>NC_087366.1:42358911-42661942 GCF_030014295.1 Loxodonta africana
AAAAGGTTAGAGATTTGATTCCACCCAGAGGTGCCTAGGAAGAAAGGGCTGGTGGTCTAATTCCAAAAAATCAGCCATTGAAAACCCTGTGGAGCACAATTCTGCTCTGACACACATGGGGTCACCATGAGTCACAATCAACTCAACAGCAACTGCCTTCCTATGAGGCTACCAGCGACTTTGGAAAGCAGGGGTCAAATCTCGCCCTCTAATTTCCCAGAGCATCTCGCATGATGTCTGGCACATAATAGTCACTCAGTAAATGTTTGCTGAATGAACGGATTGATGGATCAGCAAATGCTTTGAAGTGTCCCTGCTGGCAAATGCATTTGTCTGCTTTTTTTTTTTTTTTTTTTAAGGAAAAGTATGCAATGGGTTTGGAGAAAAGCCAGAAGTTTTTCCTTTAGACAGGTCTGGGACGATACATCGTCAGCATCTCTGTGAACTTGGAAGGAAATTTTTAGACAGCATGATTTCCAGCTATGTCATATTAAGTGACAGAGGGCCAGCTCTGTTCCCTTCTGATCTCATGTACTCTTTTTTTTTTTTTTAACTGACCAGTTGTTGAATGCCCTGCCTTCTCTCTGCCCGTGGTCTGTTTCCCTGATTTCATCCCTACCACCAAAGCACGGAAACCACTCCCAAATCCAGGCCAGTGTGAACATGCCAGCTTGGTTTTGGTTCATATTTTGCTTGAGGTGTTAGAGCCATGTGGATGCACTTGAACAACAGAAAAGCCAGAATGATTCCCAAATGATGCCAGAAATTACTTTTGGAAGCATATTTTTTAAATTCCCAAATGGATGTGCCTGGAGTAAGGAAAGCCTGCAAGTCTGTATGTCCACCTTCAAAGTTCAAGTCTATCTCAGTTGCATGCTCTGTGGTTTTGTTATTTCCAAATGTGGTTTTTGTTTTTTCCAAATGTCTTGTAAGATGCCCTGAATTTATGTGTATTACCAAAACTTTCTACCTATTTGAGTGCAATTTTCTATCTAAAAACATTTCACCATTTTCTGTGGGAATACTGCAATTTTCCTAAATCTACATGTACTTTTTATCAAGTGAGCATCCTACATCATTATCCTCCAACAGGAACTGTGTGTGTGTGTGTGTATATGTGTGTGTGCATGCACAGGTGTGAGGTGAGAATAGAGTGCTTATGGTTGAATTTTCAAAAGGTTTTACTGATTTTTTCCTCCTTTTTAGAAGTAGGTCCAACATACGTTCACATTGAAAAGGTTCATTTGGTCCCTGAAAAAGCAATCACTTACGTCTATAGGTAGATTTGTTCACCAGCACAAATCGTTGAGCATAAATACATGGGACTCTGATAAGAATTCTACACAATGAAAAGGGATACTATAGGGCTCTGGACAAATAAGAGTCCAGATGGGCATGAAGCTTGTGTTCAGTTACCCACAATGTAAGCCAGGACAGAAACGATGTGGGCTAGGATTTAACACAGCGTGCTTATTTCTGGCTCCAGTGAGCAGGAAAGGCTTCTGGAGGAGATGGCATCTGAAGTCTGTTTTGAAGTATGAGCAAGATTTTTATAGGTGGAACAGAAGAGGATGTTAGGAGAACATTCTCAGAAAATAGATCAACAAAGGACAAAGAAAAAGAGCTAAGAGACTTCACTGATGGCTCAGGGAGGCATACCAGCCTGTTTTTCTGGCTGGTAAGTTGACAAAAATTTGCAAAATGGACAAGGGTCACAAGATAGGGTCAGGAATGGCAGTTGTATTAACCAAGACTCATTTGCTTGGAAGTTATTAAAATAAACCTAATTAATCAATTAAAGCCCTCAAGCTTCAGGAGAACAAAGAAACAAAACCAAAACACCAAGCTTCAGGAAAATAAACGGAAGATTCATTCAGCTTGGAAACACCCCTGAAGCATTTCAAAAATTAAGAGAACAGGAACCAAAAGCGGGGATGGAACAGAGACTCAGTGGTTCTAGGACTCCAAATTCCCATTCATTTCTTCTAATTTCTTTCCTTTGTTTAGTTTCATTCTCTTCTAATATGCAAGTCTGTGCATATTAGAGTTCAAAATGGTGGCCACCTGTAGCCCCAAACTCTCATTTCTCCCTACTGTGATCTCAGAGGCAAAGTTGTGTCTTCTCCAACTCCAAACCAAGAAATACAGGGACTGGTTTCTGACTTATTCATTAGTCACATGACCACCCTCATCCAATTACTTTGACAATGGGAAAGGGACACAACGATTGGCCAAGCCTGGGTCACATGCCCACTGTTTGAGGAATAAGAAAGCTTCTGGACAGACAAGTGCAATAATTGCTACAAATCATCGTACCAGACTAAGTTTTATTCTTTCATTAATTAATACACTCAGTCAAGTATTCATTTCTTTGACTTTCATTTTATAGCCACTGGAGAATCATTAAAGATCTTCAATCTAGTTAGTGACTCAAACAAAGCAGAGTGCAGTGATTTCTCGAATGAATGAGTGGAGAAGAAACCAGCTATTTGACTACTGCACAAAAAGTGAGGAAGCCTGAACCAGGGCAGGATAGATGAGTGGAGAGAAAGGAAGTAGCAAACTGGTACTTACAAGGCAGATCATCATAGAATAAATAAGAACCCTGAGATAGAAAATATGAGGAAATAGGCATCAAGGATGGCTGTGTTTATCAGCCAGGGTAAGTGTCATGGATTGAATTATGTCTCCCCCAAAATGTGTGTGTCAATTGGGCTGGGCCCTGATTCCCGTTATTGTGCCATTCTCCTACATGTTGTAAACCCTGCCTTTATGATGTTAATGAGGGAGGATGGGCAGCAGTTGTGTTAGTGAGGCAGGGCTCAGTCTACAAGACTGGATTTTGTCTTGAGGCAATCTCTTGAGATATAAAAGACAGAAGGGAGCAGAGAGACACGGGGACCTCATACCACCAAGAAGGCAGTGCTGGGAGTAGAGAGTGTCCTTTGGACCCGAGGTCCTTCCGCACAGAAGCTCCTAGTCTGGGGGAAGATTGATGAGAAGGCCAACAGAGAGAGAAAGCCTTCTCCTGGAGCTGACACCCTGAAAATGGACTTTTAGCCTACTTGACTCTGAGAAAATAAACTTCTCTTTGTTAAAGCCATCCACTTGTAGTATTTCTGTTATAGCAGCACTAGATGACTAAGATGGTCAGAGAGAAGGTAAAGGGGCAGTGGTGGTTCAGTGATAGGATTCTTGCCTTCCATACAGGAGACTGGGATTCCATTCCCAAGCAATGCACCTCAAGCATAGCCAGCACCCACCTGTCAGTGGAGGCTTGTGTGTTGCTGTGAAGCTGAATAGTTTTCAGCAGAGCTTTCAGACTTAGATGGACTAGGAAGAAAGTCCTGGAAATCTATTTCTGAAAATCAGCCAATGAAAACTCTAGGATCATGATGGTTCTATCCACAACCAATAATGAAGATGGCGCAACACCAGGCAGCCTTTTTTTACATTATGCATGGGGTCACCACGAATCAGGGTCTAACTTGATGGCAGGTAACAGCAACAACAATAATTGAAATTAGAAAGTCAGAGTGATAAATTAGATCAGATGAGAAAATAAATCAACTTAGTTGTGGAAATACTGAGTTTGAAGTGATTGAGAGACATCTAGGTGGGATTTCTTCCAAAATGCTCAGGAAGGAAGTTCAGCTGAGGATGCGTTAGAGAATCAACTGAATAAAGATTCAGGTTCGAGCTATAGGTGGGGACCAAAGTTCCATGGGAGAGAAGATGGAGAAAGAAGAGCCGTGGAAGAACATAGGACAGTTGGGGCAGGAGGAAGAAATAAATACTATCAATGATGATTCTGTTCCATAGACTGTTGCTTCTTCTATCTCCACCTTTCAAAATTCTCCCCATTCTTCAGAGAGGTAGGAGAAGAAGAAAGACATGTCTTCAGGGAGTAAACTCCACTCCTAGGTCAGCCTTTTGCCAACACTGGGCAAATGCTTGGTGCTTCAAGTTCATAAAACAGGCTGGAAACTCAGATCTCTTTTCAAATGTTTTTATTTTCCAGTATAAATGTTAAAGGTAAATGAAGCCATTTGCAGTGCCCTTTTCTTTCCACAAGGTCCCTGGGTGGTGCAAGTGGTTTGCAATTGGCTGCTAACCTAAAAGCTGGTGGTTCTAACGCACTTAGTGACTCTGCGGAAGAAAAGGCCTGGTGAACTGCTCCCATAAAAACTATAGCCAAGAAAGCCCTGTGGAGCAGTTCTACGCTGTTACACATGGGGTCGTTGCTATGAGTCGGAATTGACTCAATGGCAATGGTTTTTTCATTTGTTTGTCTTGCCCTGAACTCCAAAATTCAACTTTATACCAGGTTGTTTCAGACTTCAAAATATATACTGCAAAAGGTATAAAGTAGTTTTATAAAAAAAAATCAAATTTTAAAATTTTTTTGCCAGTGTGCAATCACACTAATACAGAGGCATTTGACATCAGGAAATTAGTGAAGACCTTGTAGCCAGACCACCATCCCCTTCATCGCATGCCAAGACCAGACACAGTCCTTGCTGGAGCACCAAGGTGAAAATTCATTGCCTGCAAGATGACCGTTGTCAGGAATATTGCTTAAGATGAGGTTAATATGACACTCACATCAGGGTGCTTCTTCTTTGATATGTGCATTTATGAATGAAGAAATCCTCTATGGCACAAGCCTTAGGAAACTGAATATTCTCTTTGGGTGTTTTCCTTTAGTTTCTGCTCACGTAGTTTAAGATATGGAGGTGAAAGCTTTCTCCTAAATGTTCTGTGAAAAGGAAAGGATTTTTTTTTTTTTTTTTTTTTTTGCTGCTGATTGGAATAGAAAGCATTCTCATTAGAAAATGTCAGTTAAAGTCCCGTCAATTTTATTAGCTGTGTGATTTTGGGCCAGTCATTTCACTGCTTGTGATCATTAAAGTTGTGCGTCAACTTGTCTGGGCCATGATTCTTAGTGGTTTGGCAGTTGTATACTGATATATACTCTCATCTCTCCATGATGAGAGCTGAAATGATGTGATCACCTCCATGATGGGATCTGCTGTGAGTAGCCAATCAGTTGAAAGGGAGTTTCTTTGGGGGTGTGGTCAGCATCGAATATAAATTGACTTTCTGGCAATGCTGGTGGCCTTTTGCTCACTCTGGATCCTGTGGCTGGCTCCTGTTTGTCTGACCTCTGGGGACTTGAGCTAGCAGCTTGCCTTCAGGCTTGCCTGCTGATCTTGAAATTTGTCAATCTTTGTCCCAGCCTGTGAGCCGGAGACCTGCTCTCTGACTGGCTGATCTTAGGTTCGCCAGCCCCTGTGGCAACGTGAAACAGAGAAGCCTCCAACCTGATCCATGGATTGGGATGTTTCAGCCTCTACAACCGTGTGAGCCATTTCCTTTACATAAACCTCTCTGTATAGATACATATAGGCTTTACTGGTTTTCCTTCTCCAAAGAACCCAGCCTAAGACACTACTCCACAGCACAAGTTCCTCATTTATAAAGTGACTGCTAGATAATTCCCGAGTAGGTTGACTAAGGAGTCCCAGTGTTGCAGTGGTAGAAACATTTGGCTGTTAACCGAAAGGTTGGAGGTTCGAACCCACCAGCCACTCCATGGGAGAAAGATGGGGTAGTCTGCTTCCATAAAGATTACGGCCTTGGAAACTCTAGGGGGCAGTTCAGTTTGGTTTTGATACGTTTACTAGATAATTTACTGTCCATACCAGCAAGATTTCTAGAGCGAAGGGGGATTCCTGTAATAACTACACCAGGACAACAGGCATAAGCTGGGGCTTTTCCGGGCAAACTCTCTAAGAAGTCTTGAAGCTCTAAAATTGTTCACCAACTGCACCCAAATCTAATCTTTGGGGTGGCATTTATGCTATAACTTTCCCTTTGGGCAGCATATGTCTTTTCTATTTTGGAAATGTAAGAATGGCCTGGGAGTGGCATCTGAGCTCCTCTAACTTCGCAAGGAGAAAGGAAAATCAAAATCAACAGCCCAAGACTGATTCCTATGAGGCAGAGTTCAAACATGTCTCCTCTCTCCTCCATTTTTACCAGTTCTGACACTAACTGTCCCTCAGACGGCACTACGTCTCTGCTGAGTTCCACAATTCATTGCAGTGGCCACACAGAGCTCACAGATCATACTCACAATTATGGGGTTTATTAGGGAAGTAACAGGTTACATGTTCAGGTTCAGGAACACTCAGGATACAGTTCTTCCTTCAGGACAGCCTCTTCCCAACCGTGCTGAAAGCATATCTCTCTCTGGCCCCTTGGCCCTGCTCGAGCAAGTTCTACAAAGCTCTTTTAGCTCTGCTGCTAAGTGTCCAGAGATACCCCACTCTACCAGTAAGCTTAGGCCCAAAAGCACTTAGCTTTCTTGCAGTGTGGGCCAGGAAGCCTACTGCCCACTGCAACATAACCTGCTGGTCTCTCCTGCTAGTCTCCTGGTTCTGCTGCCTCTGTTGCTGCTGTTTCTCTACCATTGCTTCTCACCGTGTTGCCATCTTCAGTGTTACAGCTCTTTCTCTCTGGCTCCTGGGTCTAGGAGGGATTCCAGGTCCCACGGGCATGCTCCACTCACTCCTGGCTCTTCTTCCTTGGTGGTGGTGAGATCCTCTTTCTGTTCTGAAATTGTCTCTCTCTTTAAGCCTAGTGGTATGGCAAAACTGACCAATCCCTTTGGTGGGCCACAATTACCTTATTTGCGCAGTCCCACCCAAGCACTTAAGTGGGAGTTTCAAGACCACACAAAAGCCATCCATCGCACCACAGGAGAATAGTTCAACTTAGTGGAACTGTTGATTTCTTTCTTAGGTACAGCAAAGCTAAAGCCATAGACTTGGGTTGCTGCAGGACAAGAGTCAGCTCTGCTATATCTTACCTGAAATAGCAAATGTCAGATAAAAACCGCTGCCAGACATACTGTTCTCTCACAGGGGTTTATATCCAGGCCCAAGGAAGAATAATTTTTCCCTACAACTTGGGCCCTCGATGACGGTCAGCTAGCTCAAATACTTTGCTGCTCTGAGAGTGGTGTTCAAAAGCTTTACAGTGAAGACTGTGCTCATATACAATTGTCTTTCATTTTAGGTGATGATCTCCATGATTGTTGTTATCAGTGGGCTTATCATTGGAGGAAGTAATGGAGTCTGAAACGAAACCATGAGCAGTTGTGTTTTTATCACTCACATCTTGGAGGCAAAAGTTGTAATTTCCAGGCTAGAACTAAACAATTTCACTTATTCATTCATTCATTTATTCAACAAAGACTTAATGACTAAAACTATGCATTAAACATTGCATAGAAGACCCAGTCCAGATTGGGAAACAGATGAGTGAAATAAATGACAAATCAGTAATTACAATAGAACTTTATAATTAATGAAATAGAAATCTCATACACACACATACAGGAAAAGAGCACATTTTGAGATGGTTTTTACTTTGGTCCTCAATAGACTTTTTCTATCTGCACTATTGAAGCTACTTCAATACGTTAAAAAGCAGATTTCAGTTATTCTCTTCTCATCCATGTCTACTGCCTTTTCCAGCCCAGAGGCATTTTGTTGGCTTTGACTTTCTTAATGGTAATCGATTGCCATCAAGTTGATTCTGACACATGGCTACCCCATGTGTGTCAGTAGAACTGAGCTGTAAGGGTTTTTAGTGGCTGAATTTTGGGAAGTAGATCACAGGGCCTTTCTTCTGAGGCATCTGTGGGTGGACCTGAAGCTTCAATTTTTTATTAGTAGCCAAGTGAATTAATCATTTGCACCACCCAAAGATGCCACAGTTACACTAAAGTGACATAATCATACATACACAAATTCCCTCTTGCTGGAAAGCATCTCCGTGTCAATCTCCTTGTCTCATTGCTTTCATGTTTCTTTCACACAGACACTTAGTCACATAGATGGGGCCTCTCTGTGACACATTTCCATTCTTGTCTTACTCATTCTTTCACACCCTCACACTGCCGGACGCATACATATCCCTCTTACTCATCCTGTTAGAGTCTATTGCATACAGAGTTTCTCAGTCTTAAATACACATGATCCCAAATTTGTGACTTCCTACAGATGCTCCCCATCCCCTGGTACACACACTCTCTCCTCTGAGCACAGGGCCTGTCTCCAGCACAGTCTTGCCCTCACAGGCAGGCACACCTACATCTGCAGGCACTCTTGCTTGTCATCAACCACTCCCACACCACAGGCTTCTCATTGGTGACCAGAATAAGGACAGGAGATAGAAGGGTGGAGGGGAGACCAGCCAAGTCATTTGCCCTCCACTCATGTTTTCTTTTTTTTTTTTTATGGTTTGTTTTATGTTTGTTGTTGTTGAGAATATACACAGCAGAACATACACCAATCCAATAATTTCTACATGTACAATTCAGTAACATTGCCCACATCCTTTGAGTTGTGTGTCCATTCTCACCTTCTTTTTCTGAGTTTTTCCTCCTCTATTAACATAAATTCACTGCCCCCTAAGATTCCTATCTAATATTTCCAGTTGCTGCTGTCACTTTGATCCCATATACATAGTCCTTAAAAGAGTATAATGCTCAAGGCAGACATTTTTTACTAGTTTAGCTAAACTGTTGTTTGGTTTTGAGAAGACTTCAGGAGATTTGGTCCTTGGCTTGGAGGTTTGGGGTCGTGGTTTTGTGGGACATCCTAGTTAATTGGCCTCCTGTCTTATTTGGTGTTTCTGTTCTGCCTCCTAATTTACTGAGTAGTGCCTGGGGTCTTGAAGCCTTGCAGGCAGTCATTCAAGGCACAACAATTGTTCTCTACTCACCTGGAGCAACAGAGGAGAAAGGAGACTCTGAAAAGGAAGGCGTAACAGAATGTGGGGCTGGTTATCTCCATAAACAGCTGCCCCTTTTGCCTAGGAAAAAAAAAAAGTTTTTTTTTTTTTTTTGCCTTGAGATCAGAAGAAATGTTGCCTGGATTGTTATGTAATGCCTGAGGTCTTGAAGGCTTATAGGTGGCCATTCAAGGAGCAACAATTGGTCTCTGTATGCCTGGAGCAATAGAGGAGGAAGAAGAGTTTGGGGGGTGGGGGTGCGGGGAATGGAATATTAAGGAAAAAAAAAAAAAACATTTTGAAAGCAGTGTCCTTGCCACTTCTTCATTGTGCAGATTTAAGCAAATTACTTAACTTCTCTGAAACCTTGTTTCCTCATTTCTAAAAGAGGATTATTAGGACTCACTTTACAATAGTGTGAGGATTAAATGACAGTGTATGGAAAAAAACCTAGCACAGCCCGATATATGGTAAACCCCAAAAAACCAAACCCACTGCTGTTGAGTTGATTCCAACTCATAGCGACCCTATAGAACAGAGTAGAACTGCCCCATAGAGTTTTCAGGTGCGTAGCACTTAACCACTACGCCGCCAGGGTTTCCTGATATATGGTAAATACTATAAAATATGTTAGTGTCTTTCTCCTTCTCACTTCTTTTTTCTCTTCAAGTGACAGCTTTCCCAAATGAGAAGAGAAAGAACTGGCCTCTGCTGCCATCATCATTGCGTGTTCTTCCCCAAATCCCGAGCCATATGATTTCTCATTCTCTCTTTGGGAAGGCAAGCACCCAGATGGCAAGGATATAGTGGAGGAAGAAACAGATGGCATCCAGTCTATGCTTTGAGTGGTCAATATAATTTTATTTAAAAAATGAAACTCTAGAAACAACCATTGAAAGAATCCGATTACTCTTGATAATATTATGTTTGAAAAAGAAACTTGATTCAGGCAATTTTATTTTAAGCCAGATTTGGCTTATTGCATGTAATGTCATTTCCCTCTTACTTCCCCGTTGGCCGCTCAATCATCAGCCCCTCACCCTTCCTCCCATACCTAAAACACTGCCGGGGTTTACATAATGCCCAGTTCCTCCCTATTAGTGGGGAATTGTTATTCCAATGTGCATATTTCTTGATTCACAGAGTTCTACACATCACTCACTGTCTCCTGGTGTGTATCAGCGTGTCATACCTCCCTACAAGGATGCTGGGAATTTAGTTGAAGACATAGGTATTAATACCCAATTATGCAATTTCTCACATAAACAGAAAGTGGTTTCGACTTCATCATAGCCCAGCCTGAGTTTATAATCCTTCACAAGCTCCTTCTCCTGTGTGTACTTTGTGTTTTGAGAGTATCACATTCCATTACACCACTCAGTTATGAAGGTGGACATCATCCTTTGATCCTCTCTTGTTTCCCCCACATCCAAATACCAAGTCCTCCCTTCCATCCCTGTTACCATTGCCTAATTCAACACCAGCTTCCTAACTGCTGTCCTTGCTTCAGTCTTTCCACCCTGAAATCCAGATTCCATCTCTACCATCAACAAATGCACATTTGGTAGTGACAGTCCCTTGTTTACAAATACTTGGTGGCTCCTCCTTACCGGTAGGAAAAACTCCAAGCATTCTCATATGGAACACAGGACCCTCTAGAATCTTGAGCCTGCCTCCCTTGCTAGATGGATCTCCTGCCACTTTCTGCCTCCAAGATTCCATCTAGAAGCACTAAGCAGCTTCCAAATCTCTGCCTACACCATGCTAGCTCACGGTTTGGACATTTGGCTCGTGCCTACATCTTTTTGGGAATGAATTCTGTCTATCCCCCTAACTTGTACTTACTCTTTAATACTTAATTCAGGTATGACAATTCTATGAAGCTTTGCCAAACTCTCCAGTAGGTAGATTAAGCCCCTCATTCAGGTGCTTTCTTATGCAACTTTTACATTGCATGCGTCAACATGAATTAAAATAAACTATTTGTGCATCTGTGTTCCAAATGGTTCTATTAGAAATCTGAGGGCAGATACCTTATTTTATTATATCTCTGAAGTGTATATTACAGAGATTGAAAGGCTGTAGAAATCAATAAATACTTGTTGAATAAATGAATGGATTCATGGGCACAGTATTAGTTATCTGTTGCTGCATAACAAATTACCTCAAAACTTAGTGGCTTAAAAAAAAACATTTATTATTCCACATAGTTTCTGAGATTTAGGAGTTCAGTGGTGGTTTAGCTGGTGGTTCTGGCTCAGGGTCTCTCATGAGGCTGTAGTCAAGCAGTCAGCTGGGGACTGCGGTAAATGAGGGCTTGCTGGGCCTGGAGCATCCACTTCCAGGCTCACTCATGTGGTCGTTGGCAGAAGGCTTCAGGTTGTTGCCACATGGACCTCTCCATAGGATTCCTCATGACACAGCAATTGGCTTCCCCCAAAATGAGTGATCGGAGAGAGAAAAAGAGAGTGCAATCAAGATAGATGCCACAGTGTCTTTCATGGCTCAATTTCCTAAGCAACATACCATCACTTCTGCTTTATTTTATTGGCCACCTGGCTGTCCGTGGGTGGTACAAATAGTTAATGCTTTCCGGCTGCTAATCAAAACTCTGGAGGTTCAAGTCCACCCCGAGGCTCCTTGGAAGAAAGTCCTGGAGATCTACTTCCAAAAGATCACAGCCATTGAAAATTCTACGAAGTACAGTTCTACTCTGACACACATGGAGTCTCCATGAGTCAGAGTGGACTTGATGGCAACTGGTTTGGCGGTTCAGGGCTAGAAAGGAGTACAGTCAAAAACACAACCAGCGGATAGAGCTTTGCTAAGGGTTCTGTTGACAATAGTTCCGCTGGCCAAGTTTTTTTGTTGTTGTAGAGAATACACACAGCAAAACATATACCATTTCAATCATTTCTACATGTACGATTCAGTGACATTGATTACACTCTTCCAGTTATGCACCCATTCTCTCGCTCCTATTCTGAGTTGTTTCTCCCCCATTGATATAAACTCACTGACCCCTAAGTTTCCTGTCTAATCTTCCAAGTTGCTGTTGTCACTTTGATCCCATATCCAAAACCCATTGCCATAGAGTCCATTCCCACTCACAGTCACATTATAGAACAAAGTAGAACTGGCCCAGAGGGTTTCCAAGGAGCAGCTAATGGATTTGAACTGTCAGCCTTTTGGTTAGCAGCCAAGATGATCTCATATAGATAGTTCTTAAAACAGCATAATGATCAACTAGTCAAGCTATTTTTTGGCCTTTGTTGTTGTTATTTAAAATATAAATTTACCTAACACATACAGAGCCATGAGGCAGAAAGCTTGCCATGGTTTCCTAAAGGAAGGAGCACTCACCAAAAAAAAAACAAAAAATCAAATCTGTTGTCATGACCATCCCATGTGTTACAAAGTAGAACCGCTCCATAGGGATTTCTTGATTGTGATCTTTATGGACACAGATTGCCAGGCCTTTCTTCTGCAGAGCTGCTGGTGAGCTAGCAGAAGAGCACAAACTGTGCCACCCAGGGACCTTCATTCTGGGGCAACTATCATTAAAAAGGCAAGATGACATCCAGCCCTGCTCTGAAGAGTGTGGCTTCCCAAGTTTCAGTTTATAGCCTAAGTCTTCCCTCCTCTCCTATCCTTTCACCTTCTCTCCAGTCTCATTTCTCTTTCAGGCTTATCTTTTCTCTTTCCAGCTCTGAATCTCATCACTCAACCAAGCTGTTCCAGGCGACATTACAATAAGATAATAAATGCTTTCCATTAGGTACAGGAGAACCTTCCTACTTTTGAAACATTTGCATAAATGTCTCAAAATGTTTTCTTTTTCCAAATAATCCTAGATTTAGAAAAAGATCTCAAATTCGTGTTTTCAAGTATTTTCCCTCTTAAAAAATAATCTCTAGTTATTTTGTAGGAAATTGAATTCATTTATTTTTCTGGTTAATTTACACGTTCAGTGACGTAGATACTCTTCAGTCAATATTACCTGATAATGAATAAGTCCAAGATTATATTTTATTGTTTTAAGAATGTGTATAACACAACATAACTCAAGATTATTTTGAGGACTATTCGGTAACGGATGATTGTTTTCCATAGATGTAAATAATAATTGCTTCACATGTGCCTTGATATGAGGGAAGGATATTGGAAGTATAACCCAATTGCTTTTGATATGCCTTACTAGCTTCCCAGGTACAGTGGTTAAGAACTTGGCTGGTAATCAAAAGGCTGGCAGTTTGAATCCACCAGCTGCTCCTTGGAAACCCTATGGGGCAGTTCTACTCTGTGCTATAGAGTTGCTGTGAATTGGAATTGACTCGAAGATAATGGGTTTTGGTTTTAGCTTCCCTCCACAAGAGAAGTAACTTACCTGACTGGAAACTGGGTAACTCAATGTCCTGCTCCCCATTTCTTTGACTTTCTCTTGTGTTGCTGACTGCCCATGGGTTACGTCTATTGGTTTCTGTTTCTACTCTCTTCAACACAGGAAGCACAGTCATTGTTCAGCTGCTCTGTCGTGACTGGGTAGTGCGTAAATGTAATTTGTATTGAGCAGGAGTTGGAAGTTTATTTCACCTTGGCTTCAAGTCACATTCTCCAGACCAGCTTAACTAGCAGTAAAAGTGGTATGTTGAAACCTATCTGATTTCTGTGTCTATTTCTCAGTTGGCTCCCAAAACTCAAGAGAACCTCGGGTTCAGTTAGATTTTCCAGCACATACCTTCACTACACCCTAATTCCTCATGGCGCTCCTCATTCTGGTCATTGTTTTTCAATGTCCCTCTCCCTCTTTAGACAGTCAGGTAGTATACTATAGCAGTTAAAAAGCATGGACTTTGAACCCAGTGGGTTCAAATTCCAATTGTGCCATTTACTAGCTAAATAACCTTTGGGAAGTTAACTTTTTTGTGGTTCAGTGTCTTTGTCTATAGAGTGAGGATAATAATAATATCGACCTCATAGCACTGCTGTGAAGTGTAAATGAGTTAAGGCATGTGTAGTGATCCGGACACAGTCTGGCAAGTGATAAATTCTCAGTAAGGTATTATTATTGTTCATCGCTGCTCCCCAGAGCCCAGCACATTGTAGGCTATAAACATTTGTTGGCTAAATGACCATGAAGCCATATGGATAAGTAACCTCTATCCTATCAGATGTTTTCTCTAGCTTCTAGAATCATAGACCCATGTTCATGGTCGTGTTCCTGACTCAGGATCATAAGCAAAGTGGAGATGGGGCAGATGCCATATATACGGAAAGAAGGCATTGTAGCTACATGCCCCAGGCACACAGGCCTCCCTGCCTATGCTCTCTCCTGACCTGCAGCCTTTGCCTGTGCCCTCCCCTCATTAAAAAAAAAAAAAAAATTTTTTTCCCCTCATTAGGAATGAGGAAATGACATGTAACCAACAATACTCACATTGTAAATCCACTTTGTATTTTTCATGAATGTAATAGAATATGTTAGTCCTTGGGTAGTGTAAACAGTTACTGTGATTGGCAGCTAACCAAAAGGTTGGAGGTTTGAATCCATACACAGGGTGTCTTGGAAGAAAGACCTGGAAATCTACCTCTGAAAAATCAGCCATTGAAAACCCCAAGGAGCACAGTTCTACTCTGACACACGAGTCACCGTGAATAGGATTTGGCTAGATGACAACTTTTTTTTTTTTAAATAGAACATGTAATACATGTCAGAATTAACTATTAACCCACTAAATGAGATAATGGAGTCTATCATCAACTCTGCCACTAAGTCCCTGTGGGATCTTGGGTTGGTCCTTTGATCTTACTGGACCCTTCCTATTGCCTGTAAAATATAAGAACATACTTCCTTCTCACACAAATGTCTTGCCAGTCTAGGAAATGATGAATATCGCAGAGAATATGGCTAGAATTCCTTATTTGAGTGAATTTCCTTACTTTAACAGTTGCCATCAAGTTTACTACAACTTGTGGTGACCCCATGTATGTTAGAGTAGGACTGTGCCCCGGAGAGTTTTCAGTGGCTGATTTTTCAGAATAAATCACCGGGTCTTTCTTCTGAGGTGTCTCTGGGTGGACTCGAGTCTTCAACTTTTTGGTTAGCAGCTGAGCATGTTAACCATTTGCAGCACCCAGGAACTCCTTCACCACTTTATTACATAGAAAATGGGATTTCCTCACTCCTGAGATTTCTTCACTAATGGGATTTTCTCCCCATTTCAATATCAAGCATGTATTTTTGGTAAACTCCATCTAGTGGTTAAAAATCAAAAGTATTTAAATTGGGGATTTTCTCCTCCTTCCTACCTGTCCCTTAGTTTTGTTCCACTTCCTTTTAAAATTTATTTTCTCTTTTTCTTGTGTCATCCAGCCTACGCCATCACTTCCATCTCCTATAAATGGCAAGAGTTGTCTGAAGTTGTAAATCTTTGGTTTTACCATTTTTGATCTTTGGTTGAGATCTTGTCAAAATGGCAAACAAAATAAGTGAAGAGACACAATTTAGGCTGTTTCTTCACAATTCTTATGGGAGCAGATTGCCAGGTGTTTCTCCTGAGGAGCCACTGGGTGGTTTCAAGCTACCAGCCTTTCGGTTAGCAGCCAAGCACTTAACAACTGTGCCACCAGGGCTCCTTAGAGTCAAGTTACAAAGGTTAATCTGGAGGAATATGTGAGACAGAACAGAGGCAGAGATACACCTTGAGAAAGCCAATGCTGTGGAATAGGTTTAAGGTGATGGGTCTAAGCCAGGATGGAGGCAAAGAAGTGCATGTGAAGACAGGAGTGCAGAGACTTCTATATTGTCTATATTGTCACTAGTCACTAGGTATTGCTTTACTGATCTCAAGCTCATTGCCATCAACATCTATGAAGGTCTGCTGAGAGAAGCAATTTTCAGGATAGATAGATTTAGGATTGTTACATACAATCCATTTTTTGGCTGCTGGAATTTCTCTCTTTATTGAGGCAGACTTGCAAGCTATGCTTCTGAACCCACTGCTCTTCAGTTGATCTTGACTCATAGAAACCCTGTATTAGTAATTAAGACCTCTCAAAATCTCATCATTATAAACTTATCACATCTTCCCACACATACATTTGAATCATCCATGACTGTCATTGTTGAAAATTTTTTTTTTTTGCATTGCAATCTTACCCATCCTTTCTTCCATCATCATGGCCTACACCAAACATATCATCTCTTCCAATCTCATTATAAATACCAACTCCTCCATCGTATCTACTGGATCTTGCTTACTCGTCTCTCCTTTGCATGCTCACGTAGTTTGTACTACTCAAGTGCATGATCTTGCTCCAGTTTTCCTTTTTGACTTCATTTCAAACTTGTCTCCCCTGGCTCACCATGCCCCAGGCACACAGACCTCCCTGCTCTGTACTTTCCTCTGTGGGAGTCTCTACTGTTGACTCTTTCACTGACGGAGGCTGTCTCAGACTAACAAAGCTCAGATACGTGGATGTCCTTCTTAATTCTCCATTTTACTTATTTAACACTTTTCTCCATTTTTAGTCACAGGTGCGTTTATTTGGTTGCTTATTTATTGTCTGTCTTCTCCCACTAGATTGTGGGCTCCAAAGACAGGCTCGTAATAAGATTTGTTCGGTAAATGAATTGCACATATCATGCATGCTCTTATACTGAAATTGCTTATTTTTATAATCATTACAACCTCCAGTGCCTAGTTCAGTCGTGGCTCCACAATTGACAAGTTTTGACCCCAAGAAAATAACTTGCCTCTTTCAACCACAGTTTGTTTCCTTGTCTGCAATGTCCCTAGTTGTAGAGAAGACTATGCTTATGAAAGGGTGTCCTGTATATTCCCTGGCACACAGTGTCACTAAGTATTATTTTCCTAATCATCAGAAACTAGCCAATTGGCATGACTCAAGAAGTGACTCAATTTTATGCACGTTGATTTCTTGTCTATTAGTTTACATTTCCTCAGACCTAGTCTCTGACAATACTCTTTAACACAGCAACTTCATTTTAAAGCAAATAATTAGAGCTTAGACCTACGTACAGAAAGACACCAACACCTCTGTTCTCATATCAAGTGGAATCCACTCTAAGCCCATTAATTGCACATGGAAAAATGGTTTGATCTCCAAACTGACAAATCTACTTGATTTTCAAAAATATTTCTTCATAATGTGATTAATAACTTGTAATGGTTTGCAAACGTCAGATGCGTTGTCCTAACTTCAGTCAAATGAAGTGAGTAATTTTCAGTCACTTGTCCAGTGGTTGAGCCAAGAAGATAGTAAATATTTATAGGCTTATCCCAGGGTGCTGGCTAACAGCCCCTGGGCTGCTTCTTAGAGCAAATAAACAAGGATTCTCTACAGTATTTAAACTTGTCCAGTATTTCTCAGCCAGCTTCTCTCTTTCCTCTTCACAGTGATTATATACCACTCATTTCCAACCACATTTTGATTGTTCTGCTGCTAAGTTATAAAAAGAATTTTAGAGGAGACAAGAGTTGTTTTCCTTTTCTTTCAACCACATGTTTAGATTATATGAGCCGTTGTGTTTATGCCATTTTTTGCTCCTTAGTTTGCTTATTCCGTCCCAATAGGCCACCATAGAGTTTGCTTTTGCTCATTAAGCTTTTTGAACATCTTGCAAAGAATTACAACTAGAAGAGTATTTAAAGAGGAGAATATGTGAACTGGTCAAGTCGTTCCATCTGAAATCAGAATGTCTAACTTTGAAGAGACTCGCAGTTGAGAGACCACTGATTTTATGAGATTCTCAGAACTTACAAAGAGTTCAATTTCCTGTTTAAATATTTCATTGATTATCTATGATAAAATTGTATCTGTTGCAAGAATTTTCTAACCAAGTGTCTTATTTGTTTATTTTTATAAAAAGTTTATATGTGAGTCTCTGTGACTACTTCTAGAATTTTACAGCTGGGAGTGATCTTAGAATTCACCCATCTAGTCCAAACTCATTAGACAAATAAGGAAACTAAGGTCCGGAAAGGTTAGTAAGAGACATGCCCCAAGACCCAGGGACTGTTAGCGATAATGTGGGATGTTTTCACAAGATGAGCCTCCTAGCTTTCCGGTAACATTTTAATCTGCCTTCTGTTTCAGAAGCACTGTGTTCACCATTTCAAAAAGGAAAAAAAAAAAAACACTTGCTATCAAAATACATTTTTTAAGCCCCTACAACATGGTTTTAAACCTTCTTTTGGGCATAAATCCCTTCGAGAACTTGCTGAAAACTCTGAACCCTTTTTACAGAAAAATTCACGCATGTGAAAAAAATTGCATCCAATTTAATGGAATTCATAGACTCTTGAAGCCTCATTTCAAGATTCGTTTATTTTTTTCATTCAACAAATGTTTATCAGAAGAATGGTTGCATAATCATATTTCTATATCTGAATCAATTTATATATTAAATGCCATTTGAAGCAATGCTATGGTTGTGCAGTAAATTAGTTATTACTAATTGTAATATTAATATTACAATTATGGCAAAGTAAAACAATTGATTTCAAATAAAGGTAAAATCAATACATTCCACAAAAACTGTTTTTGGTCCATAAAGCCATACTGTCAGAAATAATGCAACTATTTCTGTCAATTTGTATTAACTCAGGTAAACAAGTTTGGTTTGACATGTTATGATGTTTTACAGATAACACGGAATACAGATTCTAAAGAGTCCCTAACATATTAATAGCAAATGATGTTGATCAATACTTAGAAATAGGAGAGGAGCTGTACATCATACCAATATGTATTAACTAATAGACAATGGCCAAAACTGACTGTTAGCCAATTGTGAGCATGGCCTGAATTTTTCATAATAAGAGTGGTTATATCATATCCAAGTTCTAAAAAAAAAATTCTTTTTTTCTTAATTTTGATAAAAAATACGTATCTATATACACACACACAGGTACATACATGTCTATATATGTATTTATAACATAACATTTGCCATTTTAACCAAGTATACAGTTTAGTGGTGATAATTATATTCACATTGTTGTGCAACCATGACCCTTATCCATATCCAAATTTTCTCATTGCCCAAAGAGAAAGCTATAAGCAATAAGTACTCATTCACCTTTCACTCCAGCCCTCCTAACCATTAATCTACTTCCTGTCTGTATGAATTTGCCTATTTTAATATTTCATATATGTAAAACCGTACAATATTTGCCTTTTTATGTCTGGCTTATTACACTTAGCAGAGTGTCTTCAAGGTTCATCCATGGTGTAGCATGTATCAGAACTTTATTCCTTTTTATGGCTGCATAAATTCTATTGCATGTATGTACCACATCTTGTTGATCCATTCATCTGTTGTTTCCACCTTTTGGCTATTGCAATAATGCTTCAATGAACTCTGGCATATAAATATCTGTTTGAGTCCTTATTTTTAATTATTTTGGGTATATACCTAGCAGAAGAATTGCTGAGGCATTTTGTAATTCTATGTTTGTTTTCCACAGCAGGTGCACAATTTACATTCTCACTACCACTGTGGTGAGTTCCAATTTCTCCACATTCTCACCAAAACTTTTTTTTTTCTTTTACCAACTCCTTGTTGTTTGGTGCTGTTGAGTCAGTTCCAGCTCCTTACAACCCCATGTACGACAGAACAAAACACTGCCTCGTCCTGCACTATCCTCACAATCCCTGCTGTGTTTGAACCCATTGTTGCAGCCACTGTGTTAATCCATGTCATTGAGGGTCTTCCTCTTCTTTGCTGACCTTCTATTTTACCAAGGATAGTGTCCTTCTGCAGGGACTGGTTCCTTCTGATAATATGCCCAAAGTAAGAGAGATGAAGTCTCGTTGTCCTTGCTTCTAAGGAGCATTCTGGCTGTATATCTTGCAAGACAGATTTGTTCCTTCTTCTGGTAGTTCACAAACTTCTAGTAGGTGTGAAGTGGTATCTCATTGTGGTTTTGATTTGCATTTCCCAAAGGACTGATGATGTTGAATATCTTTTCATGTGCTTGTTGACCATTTATATACTTACTTTGGAGAAATGTCTATTCATGTCCTTTGCTAGTTTTTTAATTAGGCTGTTTGTTTTCTTGATGCTAAGTTTTAGGTATTTTTATATATATATATCCTGGATATATGTAAATATTGAATATATAATTTGCAAATATTTTCTTCCATTCTGTAAGTTATCTCTTCACTTTCTTGATAATGTCCTTTGTTGTACAAAAGTTTTCAATTTTGATGTAGTCTGAATCATCTGTTTTCTATTGTTGTTCATTATTTTCTTGTCATATCTGAGAATCCTTGCCAAATCCAAAGTCATGAAGATTTACCTGTACGTTTTCTTCTGAGAGTTTTGTGGTGTTAGTTATTATACTTAGGTTGCTGATCCATTTTGAATTAATTTTCACACATGGTGTGAGGTAAGGGCCCATCTTCGTTCTTTTGCATGTGGTGATCCAGTTGTTCCAGCACCATTTATTAAAGATACTATGCTTTACCTCTTGAACGGTTGTTGCATGTTTATGGAAAATCAGTGGACCGTGGATGTATGTGTTTATTTCTGGACTCTTAATTCTATGCCATTATACTACATGAATATCCTTATATCAGTACTAAGGAACCTTGATGGTGCAGTAGTAAAGACCTTGCTGCTAAATGAAAAGTTGGCGGTTCAAACCCACCTAGCTGCTCTGCAGGAGAAAGACCTAGTGACCTGCTTCCATAAATATTACAGCACTGAAAACCCTATGGGGAAGTTCTACTCTATTACATGTGGTCACTATGAGTTGAAATCAACTCAATGGAACCTAAAAACATACCAGTGATAGACTATTTTGATTGCTGTAGATTTATGACACATTTTAAATGCAACAAACAGATGGAAGACTGGATGTGCTCACTTGTCTATGACAAGACTTGGAAGACAGTTACCTGGCCAATCAACTGGAAAAGATCCATATGTGTGCCCATTCCAAAGACAGGAGATCCAACAGAATGCGGAAATTACCAAATAAGATCATTAATATTACACAAAAGTAAAATTTTACTGAGGATAATTAAAAAAGAGTTACAGCTGCATATCGACAGGAAACTGCCAGAAATTCAAGATTCAGAAGAAGACATGAAATGAGGAATGGCATTTCTGATATCTGAGCGATCTTGGCTGAAAGCAGAGAATACAGGAAAGGTGTTTACTTGTGTTTTATGGACTATGCAAAGGTATTTGACTGTGTGGATCATAATAAGCTATGGATAACATTGCAAAGAATGGGAATTCCAGAACATTTAATTGGGCTCCTGCGAAACCTGTACATAGATCAAGAGGCAGAACAGAACAAGAGGATACTACCTGAATTAAAGTCAGGAAAGGTGTACCTCAAGATTGTATCCTTTTTTACCGTACTTGTGCAATCTGTATGCTGAGCATATAACATGAGAATCTAGACTATATGAAGAAGTACATGGGATCAGGATTGGAAGAAGGCTCATTAACAACCTGTGATTATGCAAATGACACAACCTTGCTTGCTGAAAGTGAAGAGGACTTGAAGCACTTACTGATGAAGATCAAAGACTACAGTCTTCAGTATGGATTACACCTCAGCATAAAGAAAACAAAATTTCTCACAACTTAACCAATCAGCAACATCATGATAAAGGAAGAAAATATTGAAGTTGTCAAGGATTTCATTTTACTCGAATTCACAATCAACGCCCATGGAAGCAGCAGGGAAGAAATCAAATGATGTATTGCATTGGGCAAATCTGCTGCAAAAGACCTCTTTAAAGCATTAAAAAGCAAAGATGCCAATTTGAGGACTAAGGTGTGCCTGACCCAAGCCATGATATTTTCAATCTCCTCATATGCGTGTGAAAGTTGGACGATGAATAAGGAAAACCAAAGAAGAATTGGTGCACTTGAATTATGATGTTTCAAAGAATATTGAAAATATGATGGACTGCCTGAAGAACGAACAAATCTGTCTTGGGAGAAGTACAACCAGAATACTCCTTAGAAGCGAGGATGGCAAGACTTCGTCTTTCATACTTTGGACAGGTTTCAGGAGGGACTAATCTCTAGAGAAGGACATCATGCTTGGTAAAGCAGAGGATCAGTGAAAAAGAAGACCCTCAGTGAGATGGATTGTTGCTGCAACAACAATGGGCTCAAACAGCAATGATTATGAGGTTGGCATAGGACTGGGCAGTTTTCATTCTGTTGTATATGGGGTTGCTATGAATCGGAACCTACTCTATGGCACCTAATAAAATCAACAACACCAACTTTGTTCTTCTTCTTCAAGATTGCCTTGGCTATTCAGAGCCCACTGCAATTCCACATGAATGTGAGTTGGCTATTAAAATAGCCATTTCAGCTCTCTTTTGGTTACTATTTGCATGGAATATTTTTTCCATCCTTTTCTTTCAACCTATTTGTGTTTTTGGATAAATTGAGTTTCTTACAGACATCATATGGTTGAATCATGTTTTTTTTTTAATCCATTCTGCCAATTTGCCTTTTGATTGGAGAATTTAACCATTTATATTTAAAGAAATTACTGACAAGGAGGAACACATTTCTAACATTTTGCTATTTTCTGTGCTTATAATTTTCTGTCCTTCATTTCTTACATTACTGACTTCTTTTGTGTTTAGTTGATATTATGTAGTGAATAATTTTGATTCCATTCTCATTTCCTTTTGTGTATATATATATATATTTTAATCGTTACCATGAGGATTGCAATAACATCCTAAGAGGATTCTTATCTTTTCTCTTGCCTGATCTGGGGAGGGGGTGGGACAAGACCTATGAAAAAGGCCACAGAGCTTTTCTACCCTTTTTAAGTGGCCTTTTCTTTTCTTTTTTGACTCAGCATTTGCTTGTCGACGTGACAGCAATGGGTTTATTTGCTTGGTTCCTGTAGACCTTTAACTGTTTTCCAGAGTTCTGACAAAGTTGGTTCTGACAGTTTCTGCTGCTTTTTAGATGTTTCTGTCTGGGACAGGAGCTCAGAGCTGCTTAGGCTGCCACTTGGCTGCCACACCAGTCCATCATTTCCAACTTCGCGTCACCTACAGATTCATGCTTCAAGTCTCAGCCTTGGTACTGTCAGGGCTGTTATGAAAAAAGACCATCACATTAAGGACATGAGGAGAGGAGTTAGGTGAAGATGGCACTTGATTAGTAGCCTCTAATCCAGCCTATCCTAACATCCCGTCCAGATACCAAAGACAGGAAAACAGGCTTACCAAAAAAAAAAAGATTTAATCTGGAAATCTGGATGGAATTTCCGCATCCTGTAAAGTCAATTAAATTCAATTAACTAAAAATGCCTAAATAAAAAACGCAGATGCCGGTGTTATTCCACCAAAAACAAAGCAAGACTGCCTGCCTAAAATTAGGTAAGAAAACACTCCGTGTCTTCTCAATTATTTACCCCTGATTTAGATCACCGTACTTATGCAAACGAGAAAACTGAGCATCTGGCTCTACCTTGCATAGATGTTGCTCTTGAAGACAGGATTGCATTCCACAATGCTTCTTCTCTCAGTTCATTTGCTTTCTACACCCAGTCAGAGACAAAAGCTCAGAAATTAATCAGACAGCAAATGTAGGGGAGATGGGGGTGGTGGTGCATTGAGGGGAGCTCCTTACAAGTGAAACGTATGATGTGGATAAAGGAAAAGTGTGACGAATGTACTTGTTGAGCATTAAGGGGTTCCACGTACTTAGTCTACTCTGAGGTCACTGGTCAGTATGGACAGATTCAGTCTCATGCTGGCTGAGTGATACGAGATGAAAGAAAGCCTTCAATAATTTTGGAATTTGTTGAAGGGCTTTGTACATGATCACATATTCCCTTGATAAACAGGAAAAATGGATTCAACCAGAGTCTACATGAGCAGAATGAGCAAAGAGTAGTCCACGTAATCAGTTGACTTTGAAGTAGTGTGATCTTTTGTCATTTTAGAATGAAGAAAAAGAAAGGCGCTACATGATAAAATAATAAAATACTACAAGACAAGTGAACAGACTGTTAGCACCTTAAAAAATCTGTAAAACACAGACCACCGAACATGATTTACTCCAGGTCCAGGAAAGTTTTAGAAAACTGCTGAGCAGTTTGGCAGGATGTAAGAAGACACAGCCTGTATGTAACAAAAACAGAAAACTGCATGGAGAGAGCAATTTGAAATGAACAGATGCAAGATCAGATAAAAAGTAGACTAAATGAAACAAGGAAGGAAAGACACTAAAGATCCAATACAGGATTAAAAAGTCACATTGCAGATATAAAGACTAGAAATGAGACTCAGAAAAACAAATTGGTTATGTGGAAGACAACCTTTTCCTCTCCCAGGATACAGAGGAAAATAAAATGAATGAAAATGATGATGGAGAAGAGGCATGAGGCAGAAAATAGCAAGGCAATCTGGGATCTTAAGTGTCTCTGAGGAAAACGCCAAATGAATTGGAAGCAATACTCAAAGAGGTACTTGAAGAAAACATCTGACCTGACTGAAAAATCTGCATATGTAGACTAAAGGATTTACAGCATTTATAGGAAAAAAAATAAGTGAGAACAGAAATACACTAGACTAATTTAGATAAGCTGTTTGAAGATAATAATGATAAAAGAAAAAAATTATAAGTATTTGGGCAGAGGGGATAAAATGTTTACCTTAAAATGTACAGTTATCAGACAAATTTCAAACTTCCCCAAGGAATGGAGGGACTTATAAATGTTTGATTAAAAAAAATAGGATTTTTAGAATTAGATTTAAATCTAATTCAGAATTTCATCACAACCAAATGGACTTTTATGTGGGAGGGAGCCAGGAATATATTTTCAAACGTACTACTAATGCACCCACTTAAGAATACTTGAAGAAGATGAAGTCAAAACATAAAAATATCAGAGTCTAAAGGTTTGAGGTAAGTATTGAAAACTTTTAAGTCTAAATGATTATAGCATATTTGGTCACAGATGAAAAAAATGTGTCATAATTATTTCTGAAAGACAAAATATCATGTTAAAATAATATAAAAAATAATCTGCACTCAGTGCCATTGGCGTTGTGACTACAATCACTGGAAAAGACAAAATGAAACAGCCTTGGTAGCAAAAGACACACACACACATACCCCACCCTAAAAAAAAGGAAAATGTTAAATTGCATATAAATGCATGGATTACATGATATTAAGTGTTAAAAGCATGGCACAAATCTATATACACATTATGTGCTCAATTTCGTTTTAAAATTATATACACACGATAAAACCCAAAACACTCGTTGCCTTCCAGTCAATTCTGATGCATAGCGACCCTATAGGACAGAGTAGAACTGCTCCATTGGGTTTCCAAGGAGTGGCTGGTGGATTTGAACTGCTGACCTTTTGGTTAGTAGCCAGAGCTCTAGGGTTCCAATACATGCAATATATACCCAAATGTACACACTAAAACTTACATGGTGAAATTACAGGTTATTCCTAGTTTCATTATGGTTTTCTATACATTTTTTCACAGTAGACTCATATTAATTTTACATCCAGAAAACAGGCAAAAGGTTTTTTTTAAAAAATTGGTAGGAAGGACTTGAAGGACTTGACTGAGGTAAAGAAACATGACATCCAGACTTTTTTTCAGGGGTTGTCTTCTATTAACATTTTTTCCTTTTTTGCAGTTTGTTTTCACCACCAGGCAAATAGTTTATTGCTTTGTTTCTTCTGAGTGCTTAGGAATAAATGGTTAAACATTCACTTTCAAAATATTATTCACTATTAGATAAGTAAAAATGTTTTAAACATAGTGATAATTTATTAAACGTGTTTAGTTGCCCTCCAATCATGCAAACAAGCAAACAAACCTTTGAAGGCCCCTGTTTTAGCATTTGAATTTTGTTTTTTTCCCTTAAGTCTACCACTTCAGTACTGGTAAAGGCCGCTATTTTTTGTTTGAAACCCCTTGCTTTGGCAAAAGCATTAGATTCCTTTGAGGAATATGGCGGACTTTCGTCAGCAATAATCTTTCTCAGGGATTCCGTGACTGGCACACTTAGCCTTCAAATGGGAGACTGTTTTGGTATCTGCGGTATCACTCAGTCTTTCCAATTCCAAGAACCTACTAGACTTAGAGTTCAATGATAATGTGACTTTTTTTTCACGTCAACAAATCCATGTCAGTGTGCACAATGGTTTCACCAGCTTGTAGACAGCTCAGTATTTGCTCTTATTAAAAACAATTGGATGTTTCAAGATAAATCAGGCAATTCTTAGACACAATATAAGCCGCAAGAATATGTCCAGGTTTTTGTTTGCATTTTTCCATGCCCCTGGGCTAAGGCTTGACTTGAGCTAACAGGACTAATTTCTGTGCATGTGAAATAACAATTTTCATACCATTTTAGAACAGTAACTCTTCTCATCAGATTTCAAAGTTAGCAACACTGAAGATTGTCTTGCTGACTTTTGTCAAACTCATTTATTTTCTGCTGTTTATAACTTACTGAGAAAAACCTGATAAAAGCGTGTATCTAGTATTTGCCTCTCCGCAATCAATCCATGCTGCCAGAGAATGTTTTCCAACATTAAGTAAGAGAGAGAAAGAATATTAAGCTGGGTATGGAGCTGTCAAAATGTACATCTACTCTTGTTCCATTATCCCACTTTTTGAAATGATTGTACACAGGAAACTGATCCTGCTATAACTCCGTGAGGGCAGGGAGTTATAAAGTCCTTACAGGAAACCATTTGCAGATGAGTCAACTCCGACTCATGGTGATCCTAATCGTGGCAACCCCGTGTACATCAGAGTAGAACTGTGCTCCATAGAGTTCTCGATGGCTGATTTCTTGGGAGTAGACTGTCGGGCATTTCTTCCACAGGGCTTCTGGGTGGACTTGAACTTCCAAACTTTCAGTTAGCATTCGAGTGCATTAATTGTTTGCACCAAACAGGGACTCCAAAGGTACTATAGACACTTGGAATTCAGGCCAAATGTCTTGCACTTGGACCATTTATACCTCCTCTGAGAGACGGAATTTTCCGAAACAACAAATTCAGTATATTTTTTAGCAGGTACAAGGAGAAAAGACTGCGAAATACCTCAGTCAGCATTCAGAACGGTATATGACTTGTTCGGGAGGCCATGCATTCTTTAATTTCCAGCCAAACTAAAGAGGGGCTTTTCTGCAGGTCCTATCAAGTATCAGCTGTCCTGATCTACCACGCTCTCCTGTAATTAGGCTTTGTCCTTGGTTGTAACAAGACGAAGTGTCAAGGAAACAGACACAATCTCTTCTGGTCTAAGTTTTAACATGAAATCTGTGCCCACAAAATGGCGTTCTCCCTTAAACTTCTGTTGTCTTTTGAACCTATTCACCAATTTAAAAGTAAACTTTAAAAACGAAAGTTTCAGTGGTAAACTTTCAGACCTACTTTCCTTTCTCACATCAAACAGGCTCATTCATCCAGGGTAAGGAAATGAGATGGTAGGATGGCTTAGCAGTACTTCTACCTGACCATTTAAGATAAAGAAACATGCAGAGTCCATGGGACAAAACAAGCCTAGAGGGGTGCACCAGCCCTGGGGCAGGGACTGGAAGGCAGGAGGGAAAAGGAAAGCTGGTAGCAATAGGGAACTCAGGGTTGAGAAGGGAGGGTGTTAACACGTTGTGAGGTTGTTAACCAATGTCATAGAACAATGCGTGTACTAATTGTTTGATGAGAAACTAGTTTGTTCTGTAAACCGTCATCTAAAGTACAATAAAAATTTATAAAAAGAAACATGCGGAATCAGACTATGGATATAGCTTGGTCAGGCAGATTGTCTTAAGGTATTTCTCTCCAATGTTTACCGAGAACCCTGATATGTGAAAGGAAACTCTGTTAATAAGAGAAGACTCTGAGGTTAGGACTGTTACTTTTTTATCCTGAGATTTTGACTGATCTCTACCTTCTGGCTTTAAATAAAGGCAGGTGGTAGCAGAAAACGAGACAGATGATGCTGAGCATTAAGTCAGTTACGAACGAAGTGGTTCGTCAGCCTTTTGCTGCGTTACCATGAAGTTTGCACCTAGCAAAACCTGGATCTGTCCTCTAGGCATAACACGTGTTTCCTATTCGCCAGAGAAAGTTTCGGTACCTTTGCCTCTCGTTCGCTGATTTTCCTTGTGTGATGTGCGTCTCTTCTTCGTTTTCTGAACGAGAGTAGGAAGTCCCCGCACTCTCACCCTTCAGATTATAATCTTAAAATGACTGGAACTCATTGGCGTCACAAGGGTTCTTATTTTTTCTTCTGCCTCTGGAATGGGACCAGACAAGCAGACCACCCCAGATTCAAGAGAAGGATTTCTAAAATAATATGTGAGGCTGGGTGATATCATTTAGTGCTATGAAAGGTAGCTGTCCTGAGTGAAAGTCAGCAGACAAGCACCGTCATGCAATACCAGGGCTCACAGGTGGCAATGATTCAAACATGCTACCGATAAGTAGAGACGGGAGAAAAGCACACATATGCTTAAGTGCTACTTACACTGATGGACACTTAGATTCACTGCTTCTTGATATGTCATCTTGGTGGAGTCTTTTCTCAGGCAGTTTTATTTATCCACATTTTTTCTTTGCGGGAGGGTGGGAGGGAATGACCCATCACTAATAGTTTGGAAGGGTGCAGCTAATCACGTTCCCTCAAGAACAGTCTTAGTTCACCCTACTATCTCATTACAACCAAACCAACAAACAACAAAAACAGACACTCTGCTCGATGAAGATTTATTAGCCTGTTGTATGTACAAGAAAGGAGAATTATCGCATTTGAAATATGGTGCTGGCAAAGAATATTGAATATACCGTGGATTGCTAGAAGAACAAACAAATCTGTCTCGGAAGAAGTAGAGCCAGAATGCTGCTTAGAAGCAAGGATAGAGAGACTTTGTCTCGTGTACTTTGGATGTGTTATCAGGAGGAACCAGTTCCTGGAGAAGGACATCATGCTTGGTAAGGTAGAGAGTAAGCGAAAAAGAGGAAGACCCTCAATGAGATGGACTGACACAGTGGCTTCAACAATGGGCTCGAGCATAACGACGATTGTGAGGATGGTGCAGGAGCAGGCGGTGTTTTGTTCTGTTACACACAGAGTCGCTGTGAGTCAGAACTGACTCAATGGCACCTAAAACATAACAACAACAATGGACAAAAGTATTAAATGGTCAGAGCAATTTTACAAACTGAGGACGAAATCATGTATAAGAGCAGATACTCGCATTTCTAGGAAGAGGATGCATGTCTTTCTTCAGATTCTCAAAGAAATCCCATGTTTCTAAAATATTAAGAACTGCTGCAATTGAAATTGCTCCTTTCTTCAAACATACTCAGTCTCTGGGTTTTTAGGAAGTATTGAAGATTTTGGAGTCCCTGGGTGGTACAAATGCTTAACATCCTCGTCAGTTGACTGAAAGTCAGTGGTTTGACTTCATCCAGGGTCACCTCAGAAGAAAGGCCTGGCAATCTACTTCCAAAAAATCAACCATTGAAAATGCAGTGGAGAAGTTCTACTCTGACACACAGGTGGTCACCATGAGTCAGAATAGACTTGATGACAACTTTTTTTTTTTTAATTCAAGTTTTAGGCCTCTGCTGTTTGCCAAAGGTACCATCACTTCTTTTCTTTTTCTAAATTATTTAAAGTAAAAGGGTCATATTTTTCTGCATTTCGTGTTTTTTGTTTCATTCTTGTTTTCATCTGAATGACTTTTAGAAAAGCAGGAATCCATGTCTCACCTCTCATTTTACTCTTTTGGGGCTGGCAGAATAGTGACTGACCTTCCAGTTTGTTGGGTATGTTGTTACAGACTTCTTCTTTTTATTCCTCTCTTATCTGTTTCTGGGAAGCTTTTACAATATTCATTTGCCCCCTTCCCTCTCAAA
Source organism: Loxodonta africana (assembly GCF_030014295.1). Lineage (NCBI taxonomy): Eukaryota > Metazoa > Chordata > Mammalia > Proboscidea > Elephantidae > Loxodonta > Loxodonta africana. Next base: position 42,388,649 of record NC_087366.1, read on the forward strand.
TATCTTTAACCTCCCTAACTAAGAGGAATTCGTGTAAACTGTATCTTTTCCGGGGATTTGACGCTGGTAGATTCTGGAAAGCCCTGCCCTATTGTTATCCTCCCATTCTCATACATAGTGCTCAGTTATAGGCTTATTTTAAGGAATATTTTGTTTCAGTAATTCCTTTCAATGAAACTTCTAAATGTATAGAGAAGTTGCTCTCCAATTTCAGAGACATCAGCAAATGGAATTGCTGTGTTTTCTGGCCCCGAAGTTTAATTGACCACAGAAGGATCTAGTCCCCTAATTCTATTCCCCAACTTTGCTGTGGTCACAAACCACAAAGTCATCCAGGTAGCTCAATGGTGTCACTAGGGTTGGCATCACCCAGGGCAGTAACTCATGATGTCACCCCGCCATGAAACTGCTCCCGTACCAGCCCATACACAATCCTTAGTAATGTTTCTTGTACTAATGTTACTTGTAAATCGTAATTCTGTGTATCACTCCTTCTTTTCCTTTAATTGCTACTTTATTCTCAAAAAAGTTATTTATATAGGTTCACATACACTAATAACCGTGATATTGTAGGTAAAATACCAGAAAATTTGACCAAATCAGCAACTATAAAAACACCCAGCAGCAACAAAAGCAACAGCACGTGCTTGTAGCGAGTGCAGAAGAAACCACGTGATTCGAAGCATCACTGTAACTGGGTAATAATGACAGCTCTGACCGGAGCACGTTAGAAGGTTCAAAAAGTAACTTAGCCTAGAGTTTTAGGCTTGTAGGTATATTGGTACATGTAAGCTGGGCTTACAAAAATGTTCTCGTTGTTATAATTAACTATAGGGGTATTTTTATAAAAAAAAAAATGAATTCCTGATGAAACAGGGCACAAAAAGTTTACAGTCATTTTGGTGTCACCCGCTCTGACAGTGTGCATCCCTCACACCCTCCTAATGACAACACTGAGATGGCCTATAGCCAGGCAAAAGTCACCATAACTTGGTTTAGACAAAGATGATCAGTCGAGGGTCGCACATGGGTTACCCACCAGGCACTCTGAGAGACAGATGATTTGTTAATAATTAAGCCAGAGGAGAAAGGACTGGGATGAAATTCAAAGCTTGAAAGTTAGAATTTTAAAAGTACTTGAAAAACATTTTAAAGAACTATTAGGAAAACTCTCCATGAGATTGATTTTTTTTTTTTTTTGCTAAGAAGTTCTGCTAATAGTTTCGAACTGGCAAAAATTGGGAAAATGAGTATCATTTCATAATTTGTGTATTACTGTAAATGGAAACCGGTAATTTAGCTAAGACTACTCATCTTTCTAATCAGTTAATGTTTACTGAAGGGAAACCAGAGACTGAGCCAAATTGTTCATCCTGCTAAGGAGGCAGAGCCGGAAAGTTGCTTAAGAGAACATTATCACTCATCCTCAACTTTTGCTACAACTTCAAGTGGCTGTAAACACCTTAACTTTGTTTAACCTGAAAATGTGTTTGATAGATTTCACCCCGAAACTACTTCTTCCCTATCCAGTATTTTTTCTATCCACTCACAGGCTAGGTTTTTTGTGAGATGATTGCCACTTCCCAGAGAAAGAACAGTCAAGGATAAACCAAACCAAACCCGTTGCCATCAAGTCGATTACGACTCTTAGCGACCCTGTAGGGCAGAGTAGAATTGCCCCATAAGTTTTCCAGGCTCAAGTGACAATTCGAACTGCCGTCCTTTTGGTTAGCAGCCAGGCTCTTAACTACTGGGCCACCAGGGCTAACTAGGACAGTCAAGACCAATTGCATGCAAAAATCTGAACTCCAAGTCAATGACCCATCTAGAAACATTTAAAGATTACAAATGCTGTTCAGTAATAAAGTTATTTCAACAATTTTGAATTCAGGAAATTAAAGAGCCTAATCTTAATTTCTTACAGGGCAGATCTCATGAAAAATTTATCCTTAGGTAATTTTTTAATCCAGCTTTGTAATATCTGGTCACAAAACTGAATGATCAGGAAAAGAACACACTTACTGGTTATGAAAAATAAACTGGGCTACCAATCTTTTAAATTATGGGAAGCCTACAAGGACTCATTTACCTTCTAGATCTTAGCACAAGACAAAAAGGATACAAGTTATCTAATAATCCAAAAAGATAAAGGCAACTGTCTAACCTCACACCCTGTGTTCCTGTTGGTCGCTTGAAATCCAAATCTAAGCAAGTTCCAACATCCCAACACCACTGACCGTGGTTACGGCTTTCTGACTTCAACTTAGATGAATGGTCCCATTAATGTCAGGGAAGTTATGTTTGTCTGTTCTAAGAATATATGCCTGTATTTTAAATTGCATTATCCAGTTTATTCACGGGATAAGAGTTGTTTACCTTCACAAATTCCAGGCTTCTGAGCTGAACTAAACAGGGCAAGTTGAAAGGCAGGGGTTCAGAGCAGCTCATAGCTGCTTGACAGTTCAGATGTGGTCTGCCAAGGCTGAATTAGTAAAACTCGGGCTTATCTCCTGTCTTCTGGGCTGAGTGCAGTGAGCCCTCAGGTCTTTTCTGCTACCTGCGGTCTCAGCGAAGACCCTGCAAAGTTTGTAGTTGCAAAGTTGTTGGGTTTATACTTCAAAGTATTATTTGGTATTGGATTAGCATTCATAGATGAGGCTCTGAGGAATTGCTCAACAGCCTGTGGAGGCCAAGGAAGATCTGCCACGCCATCGGTGCCACACCCAACTAGGTCACTTCAGGCTCACATCCAGTTCATTCTGTAGAGTCAAACCCAGAGTTTTCTCTCATCCTTTTTTTTTTTTTTTTTCCCATTTTGCCGTGCATTTGTGACAAGAGGCTTTTCTCCATCACAGGCAAGGGAAGAAAAGCGGAGCCAGATAGCAGACTGTGAACACAGGGCTCTAGCAAATCAACTCCAATCTTCACCTCTATTGAATCAAGCTTATGCTAGTCTGGAAATGAATTGCTGACCAAGGTTTGAAAAGTGAAGCAGCTGCTTGCTGCCATCTGCTGTACTCACAGTTGCTAGCAAGCCCCGGACCATATAAGGCAGAAGAGAAAAAGGGGAATGCCAGGGGATCCAGAGCTTCCTGGCCGTACAGGACATCCTAAATGTAAATCTACCCATGAATGTATGTCACAAAGCAGTCATCTTTTTCATTGAAAATGAACCATCGTGATTTTTCAGACCTTAGAATACATTTTCCTGTACACTAACATGTGGTTTATTTCCTTCATCATACAACTATTAAAGGAGAAAGAAATAGTGTGTGCAAATAATTATAGATTAGGTTTAATGGAATTTCAGGTTTTTATATTCTTGACAGTAGAGTCCATTTATCATTATTACAAGTCTTCCCATTTGAATTCCTCTCAGTAAACACTGAGCCACAATATAGGGCAAACATTTACTGATGTGTAAGAGAATAGGGGAGGCCCTGCGCGGTACAAATGGTCAACGTGCTCGGCTGCTGACAGAAAGATTGGAGGTTAAAGGCCACTCAGAAGCACTTCAGAAGAAAAGACTGGTGATCTACTTCCAAAAAATCAGCCATTGAAAACTCTACACTTCTACACTCTGACACACATGGGGTTGCCAGGAGTTGAAGCCGACTTCATGGCAACAGTTTTTTGTTTTGTTTTTCTTTTTTAAGATTCTAGGACTAAGTGTAGAAGATACAAGCCTAAACATGATCAAGACTTTTGTTTCTGAAGATGTCATCACATCATTCTCCCTCCCTTTCCAGCAACTTAATCTCTTTAGTCTCACTCAGAATCAGACTCCTTAAATGACCCCATTTCCTTTCGTTGAACTAACTTCCAGTTGCCCACTATAATGTGTCTTCCAGCACCAAGTCTTAAATGAAACAGAATAAAATGAAATTTTATCTGATTTCACCAAAGGCCTACTTAGTTCTTGATTTGGAAATTGTGCTCCTTGACTTTCTGCAAATTCAGTTTCCAAAACGTAGTTCACTGCTAGTCTGTTTTGTTTCCTTTGATGATCTTTCCACTTCTTTTTCCTCCTGCCTCCTGATGCTGGAAATTCAAAGAAAAGACTCAATTTTGATTAATCTGATTGCAGACAAGAGGAATAGATCTGAGGTTGGGCCCGAATAGGTTGTTTTTCCAACTTTGAAGTTATTTTTCTTTTAGAGATTCCATTCATTTATTCAGCTTCAACGATGAGTTGGCCAATGACTTAGATAGAAAATCTTAATTTGCTCTCCTCCGTATTGGGTTTCTCACTTCCTAGCATTGCTTTGTGATATAAACAATACGCTTATCCTATAAGGTTTATTGCATAAGCCATCCAAAGTCTATTAGAGACGCTACAGAGCAAAGCGGAGAAAATAACCAAATAACATTTGGCCAATGGGAAATAATGATTCACAAGATTTATATTGTTGAGCTAACATCTTCTCACTACATATCCAATGTGCAGTCATAAACCTTCCCAATTTGACATCACTTTTTAAAGATCATACCACCTTTAGATGTTTAACTGATAAGAAGATAGTCCTTTCATTCGCAGTCTTGCGTTAAAACGGTATAAATATTTCCTTCACTTCATGTTGCTAACATAGATCTATCTTCTGAAAGTTTATTTCGCAGCTTACAAATATCAAACAAACTGAGGACAAGATACCAGTGACTCGATGAGCAATTGATCCTTTTGTGAAATCAACTAGACAATGTTATGGAGTGGAAATGAGAAAACTATGCAGTGGTTGACAAGCTGCTGTGATATGTGCATCTGCTGAAAAGAAGGTGTGGGCACAGGCACTGAATCACATATCTCTATCTATTAAATCATGGACAACTTTAAAGACAATATTTTGGAAGTTCTTATTGTATGGCTACTTACTTTAAAAGTACCCAACACTGTAACAGGCACTGATAAATAAAATCAAGAGAGCATTTGCCTCCTTTGTGAAACCTTATAATACAAATATATATATAATCTATAAACAAGAAAGAATAATCTGGTGCAAGAAAAGATAATCTAGTCCAATATCTTTACTTTTCAGAGAGGGGAAGAAAGATTCCTCTCAACAACTCCATGAGGTATACAGGTATACAGAGATGAGAAAACTAAGACACAGAGGAGTTATATGAATTGGCCAACGTCACAATCTAGTAAATGGCAGACACAGGATTTGAATCCAAAACGTCTGGTTCTAGAACCCAAGTATTTGACTCCTAGGTTGTACTCTCTGTCAAATTAGACGTGGCCCTTACCATCTGGACAGAGAAGGTGGTATGTAAACATGTCAACACAAAACAGTGCAACAAGAATTAAGAGTTAGATGTTTGGGTCTCCAGAGGAAGAAGTAAATAGATAATACTCATCAGGCTTCTGAAGGTGACCGTAAACCAGGATGGAACTCCCTAATCATTACCCATTGCAACTGAGTTGATTCTGACTCATCACGGCAACCCTGTAGGAGAGGGTAGAACTGCCCCATAGGGTTTCCAAGGCTGTAATCTTTATGGAGTGACTGGTGGGTTTGAACTGCTGGCCGTTCAGTTAGAAGCCAAGTGCTTTAACCATGCAGCACCAGGGCTCCTTAGGTAAGGATTTCCGTCTGTGAAACTCTTAGGAAAATGAGTCCTGTCATTTGACCACTCTCATTGGAAGCCCAGCTAATCTTCCTTGATCTCCTTTTCCATCCCACCAGCCTTAGTGTTGGATAAACATGTCTCTAGATTCTGAGGGAAATGCCACCCATCTGTGGAGTTTGCTTTTTACTAACTCTCTGTCATACAGACTCCTACTTGCTAGCAAAGAGCTTTGGTACTTGGAAACAAGTAAGAGGAATTTGACTATTTCCACTTCTCTCTGATTGCCTCTATTTATGAGTTTCCCTACCGTCTGTCCCGCCCTTTCAAAACTCCTAACGTATCACATTTATTAAGGAGTCTTCTTGGCAGAAGATCAATCAATCAGTACTTATAGGATTTTTATTTACTGTTCAGGGAGTTTAGCATCAATGCTGATGTACTTCAACACATCTCAAAATTACCCTGTAATACAGTTGGGGTCCTGAGGTTGTCATATGGTTGCTTTGAATGTGTCTCTGAATTCTCCCACCAGATGATGATGTTGTCAATTTCACCTTCATTTATATTTGCCCTTTGGAAATTATTATCTCTATGAAAATTTGAAATACATTATTGAAACAACTTTGCAGGATATAATAATTTTGCCTTATATTTAAAATATAAAACCATATTTTGGAAAACAAAAAACCTTATTTGATGACTTGCTCTTCTGCTGATCTCCATCCCTTCCTAAATAGAAGAGTGCCAACAAAAAAGGTTCGGGTGAAAGGGCAGGACTTGAAGAAGTTGGGCTAAATATATTCTGGGTTAATGAGCTGAGCCTATAGCGAAAATTAAAATACGACATTTATATAAGGTACTGAAATTGAAATTGATATACAAAATCAAGACATACCATAACAAATCACAGACAATTGCTTAGACTCAATGGGGCACTTAGCCAAACAATCAAATGAATTTAATTTACACTTCTAATTTTACATTTTTGTTAAAATATCTTCATGATACAATGGAAGGGCCATATGATTTTGACTGCACTACTTGATTGTACATTGTTTCCCTTTCTGTAAAGCAAACGGTTGGTGCTGATGGCTTCTGAGGATTGTGCTAGATCTAAGATTCTGTATCAAATTACTCTCAAAGTTTTCATGGTGAAAAGATAGAGATTATCAGTGACCTGTTAAATATATCAATATTGTGACATATTCTAGATGACACAAGACATCCAAGTGAGGCAGTGATAAGAGTACAACTTTGAATCAGACAAACCTAAGTTTAAGCCCAACTCTCCTACTTACTGTGTGATCTTGGACAACTTACTTAAAATTTCTGCGTCATGGGTTCCTCATCTATAAAACAGTGAACTTTTTACCTGACACTATTACTGTGTGCATTAAATAAGGAATGTACACAAAGCTATTAACACAAGGTTTGATTTATAGTCAATTCTGGTTAAATGATTGTTTCCACTTTTTTAGAAGCTCTAAGGCAGATTATTCTTAAAAATCTAGCCAGTTATACAGACATCAATCATGAGTCAACAGCATTAAGTTTTATTCCCATTGATTGGAAAATGTATTCTTTCAAGCTTTGTTCATCCATAACTTTTGGCTAGATACTTAATCCCATGGCATCCAAATCAAGATATATTAAGCAGAAATATGAAAACTTCTGCACCAAAAATATCAGATTCATTAGCCTGATTGGAATTTGCTTTCTCACATTTTGTTACGAAAAATATTTAAACAAATAGGCATGTTCCAATAATTGTAAATGAACAACATATACCCACCACCTTGGCTCTACACTGAACATTTTTATATTTGCTTTATCGCACTTTTATCTATCCATTCCTTTCTCCATCCATTTGATTGGAATTGATTGCTAGAGTGAAGTAAGTTACTTTCATCAAAACCCTGTGGATAACAAGAATGAGAAACATGCTTCTCTTTAGAACAAATGACTTTTTTTAAACTCCTAAAAAAATTAGATGCTCCATGTTTTATAGAATTGCTAATTTTTTAAACCTCTTTTAAAGTTGTTGTTATTATTGTTGTTAGGTGCCGTCAAGTTGGTTCCAACTCATAGCCAACCTATGTACAACAGAACAAAATGCTGCGCCTTTCAATGCCATCCTCATAATCCTTGCTATGTTTGAGCTCATTGTTGTAGCCACTGTGTCAATCCACCTTGTTAAGGGTCTTCCTCTTTTTCACAACCCTCTACTTCACCAAGCATCATCTCCTTCTTCAGGGACTGATCCTTCCTGATAACATGTCCAAAATATGTGAGATGAATTGTTTCTATCCTTGCTTCTAAAGAGAATTCTGGCTATACTTCTTCCAAGACAGATATGTTCATTCTTCCGGGAGCCCATTGCATATTCAATATTCTCCATCAACACAGCAATTCAAAGATACCAATTATTCGGTCTTCCTATTCATTGTCCAGCGTTCACATGCCTATGAGACAATTGAAAATGTCATGGCTTCACTCAGGTGCACCTTAGTCCTCAAAGTGACATCTTTGCTTTTTGACACTTTAAAGAGGTCTTTTGCAGCAGATTTGCCCAATGCAATACATCATCTGATTTCTTGACTGCTGCTTGCCTGAGTGTTGATTCTGGATCCAAGTAAAATGAAATCCTTGATAACTTCAATATTTTCTTCCATTATCATGATGTTGCTTATTGGTTTAGTTGTAAGGATTTTTGTTTTCTTTATGTTGAGTTGTAATCTATGCTGAAAGCTCTGGTCTTTGATCTTCATCAATAAGTGCTTCATGTCCTCTTCACTTTCAGCAAGCAAAGTTGTGTCATCTGCATATCGCAAGTTGTTAATGAGCCTTCCTCCAATCCTGACGTCCCTTTCTTCATATAGTCCAGCTTCTCAAATTATTTGCTCAGCATACAGATTAAGTACAGTGAAAGGGTACAACACCGACACACACCTTCCCTGACTTTAAACCACACAGTATCCTCTTGTTCTGCTCAAACGACTGCCTCTCAGTCTACATACAGGTTCCTCACGAGCACAGTTAAGTGTTCGGGAATTTCCACTCTTCACAATGTTATCTATAATTTGTTATGATCTACACAGTCGAATGCCTTTGCATAGTCAATAAAACATAGGCAAACTTCTCTGCTTTCGGCCAAGATTCATCTGACATCTACAATGTCAGTTTGACAGTTACAATTATTTGTTATAATTATCTCTAAAGAAGGAGAATATTTAGAATTATAGAATTGAATCATATTGTAAAATTAGAGTGATGAGTAGTCACAGCAGAATGCACATATGTGCCTTATTCATCTAATTTGTGAATAAAACTAATTAGTTACATATTCTGTATTCTATAAAAATTATCACCAAAAAATATTCTTGTACGAACTGAAAATATGATCTTCCAAATGACGTATTTTAACACTTAGTTAACTCAAATATTGGGTGGACTGATCTTCTGGTAAATTCTCTCTCTGCCATATTCAAGTCCAAAGGAAACTTTCTGTTCGATCATCCTCCTTGTAACCCTTCGAAATGAGAACTGTTAATGAAAATTCTAACAGCCACTCTATTACGAGTAGCTGATCACGGCAATCTCAGCATTTTAGTTGGTTACGTCGATAAAACCAGCTCAGCAACATTGTGGTGCTCTTTTTAGGAATCAAACGCTCAAGGTCATTTTTAGTCAAAACTGCCTTTGTTTTTCTATGTAATATTTTTGTACAAGCTCTGTCTGTCTGCAGATAAAATACTCTGGGGTCTGAGCTTTTTCTCCAGTTAGCATCATCCTTGTGAGGTCCATTCTTCTCTCTCCTCAGAGTGCCAGTGGGACGTTGCTTCCTGCTGGCCTTGCTCACCCAGTCAGGCTCTGCCATAGCAAAAAGAAGTCTCTGTTTCTACATAAAAAGCTTATCAAATATTTTCTCTCTTAAGATTGCTTGCAGTTGGGAAAGAGCTGGGGTTAGTGGAAATAACACAGGCTCTGTGTTTACCACCTGTCTGTCAGCTTGTTATACTGTGGTGGCTTTTTGTTGCTATGATGCTGGCAGCTATGCACTGGTATTTCAAATACCAGCAGGGCCACCCGTGATGGACAGGTTTTAGCAGAGCTTCCAGACTGAGCCAGACTAGGAAGAAAGACCTAGTGATCTACTTGTGAAAATTTGCCAGTGGAAACCCTGTGGATCACAACAGAATATTGTCTGATATAGCCCTGGAGAATAAGCCCCCTAGGTTGAAAGGTATTCAAAATACCCAGTGGCCACAACAAAGGATTCGAGCATACCAGAGATCATAAGGATGGGCACAAGACATGGGTAGCATTTAGTTCTGTTGTGCAAGAGGGCGCCATGTGTCGGGGTCTCCATGCGTCCAAGCTGACTCAACAGCAACTAACAACAACAACTGGAGTCAGTTAGTAGAAGAATGTTAACTGGCTGCCTCCAGTGTGCCAGACGCTGCTCAAGGTTCTGGAGTTACAGTGGAAGAAACCATTCCTTGCTCTTATGATGCTTATGTTCAAGTGGGGAGAGACCATCCATTTGTAAACAATGTTTAAGATAAACTTTTGGTGCTGATAAGTGCAATGATGAACACAGAGCAAGGCAATGGAGGGTGAGGACTGAGAGCTCCTTAGCCAGAATGGCCTCTTTAAGTAGATGACCTTTGAATTTTTAGCTGAATGATGAGAACAACACAGTCATCGCCTTTCTGGGGAAAGCACTTCTCAAGCAACATGAGGAGGGTGCAGCTGCAGACATGTAGTTGCTATGATGGCAGTGAGGAATCCAGTGCCCAGTAGAGAGGCTGGCCTCAGATGGGGCAGGGATACCTCTTCACTGTGACAGGAGGAAAGGCAGAAGGTGAGCACAGACCGATTGTTTAAGGGGATAGGTGGTGTAACAATAAAGGAGTTCCAGAAGAAGTGTGATGTACAGCCAACATCTGATGGTAAAAGGAGTTGTATTGGAGATTGGGGAAGAGAGGGAAAAAGAATGGCTAGGGAAATGGAGTAGGATCTTATGACTTGTTGAATGCCTGTTTCACACTTGTGGCCTTCAGTTTTAGATGTATCCAATTATCCTGGCTGTGTGACTTTTCTCAGACAGATTTCAACTGCTGTGGTGAGAGTATCAGATAAGTAGGTATTTGGGGATTTCAGGCAACCATGACTTTTGGAAGACAGGACCAACTGCAAAAAAGGGTTTTTGTGAGGGTGGTTGTAGTGCTGGATCATAGAATACGAGGTGGGTAAAGGGGAGGTAATACATGCATGTCCCCAAAGAATTAGCCGTGATTGTGATGACAATGGTGATGGCGTATGATGTAATACTATCAAAAATCTTAAGTGCTTCTTTATTTTCTACCATATTTCTTGCTTTATAACTTGCTTTGTAGAACCACACTGAGTTTGGAATTGGAGGTATGGCAGCCTTAGAAGGTATTTCAGACTGAAAATGCAGTTGATTTAAGCAGCAGGACAACAAATACCATTTATCTGAGAAGATGATATGCTCATTCTAAGGATTGGGAAGCCAGACAAACAGATCTAGGAAAGAGCTTCATCAGAACTCAGAGGCAGCAGTATCAAAAATCTAGAAAAGGTACTTTTGCGCCAACCATGTAGCACATTAAGCCTGAAGATTCAGCTGCAGAGATGTTAAGAAAGAGCAACCAAAAGGTGTTCATCAGCCCAAGAGTGAATTACATTCAATGTTTCTATGGTCTTGCTTCTTCATATTCCCCTGTGACAAGCACTAGAGAGAGACAAGCACAGCAGGGCTTAAAAGGTGGCTCTCAGCTTCCCGCACCCTTGTCCTCTCCCACGCATGCATGTTCATGTTCATCAGTTAGATCAAGGAAGAAACGATGTTTCCTTCAAGAGGTTATCGGTACTATTATATTTATTTAGTGCTTTTTAGCTTATACAAAGTATTTCCTCATACATTACCTGAGTGCCCTGTCAGCATGATGCCAATAACAGTATAAGTAGTAGTATCAGAGATAGAAAGATGTTTGGACTTCAAGGCAGAGTACCGTGATTTGCATTATGGCTTTGCCACTCAGGAGACTGGTGTTCGTGGAAAGTTACTTAGATCTCTCTGTGCACCAGTTCCTGTGAAAAGAGGTGCTTGTGCTCCAGTTCCTGTGAAATTATCTACTTCAATGCCTGTTGTATTAACAGAGAATATGTATACATTTCCTAGTACACAATAGGTCTTTGAAAATGTCAATTATTTATACATACATATACAGGTGTATGCAGCCCTGGTGGCACAGTACTTAAGAGCTCAGCTGCTAACCGAGAGGTCAGTGGTTTGATTCCACCAGCTGCTCCTTGGAAACCCTATGAGGCAGTTCTGCTCTGTCCTGCAGGGTCGCTATGAGTCAGAATCGACTCTACAGCAATGGTTGTTTTTTTTGTTTTTTAAGTATACAGATGTATAAGGAGTCCCTGGGTGATGCAAAATGTTAAGTGTTCAACTAGTAACTGAAATGTTGGTGGTTCAAACCGACCCAGAGGTACTACAAAAGAAAGCCCTGGTAATCTGCTTCCAAAAGGCCATAGCCTTGAAAACCTTATGGAGATGTCCTACTCTGTGCACGTGATGGTGTCACCATGAGTCAGAGTCAACTTGAAGGCAACTTTTATATATATATATATATATATATATATATATGTGTGTGTGTGTGTCTAAATATATACAATGTGAAAACGTAAATTGTTAAATACAGAAATGAATAAGTAATAACTGGTCACCACAGCTTAGTGATTTCTAAGTAGCCTAGAATGACGGCCCACATGCAGAGGTGGTATTTTCTCTTCTAATAGTACAGATATCAGTTTATCTGGGGCAGGGAGAAAAATATTTATATATGCCAAAAACATAAGAGCAAACAAATCAGTGAGTGTGAAGGAGATAGAAGTGGAGATCTGAACACTCACAGAATAAGGGAAAATCAGAATCCAGGGAAAATTCATGAAGAAACAGAGTATTAATGGCAAAAAAAAAAAAAAAAGGGAAGAAAGGAAATACATACTGCAGAAAGACAGGACAGCAAAGCAGCAGCCTGGCTACAAGAAAAGGAGAAGGCATGTCTGAGAGAATGGAATAAAAGTGAAAATGGGACTCATGAAAGACAAACTACTAGAACAGAATAATTGGAGAATGAGAAAACCAGTGAAGCTGATTCAGAACAAAGACAAAGGGTAAATTTTTTTTCAAATCTTTGTGTTATTAACATAAAGAACTACCTTAAAAGTGGAAAATAAAAGGTTTTTTAAAATCTTAGACTATCAAAAGTTTATTTTTATTTTTTAAAATTATCTGGAGTCACACTGATCAATGATATACCTTGATGAAAAGTTGGGGTATATCCACAAACACTGTCTCTGTTTGATGGTTGACTCTCCTGGGGTCAGGATTCCATCAATTTAAAAATTTTTGCTTGATAATTTGGACGTAATTAGAATATTGTGAATTAGTTTAGACTAAGTTTGCGTGTTCTTATTTACCATATTTGCCAATGATTTCAGAAGTCCTTGACTGCCAAGAAGAAATGCCAGCACATTTTCCCTGGCTTGGTTTTTGCTGAATTTATCCCCTTTCATAGGCATAAAGCTGGGCTGGGGCCAAGCATGTTAGATATTTGCATCCCTTTGCCTTCTCTGTGCAACATTTAATCACCGGACTCAGTTCAATCACTAGGTGAACTTATCGAGGCCAGGATGCAGAGACGGGTGGCTGCTCCAAAGGGCAGTGTTTGGAAACTGTTTCTTACGTGATGTCAGAAAGCACTGTGACTAATGAGAGATCCTTAGGACATTCATTCTGGACTCTTTGATAGCTCTTCACTGATTTCTATTCATCTTTCAAGCCTGCATTTAAATATTACTTCAACCAGGAAGGTTTTTCTGAACCACCTAAGCTAGGTTAGGACCCCCTGCATTCTTAGTATATACATCAATGTCAAATTTCCTAGCCCAATTATAAGATGCATAATAACAGATACTGTGACTGGTTCAATGCTGAAACCCCAGCACCTAACACATCTGCCTGGCAGATGGTCAGCCCTTACTATTAGTTTAACATAAAAAAAAAAAAAACAAAAACACTGCCATCGAGTCGATTCCGATTCATACTGACCCTATATAGGACGGAATAGAATTGCCCCGTAGAGTTTCCAAGGAGCGTCTCGCAGATTCAAACTGCTTACCTCTTGGTTAACAGCTGTGGCACTTAACCACTACGCCACCAGTGTTTCCTAGTTTAACATACAAATGAGTAGATGCATGAGTAAATAAGTGAATAGAATCTGAAGGTTTGATAGTGCTATGAATAACAAGGAAAGCCTTACGTGTCCTTTAATCATTTGATCTTCCTAACAGTGCGATGAGGCTGATCAGGTGGGCAATATCATGTCAGTCTTACACATAAAAGGACATGGTTAAATCACTTAATTTTTATGTGGGTCACAAACTTCCTACCTCTGTGACAAGAAAAACATTCATATCACAGAATTCATGTTAGTTCATTAGGACATTTTATGACTATAAAGCTATCTGTACTCATTTTTATTTGACTTCTAAGTTAAGAAAATCTTGTATCAGCTCCCCATAATTGGTTTCTCAGTTCCTAAATTTTGTTTGATATCAAGTCTAGTATGTTGCCTTCCAGCCAGCACACTAAAGAGGAACATCATGAACTTTCAGAAATCCTGACTGACATACTTCCAGGTTGATACACGGAGTTAAGTTGTGAGAACATTGACTAAAGCTCAAGTTTATCCATGAAGCTTCTTTGAACATGAGCGGAGAAAAAAATTGAAAGGACTGGCAAGAGTCATTGTTATCACCCAAACCAGACAGCCAGTTACATTGGCTATAAATCTTGGAAGATGCCAGAATTTTTCATCACAAATAAAATCTGAATGTCTGGTGGAAATCATCCAATGGTTTTCTTACTACCTGTGCAACAAAGTCTGTAACACAGTGCGGCGCAATGAATTACTTAATGTGGCCCTTCTAGCCATAGTCTTTGTGACTCACATGCAATGATTGAGTGGGACTATGCAAATAAGGTATATGGAATCCTAATGTAGGGATTGGTCAGTTTTGCCACTCTGCTAGGCTTAAAATGAGCCATCCTGGAGGCAGGAAGGGAGAATCACACCACCATCAAGAAAGAAGAGCCAGGTGTGGAGCGCATCCTTTGGACCTGGAGTCCCTGTGCTGAGAGGCTCCTGGAACCAGGAGACTGAGAGAAAGCTGTAACACTAAAGATGGGCAGAAGCGGTGGCAGAGAAACGGTGGCAACAGAGGCAGGAGACTGGCAAGAGACCAGCAGGAGATGGCATGGTGGTCTTCCCTGCCCGTGGAGAGAGAAAGCTGAGTGCCATTGGGCAAGAGGCTAGCTGATGGAATTGGGTACCTCTGGACAATTATAGGAAACCCTGGTGGCGTAGCGGTTAAGTGCTAATCAAAGGGTCAGCAGTTCAAATCTGCCAGGTGCTCCTTGGAAACTCTGTGGGGCAGTTGTACTCTGTCCTATAGGGTTGCTATGAGTCGGAATCAACTCAACTGCACTGGGTTTGGTTTTTTTGTTTTTTGGGGGGGGCAATTATAGGCAGAGCTAAAAGAGCTTTGTAACACTTGTCTGAGCAGGGCAGACAAGTGTTGTACCTGGGAGCATGGTTGAGAAGAGATTGTCCTGATTGAAGAACTGTATCCTGAACATTCCTGAACCTGAATTGTAACCCGCTATAATTTTTTTTTACTTCCCTAATAACCCTCATAACTGCCAGTATTGTCTGTAAGTTCTGTGTGGCCATTGCAACAAATTATCAAACTTAGCAGAGAAGTAGAGCACGCCATAGGAGGGACAGATGGTGTCAAAATTGCTAAAAAGGGCTGGCAAGAAGAGATACACCTGCCCTTTGCCTCCTAGTGATCAGCCTTGGGCTATTGATTCTCCTTCCCCCTTGTGACGTTAGAGGAGATCAGATGCCTCTGCCACACCATTTTTACACACGATATGCAAGATATTTCCTGTCTACCTACAGCCCACCTTCCCCTTCTCATGATAAGTCATTGATCACATGATTAATCCCTTGTGAGCATCCTGCACTCTGGTCACACCGTGCCAACACAACTCAAACTTCTGCATCCTGGGCCTTTGCAAGAACTCTTCATTTTTTCTAGAAGTTTCTTCTTGTAACCACACCTGTTCTCCAGAGAAACACTTACCAATCCTTTAAGACCCACACTGACTATTTAGATGTTGAGGGAATGATCATTCTAGAATGATCAGAGAAGGGAATTTTAAATTGGTTGTCAGAGAGAAAAGTCTTCAGAGAGATAATTACTAAAACAATGAGGCAAGAATCAACAAGTACCATGAAGAAAGCAAAGAAAGATCCTATCACTAAGGTCCCAGTGAACGCTCAACTACAGAGGCACTCTAGTTTAGTGGCCGGGCTTCTTAAGAAACATACCAACTAAAAACAACTAAATGCACCAGGAATGACAGACCCCAAATATAGGTCTTTCTTGGCACTCTGAAGGTTGAATGGTAAAGTTTGACAGTTCTAGAGCTAGTGGACTTTCAATGAAAAAATCTTCCCCTTTCTCCTTGGAAGGTCAATTGCACTTTGTAGTGTGGAGATAATTACACTGAATCAACACACACATAAGCATTTCTGGGTTTAAATATAAAACCTCTAGATTGTCCCTCAGAAACATATGGTAACAAGTACCAAAGAGCATGTGTATGACGCTTAGATAGCCCCTTCTCTTGTCCTATGACGACTGTGCAAAAATTCTATTTCATTCTCTATATGGATTTGGGAGTCCTGTTCAAGGCCAATCCCATGGGTTGAAAGTCTTTGGTGAAAGCCTGACTGAGAGGGGTTGACATCTGGCATGGCTTGCTGGTTACAAGTTGTAATAGATCAAGTAGCATTTTCCCCATTTCTAAGGCGAAAATGAATTGTGTTCACATGATTAGAAAATCCCCTTGAAAGAATTTCCATGAGGAAGAAGGTATCTGGAAGGAGTTATTTTTTTTTTCCTTTGGGAGGTTTTCTATCCTTAAAAAAGACATAAAAGGAAAACTCTACATATCTTCATTTGATGGTGTCTTGAAAACATGAACAAAAGGCAGAGATAATTTTTAAAAGGCAAAATTTCCATTCCATTTCTTTCCAGACAAGCTTTTACTGAAAACATTGATCATGAAGACATCAGTCTTAGTTTTCTAAACTTCAGACTTTAAAATAAACAACTGTTAAGTCTCCTCTCTGTCTCCCTTTTTACCCTTTCTACCAAGGAAAGTTAAAAAGCACATTCTTTCCCACTAAACCAGAAGCAAAATAACAGAGAAATCCTACTGACAGTTTTAAAATAAATTACTGAATACAAAAATAACAATAACAGTCCCTCAGCTCAGCCAACCAATCAAATGTTTTGCATGATTAAAATGCAGGCCGGCCAAATCCCAGATTTTAAAAGAAATAATATTTAGATGTTATTAGAATTTCCATTTTCTAAAGTAAATTCAGTGTCTTGGCTCTTGTCTTCAGTAAGTGAAGCTTTTCTCCACAGCTATTACTACATATTGGTCTAGGGTTAGGCTCTCATTACTTTATGTCTCAGTTATTGCCTTTTCATTTCAGGCTAGAGTTTTGCCTCCAACCTGTCTTTACTTCCATTCTTAATCTGATTAATCAACAGTCTACCTACAGTGGCTAAATGCTTTTGATTGCATCAAGTCTGGATGTAAAAATTCTTCATACTTTGTCCCTCTCTATGCCACGGAAGGGGGTCTTGGTGGTGCAGTGGTTAAAGAGCTTGGTTTTTAACCAGGAGATCGACAATTCGAATCCACCAGTCGCTCCTTGAACTGTCCCTGTGGGGCAGTTCTACTCTATCCTGCAGGGTTGTTGTGAGTTGGAATTGACTCCATGGCAAGGGGTTTACACTACTGGGTGCCTCCCACTCCTTCACTGCAGTCCCTGTATCTTCTTGCCTGAGCACCAGTGTTCTTCCACGCACCTAGTCCACTCCCACCCACACTCCTGCTCCTGCTTTCTCTGAACCACCGATGTCACAAGGGTCAGCCCATGCTCTGCCTCCACCAGGAAGGCTTCCCCAAGAAAGACAGCTGCTCTGCTTGCTTCTTTTTCATATTTCTTTTGTAACAGGTGTTTATCCTTCTTCCTGGTATTTTACTCAATGTCAGCGCTTTTATCTCTCTTCCAGTCTTTTTATGTTTACTTGTTTGTCACCTCGTTCAGGTTTTAAAAGCCCTATTGATTTAGCAGTTTCTTTGTTGTCCCTAGTACTAAATATACACTATTTGTTCTATAAATAATTGACTCCGGGTCAGTCAAGATCTATAAAATCCTTATACTCAAGCTTCACTGAGCTACTAGCAAGCAACAGCAGAGACTAATCGAATTTGTCTCCTCACTTTTCCTATCACTCCCTAAAATAAGTTTTATTAAGACAAATCAGTAGAAAAAGGAGCACAACAATTCACAATGGGAATATTGGGGAGAAGATGAAGCCTCCATAACCAATGTCCTAAGATTAATTAATTCATAATTGTCCAGCTATAACAACAACTCTTATATTTAAATCCTTTGGAGTAGATAACTCCTCCTCCAATAGCTCTAGGACGGTTTCTTTGATTACACACCCTGCCTCGACTCTTTCTCCCTAACAAGGTCCACCCTCTTGCTTGCCACCTGGGCTCCTGCATTAAGGCCGTCTGTTCTGGGGACTTCACTGTGAGTGGTACTTTTGCTACTGGTTCAGCAGTTCTACATCCAGCATTCTCCGATCCTTCATAGTTTTTGAGAAATCACAGAGATGACTCCACACAAAGGACAGGCACAGAGCCTTCAGAGGGTGTGTTTTCCTTGTAGGATTAAAAGAAAAGCAAATATAATGCCACCTGACAGTGAGTTAAGCATCTCAACTTGACCAACTTTGATAATTCTGACAAAGGAGAATTTATTACATCTATATTTTTCCAACTCATATCTGCATAACTTGAGTAACATTAAATAATTGTGTAAATGTCAACCTGACTTTGGCTGGGAACCACATCTTTATGTTATAGGGAAGGAGATTCTGTTCTCGTAATGAATCTCCCTGCACTTCTCCAAATCATATCAATTTATCTATCTATTTGCAGTCTACATTAATTCATCTGTATACCAATATCATCTTGAAACCATCATTATTTTCTACCATTCCCATTAGGTTGTCGCAATGTAATGGATTCCTTTTGTGTGGCCTTTCTGGCCATGGTCTTGTAACTCCCACCCAAGTAATTGGGCAGGACTGTGTGACAGGGTAATTGTGGCCCACCAAAGGGACTGGTCAGTTTTGCCATCCTGCTGGGCTTGAAATAAGCCACCTCAGAGGCAGAGGATTAAAAAAAAAAAAAAAAAAAAAAAGATCCCACCACCAAAGAACAGCCAGGAGCAGAGAGCATGTCCTTTGGACCTGGGATCCCTGCACTAAGAATCTCCTGGGACCAGGAGACAAAGAAAGAGAGGGAGCTGTAATCCTGAAGACGGTGAGAAGCGGTGGCAGGAAAGGCCCAGCATCAGAGACCCAGCAGCAGAGACCTGGCAGCAGGAGATGGCGTGGTAGACTTCCAACCCATGGAGAGAGAAAGCTGAGTACCTTTGGGCAGAGTCTTAGGGCCAGGAAGAGGCATGCCTTTGAGTACGACTGGGAAGGGTCTATCCTGATGGAAGAACTGTATCCTTGAGTGTTCCTGAGCCTGAATTGTAATCTGTTATTTCCCTAACAGCCCCCTAACTGTGAGTATTGAGTGTGAGTTCTGTGTGGCCATTGCAATGAATTATTGAACCCAGTAGACAGTGCTGTGGGAGGGACAGTTGGTGTTAGAGTTGGTAAAGATGGTGGAGAGATGAGTGAGGCATGTTTGACCTCCACCTCACAGGAATCAGCCTTGGGCTGTTGATCTTGACTCTCCTTCCCCTTTGTGAAGTTAGAGAAGGTCAGACAACGCTTGCACTCTATTTTTATAGTTACTTATTCTCCTTGAGAACTAAAGGAAAAGACAGTATCTTCTCTGAAAAAGACTGTCTCTCACATGCCCTCCCTGATTCCTAAGAAACCCATACTAGTGGACTTCTGGAAACCCTCGTGGCATAGTAGTTAAGTGCTACAGCTGCTAACCAAAAGTTCAACAGTTCAAAGCTACCACACAATCCTTAGAAACTCTATGGGGCAGTTCTACTCTGTCCTATAAGGTCACTTTGAGTAGCAATCAACTCGATGGCAATGGGTTTGGTTTTTTCTTTTTAGTGCACTTCTGTACAAGCTGCTGTTTGGCCATACCTACTCCACTCTAAACATGCTGGATCACTTCCTTTCATTTTCCAAACGGCTCCTGAATCCAAACCTTCTCCAGGAAATATTCAGGCCAAATAAAAAAGAAGCAATTATCCTCGTGTAATCCCATCCTCTCTCAATATGTGTGAAACTTTCTTCTTTCTCAATTCATAAGAAGTTATTTTGCTTAGATATAATTTAACTGTAAAATTTCTTTATTTTGCTTAGTGATCTGTTAGGGTTTTCAATGATCTCATCTGTTTCAAAATCAGCTCCCCGTCTTAACTTATCAATATCTCAGTAGCAGGAAGGGGTGTGTAACGTATCTTGAGCAACTAGTAAGTGCTGGGCACTGTGCAGGGTGCTTTTACATGCATTATTATTTTTAATTTTCATTAAAAGGGACAATTTTTTTGTAAATTACTAATGGCAAATAATTACATAACCATCCTTTGAAGTTGAATGAGGATGATGTGGTCATGATGATGATATACTTTATTAAAGCAAAACTGTCAATACCACATCATATTTATTACCCTCCAGTCAACTCTGATTCATGGAAACTCCGTGTGTGTCAGAATAGAATGTGCTCCACAGGGTTTTCAACGGCTAAGTTTTTGGAAGTAGACCACCGGGCCTTTCTTTCAAGGAGTCTCTGGGTGGACTTGACCCACCAACCTTTCGGGTAGTAGCTAAGCACGTTAACTCTTTGCATCACCCAGAGACTACCAATAATAGCAGTCAAAAAACAGCAGCAGACGATATTATCTCCTGGAAATCTCATGCTCCCCAAAATGGTGGGAGAATCTTTCCAGACCAGGGCTATGAATGTTTCCAGGGCACCTTGTTCTTCCCTGAACCCTCACACTTCTGCACTCCTCACTTCAGGAGACTGAAGTGAGAATGAACAGGGCACTAGGCCCCAATGCCACAGAGCCCCTGTGGCCTCAGAGCCCTCTGCCTTTGTGTTCCAAGGTTAACAGAATCATCATTTTCTCAAAGCCTTTCTAAACAAAGTTATTGATGTCTTACTTCACTTTTCTGCATGTCCTCCTTTCCCTCTTGCTGCTGCCTCGCCTCTCCCCCCATCCTTCTCGGTCTTCTCTCTAAAGTTGGCTATAAAAGACTTTGCGTCTTGGTTTGGGGCTGGAGTCACATCAATTCCAAACACAGCAGGCAGGCTCCAAGCCCGTCTGTTTGCAAGGGGGAGGCTGTCAGGGCAAAAGGCTGCCTCTGGGTAGGAGACCAGCCCACAAAGAGAAGCCACATATTTCAGACCTGGAGGGGGAAGAGTGCTGGCTCCACTGTGATGGATGACAAGATTCCACAGCCTGCTAAACCCCCCTGAGTGATGTGTATCTTGCACCCTGCTGCTTGAAGATGGTGCTTTACACGTTTTGGCTGGACTTTGGTTCTCCTTTTCTGTAGACAATGAGGCCAGTGATTAATGGTGGGATCTTGGGATTTGAAAGTTATGCAAGTGCTCTGTGGTCTCCAGGGAAACTTGCCAATTCAATGAAATCCATCACGTGACACTGAGCCTCTATTAGGAACTTGTCACTGAGCTAGATATTCTGGGGGAGGGAAGACACAAAGGAAGCAATTGCTGTCATTTCTGACTTAAAGGGTCACTGTGCAGATTAGAGATAATGCATTTACATTACATGATATGTAGTAATTTTGAGAATCTGAATGGCATATCTATCAGCTAGGCTTAGTCACCCCCTCAATATGGCCAGAAATATTGCCAAGCACACTACCAAATACATAGCTGGAAGAAGGGATAAAACCCATTGCTGTCATGACCCTTTAGGACAGAGTACAACTGCTCAATAGGGTTTCCAAGGCTGTAAATCTTTACATAAGTAGGCTGCCACATCTTTCTCCCACAGAGTGGTTGGTGGGTTTGAATTGTTGAACTTTCAATTAGCAGCCAAGCAATTAACCACCGTGCCACCAGGGTTCCTTCCTGAAGCAGGAAATGATTCTCCCTTCCAAAGCATGAGACATGTGATCAGGTATACCTTTTAAAAAACAACAAAAAAAAACTTTTTCTGTATAACATGATGGGTAGATAACATAGGTAAGTAGGAGAGGGGAACATGATAGAATTGCTTGCAACCAAGTGGAGTAGTTGGCATCTCCTGCTCTGGAGTTAAATAAAACTGGCTTCAGGTTCTGGCTCTGCCATTCACTAGCAATGATATCTCGTCTGGGTTACTTCACCTCTCTAAGACTTAGTTTCTTTATCTATGAAAGAGGAAACAACAGAACCTCATAGTACTGCAGCAGGAATTAACGGAGACAAAGGTGCCAGATTAGCACACTGCCTGCCACACTGTAATTACTCTAGCAGTAACACAGCCAGACACCACCCCTCTGTCAGTGTATTGCACTGTGGCGGTTTGTGTGTTGTTATGATGCTGGAAGCTCTGCCACTGGTATTTCAAATACCCACAGGATTGCCCGTGGTGTAAAGTTTTCAGTGGCACTTCCAGACTAAAGACTAACTAGGAAGAAAGTCCTGGCAATCTACTTACAAAAATTAGCCAATGAAAACATTATGGATCACAACAGAACACTGTCCAACTTGCTTGTTTGGGGCATGTCATCAGGACGGATCAATCACTGCAGGCAGACATCATTTTTGGTGAAGTAGAAGGCCAGCGAGGGTGAGAGAGAACCTGGGTGAGATGGATTGGCACAAAAGCCACATGATGGACTCTAATATGCTGGAGATTGAGAGGATGACACAGGACAGGGCAACGTTTGTTCTGTTGTACATAAGGTCATCCATCGTGATTTGGAGTTAACTTGATGGCGGCTATCTATCTATCCATTCATCCATACGTCATCTATTTATCTATCTACCTATCATCTATCTGTCTGTCTATCATCTCTCTCTCTCTCTCCCCCACCCTCCCTCCCTCCTTCCTTCCCTCCCTCCATCTATCTACCTATCTAACAAAGCTAGGAGGTGACCTGGAGGGGAAAGATGAAGGTGGTTTTATGATGCAGTAAATGTGTTCAACAGCTCACTTTGCCATCTGTTCATTGGGTGGTCTTGGGCAATCCATGTCACCTCTCTGAGCGTCAATCTCCTCTTCTGTAAAATTTGGGAATCAGACCACGGGGTAGTATTCTTTTCAGCTCCAGCATCCTGGGATTCTTCAATTTGATGTTACCTTTCCCGGAATTTTCCCGTTCAACCAGGTGTAGATGGAGTTACTGGAAAAATTATTGGAAAGGATGAGAAATTTCAAAATTCCACTCTTTCCCCACTCTAACTAGGATTCAGCCCTGTTTTCCTGAGTGCAAGAAAAGAGTACAATTTTTCCTAATCTCCACACATTCTGCTTTGTGAACAGGCAAGTAGTATTATTATCATTATTCTTTGCTGTCTCTGCATGTTATTAAATAGACGCCAAATTCAACTTGACATTTCAAAAAAAGTTTCAGAAATGCAGGTTGCTTTGGAATATAAGATCTTTATGCAAATGTAAAACATTAATACATTTCAAAACTAAGAGCACTGCAGTCTCCAGGAGAGAGAGGAGCTAATTTTTAGATTCTCAATCCAGTGCTCACTTATTAAGTATTTAGTAGCTGTGAGACTGATTCCTGCACCCTGCCCTTTCTGGGTAACAGTAGGAATCTGCGAAACTATTCTGAATGTCTTCTAGACATCTCCTGGTTGATGAGGATAGTATTAACCTTTCCAGCACCTAGTTTAGGGGAGTGGGCTTCCACGTAATGGTCCCAAGGTAAAATGAATTATAGAGTGTGGAGGATGAGGCAAAAATCTTTGGGCCTGCCTGCTACCACAGTGACTACATAAAGCCTTCTTCTCTTCTCACTCACCAACTCCATGGAATATATTTTTTGGTTTATGTTGCCAAATTACCCCCTGCTGAGAAAGGTTGTAGCAGTTTGCCTTCCAAATGTGGATAAACAGAGAGTCCACAAAATCAAGGAACATTAATTTTTTCTTTTTTCTTTCGGACAGGTAGGAAGAACGGAGCAAAAATTAAAAAGAGAGAAAACAGAAAATGTCTCACGTCCTTTCGGACATCAAAAAAGGACGGACACTCATCAATGACGCCTACAGCCACATCCAGTGTCTGCGCGCGCATGTGTGTGTGTGTTGGGGGGTGAAGTTTACATAAACTCTGAACACTGGTTTGGGGTTTAAATTAAGTCCAAATAAAAATGTATCTCGGAGGGACTGGTAATCAACAACTGGTGTACTCATGTAGCATAAGGACTTTATTTTTAAATAACACTTATTACTATATTTAACTCTTCGAAAATAATAAATTTATTATAAAAAATTTAGATAAAACACAAAAGCAAAAAGAAAAGGGCACTGGGAGATCACAACATGCCAAATTAACACTTTAGTTGATGAACTTCTGCTATACACAAATATTTCATATTACTGTGACTGTAATGTGTACATATATATACATATGTTTATTTCTAGTTTGTATTCCACTTTAACATATTTAATAATAAATTATGAATGTTTACCTGGTTGCTGAATATTCTACTAGAACAGGAGTTGGCAAACTTTTTCTGTAAAGGCACACAGAAATGTTTTTGACTTTTTGGGACACAAGGTCTCTGTCACAAATACTCAGCTCTGCTGTTACAGTGAGAAAGCAACCATAGACAATATGTAAATGAACTGGCTTGGCTGTGTTCCAATAAAACTTTAACAAATAGAGGCAGTGGGCCAGATTTGACTATGGGTCATAGTTTGCCAACTAGAACGTTATTTTAAATCGCGGTAAAATATTTGATTTTATGGATGGACTCAAATGTACACATAACTGAACATCTTCCAATATAGTAGCAAAATGTACTTTTTGTAAATAAATCTTTGTGTATGTCTATAAGGTTCTTTCCTAGAAAAATGAGCTTTTGGGGGCAAAGGCTGTGCAGAGTGCATTTGATGTAGAATAAATGACCGCGCTTTAGAAAGGCTGTGCCAATTTTCTATCAGCAGAGAGAACAGCTGTGTAGACACCTGGGAGCGCAGAGTGCGGAGCATCAGAAGAAAGGGAGAGGTTCACCAGGCAGGACTGAACCACAAGAGTTCAAGGGGGAGAATGGCAATAAACCTCACTGGCTGTCATGTTTGCTGGAAATGTTTGTTTATAATGCTTTTTCTCTAGAGGAAGCTTGAAAATTTTACTCATCCAAATTCATCTGTCTTTGCCTTCATAAGGGGCCCTGGTGGTGTAGTGGTTAAAGCGCTCATCCACGAACTGAAAGGTCAGCGGTTGGAGCAAGACGTGGCAGTCTGCTTCTGTAAAGATTACAGCCTTGGAAACCCTATGGGGCAGTTGTGTTCTGTCCTGTAGGGTTACTATGAGTTGGAATCGATTCCAGGGCAATGAGATTTTTTTTCCCTTCATAGATTCAGGCTTTGATGTCATGGTAAAGGTTTTTAGCCTCCAATATTAAAAAATAAAAAAATATATAATTTTTTTTTTACTCCCTTTTTTTCAAACACTGTCGAGTTTTTATTTTTTTGTTAAAAACTTTAATAGATCTGCAATTTAATTTTGTGGTTGGTATTAGAGCTGAACTTTCTTCCTTCCTCCCTTCCTCTCTCCTTGGCTTCCTACTTCCTCCTTCCTTCCTTCTTTCCTTCTTCCTTCCTTCGGTCCTTCCTTCCCTCTTTCTTTCTCTTAGCCAGTAATTGAACTACCAATTACTGAATAACCCATCATCTTTCAACTGCTTTCAAATGCCCCCTTTATCATTTAACTCAATATTATATATAAATAGGTCTGTTTCTGAGCTGTTGTGCTATTCCATTCATTTATATCTGTATCTGGATAAGTGCAATATCAAATATTGTTTTGATAATTATGGCTTTATTAGGTTTTTAAACACTCATCAGTCTTTTTATTAAGTTGCCTCATTATAATTGGTAATTTATTTTGCTAGTTCTTTGAAAAAGTTAAGTAAAAAAAAGCCACTCCAAATTTTACAGTAACTTCATTTATTTACAGATTGATTAGGGAAGAACAGTGAATTTCCAGTATTTATCCATGTAGTACGTAGTAGAATCCCTGGTGACAGCGTGGGTAAGCATGTAGCTGCTAACCAGTACATAGTATGTCTCTTCATTTATTAAAGTTGTTCTTTAGTCCCTTGGCAATATTTTATATTTTTATTTCTAAAAATTGTAAATTTTTTTCTTAAATTTATTCCTAAGGATTCTGTAAGTTTTCGTATTATTGTGAATTATAATCACCTTTCCTCATATATTCTATTTCTTTTGATTGTAGCAGGTAAAAAGGAAAATCACTAAGATTTTTGTATATATTTTTGTAATTAGCCAGCTTACTGAACTCTATTATTTGTTATAATAGTTTTTCAGCTAATATTCTTGGATATTCTAGTATATGTAACCTACTTTTATATACTTTTTTTTTCATTTTTCTCATCTTACTGTATTGTAGAGTGCTTTCAGAAAAATGTTAAAGTGGTGCTAGCAAGACTTTTTATATTCTTCCTTATGTATTTATGTTGACTCTATTGTTTTTGACATTTAATTTGAGCCTCACTATTATTTGACACGGATACGGTTTATCATGTTAAGAAGATATTCTGTTCATAGTTTACGAAGAGACCTTTTAAAATTATAAATGGATACTGCATTTTATCAAAAGTCTTGCCATCTTTCAAGGTGAGAATCCTGTTCACCTGCTTTTATTTACTGATGAGATGAAAAACAGAAATACGTTAACTAGTATTGGACTAGTGGCATTTTTTAGTAGATTATACTTACATTTTTTATTATAATACTTAATTCAGATGTTTGCATCTATGTTCATAAATGACATACAATTCTTGAAAACTGGAGTAAAGTTAAAATGCCTCTAGCTCAAGCTATATAAAGCGAAAGAAAATCAAGTTGCAGGATGATACGTATCGTTTGATCCTATTTTCCTTTTCAGAAAATCCTACACATGAATAATCTGTATAAATACAGAAAAAAAAAAAAAGGGTCGAAGGATGCATAGCAAACTACTAATTTTACTTACCTGGTGGGTGGAGGCAATGAGTTGAAAAGTGGAAGGGGAGTGCATTGGGTGTACTTCTTCATAGCTCTCTATTGTTCGAATGAATACATGACGTGTACAGCGTCAGTAAAAAAATAGCACTATGCATTTTTTTTTAAGAAAGATCAAACATTCATGCCAACTTTAATTCTCCCCCAAAAAGTCTCCCAAATCAGTTATATCCTGGCACTTTTTGCCAGGAAGACATCTGAAGTAAAATGTCTTTTCTTCTTTTTCTTTCTTCCAGTGTTCGGACATACATGGTATTATCTTCACTTTTCATGGGGAAAAAAAAGAATTGTACCCTGTATCTCCACTACTGGGTGCTGTTGTCAGCATTTGCATCTAGGGTTTTCTGCTTCCAAGTCCACTTTCTGCCATCCTACACCACCTAGATGCTCCTGCCAGGTTTTTCTGTGTAAGCCAGATTTTTTTAAAAAAAGAAAAATTAGTAGTCTGACTCCATCCAGTGGCATTGAGGGGGGGAAAAAAGTCCTAGTGATCTGTTCCCGTAAAGATTACAGCCAAGAAAGCCCTATGGAGCAGTTTTACTCTGTAACACATGGGTCGCCATGCATTGGAATCCACTTGTCAGCCATGGGTTTAATATGTATATATTTTTAATGTCTATTTTAGACTTTCTTATTCTATATATGGTGGATTAGTGGTTAAGTACTACTGTCCCTAACCAAGAGGTCAGCAGTTTGAATCTACCAGGCCCTTTTTGGAAACTCTATGGGGCAGTTCTACTCTGTTCTATAGGGTCGCTATGAGTTGGAATCAACTCGACGACAACGTTTTTTTTGTTTTGTTTTGTTTCGTTTTGTTCTTAGTCTATATATGTATGAGGCAAAATCGACTCCACGGCACAGGTTTTATGTCTGTCATACTGTCCTAGTCTTTTTCAAACTCCTACTTAGAGAGAATTGGCCATCTTTTCTCTTGAGAACGAATACAGAAGAAAAGGGTATTATGCCCACAACACAATAACTAAATTCTAAAGGTTTTCCATGTTCCTCTTCCTTTCTCTACCCCAGTTCTCCAAGATAGGAATGGTAACTCTAAAATATGAGAGATTCCTGTCCTCCCCACCCCCCACCCCCGGAACTGCTTACTCATTCTCCACCCCCACTTCCCACCACCACACCTAAACCTTTCAGTGTGAACCTCATTAATTGTTCTGAACTCACAAATACCCCTCATTTGTTCCCCAGTGTATTGCCTTAGATCTGCAGACCACTTTGATTACTTCCACATCTGGGATTCGTCACACGCTTGTGTTAACCATGACCATGTGCAGAATTACCCAGCAGGATTTAGGAGACACTCAGTCAGAAAAATCATCCCTACTAAGAACAACATATGGAGAAAATTAAGGAGGGTATTTTCCATTGAGAATCCTTTGGAAATACATTTATGATGTAGAGACAGAGAGACACTAACACACAGTAAGAAGTCAAGGCTCTTTCTCTCCTGAGGAAGAAGGGAGAGTACTACTTCGTCAGAAGATTCCCACATCAATTATGCACAATAAATGCAAATTCCTGGCAAGTCCACGAATAAACACAGGGATTTTCTCACAAAGTCTTGTTTAGAAGCAGGCGTCGTCTTCAATAGAAATGTCTCCACCGGCTTTTCTGACACCATGTGTGTGGACAAATAAAGATTTCATAAAAGGAAGAGGGGAAGTGGGCCATGTTTTCTGAGTTGGATTATTGAACATCTCCAACTATTTTTCCAAAGCTTTGGGTTTGGCAAAAGCCAAAACTGGCTTTGCCAAGCATTTTTTCCCCTTAATTTTTAAATCCATGTGCATTAAGGGAAATTTAATCCGTATGTTTCTGATTCATTTACACTTAACTCATCAAAATATTGTTTTGTAAGAGTCCTTTGGCCTTCAACAAGACTTAGGAGCCTTCTTAACAGTGTACAAGTGCACACACACACACACACACACACACGAGGTCACACAAGCTTCCTCAAGCATCCGTCCTTGGTTCCATAGAATCAAGAGTCTTTGTCTGTCCTTATGCCCACATCCTAATGGCTTTATCTGGTAAACCATGGACATTTAACTGCATTTTGGCCTTCAGGAAGATTTACTTTTTACTCTTCTGAGTGTATTTAGAAGGAGTCATTTTTAGGATTCCCCACATCAGGTGATTGTCCTGGGTCTGAACTGAGTGGTCCCTTAAGGGGGCTGATGCAAGGCAGCTTAGACTTTTCTGTGTTCCTTCAGTGCAATATACAATACGAAACTACGTTAATTTTTAGAAGGTGGATGGGGGAGATGAATGATGGTGATGAAGAGTTGGCGAAAGGTAGACACGAGCACTTCCATAGAGACTGGAGTTAGAAAAAAAAAAAAGACTGGAGTTAAGGGAAGCCAGATTGGGGCAGTTGTGCTAAGGCTTTGTTTCTACCTTTCCAAGGCCTAAGCATGAAGAAATGATTTCCTTGCAGCCCCATCATAGCAAACATTTCAGAAGAGTTCCTGATATTAAGAGTTGGAAACTGTTCTAGTGTATTATTAAGGGAAGTAGTGAAATATATGGACTAATAGTATGTCTCAAATTAGTAGGATGAATTCCAGGCCCTCTGGAGGCCTATGATATCTCCACCTGATACATATTTGTAATAAGTCTCATTCTCCCATGTGACAAGAGGGGATTTGGAAGGGGAATAAAAGGAATAGAACAGGGCTTGCTAAGTGTGGCAGTGCCCTTCTTTTCTTTATACAAGGCAACCACTGGAGATTTGGCCAGGTCAGTTGTCATGTTTTTCAAACCTATACTGAAAGGAACAGGCTCTTTGCAAAAACGAGACTGTGACTGGTGATGGCATCTTGTACAAAGGAATCTGTCTTTCCTTTTAATGTGACATCATTTGTTTTCCTTTATTTCTTCACAACTGACATGTTTCTTTTCTCAGGGAAATATCCATTGTTCAATTGTATTTTTTTTTTTTTTTCTAAATTGACAGCAGGTAGTCTTTCTTCCTGAAGCTTCCATTTTACTATGGACAGTTTTGTCAGAATCTAACAGATTTTACTTCTTGAATGTTTGTAAGGTTTCGTAAGTATTTATTTCCAAATGAAATTGTACTGGTTTAATTTTCCTTAGGATTACATACTATTTATATTTCTCTTCCAAAGCTTTGAAACAGAGCACCACAGAATGGATTTTATAAAAAGAATACATTTAATAGCCGATTTGATTAACTATCAAATCTGTTTCAGGAAAAAAAAAAAAAAGAATCTGGTAATGGTTTGATTTCACCACACTACTTTGTATATTTTGATTTTCTAAAAAAAAAAAATCCTATTTCCTGAAGCTTAACTTCAAGTTCTTTTTTTTTTCTACTTAATTGAAACCACGATTTTCAAAGGAAATGGAATTAGAGAAAGATGGTATTTTCTCACTCAGTTGAAATGTGTCATGTGAACAATACAGAGTCTCCATTGACATAATTTTACCCTTATTTTTAGAGTGTATGTTTTTTTAAACCATAGCAATCCAGAAATTTCACCGTTGTTAAAGCAAAGACAATAAGATTTTCAAAACATTCAAGTTTTGTTTCTGATCTCTCAGTTTCACTCATTCCAAAACTGGACAATGACTTTTCTTATTCCTGCGCACCCCTCCCCTACAAGGTCCTCAGGCAGAGTGACTGGGGCACCAGTGATCTGTCATGCCTTTGCCTCCTTTTCCACCCACAAATCTGTGCTTATCCCTTGTTATGGTGTCTATCGAGTGATTCTGACTCACAGCGATTCTACAGGACAGAATAGAACTGCCCCACAGTGTTTCCAAGGAGTAGCTGGTGATTTGAACTGCCGACCTTTTGGGTAGCGGTAAACACTGCCTAAAAATACCATGCAGTCTCACCTATTGGTACAATTCACTACTTCTCTCATCATAACAATTATTATAACATCACCTACCATTTGTTGAGTGCTCAGTATGTGCCAGCACTCTACGTAGCTGATAACATTTGATGTTCAGCCTCTAATGGGTAGGCACTACTTGTCTGTTGAATTAATTAAAGATGGAATTATTTGTATCTGGGTCTGTTTCCCTTAACAGGTTGAGAATTGCGTGAGGTCAGGGATGATATTTTATTCAGAATTTTATACCTTCTCCTACTACATTGATGGAGCCCTGGTGGTGCAGTTCTGACCAAAAGGTCAGCCGTTCAAATCCACCAGCCGCTCCTTAGAAACGCTGTGAGGCAGCTCTACTCTGACCTATAGGGTTTCTATGAGTTGAGATCGACTCCACGGCAATGAGTTTGGGTTTTTGTTTTACTACATTGACACCCCATGGCAAACGCCTACCAAAAGTTAACTGTATTTAATTGCCCATACAAAGGTTATAGCAATGAAGCTTTGGGATATTATTCTTTCAAAATGGAAAAATTTAGTCATAAGACCAAGACAGGTTGATTCACCTGTACACACCTACAATATAGCAAACATTGGATCCATTATTATTTCACTGAAGAGGGTCTAATTTACTCACATTTTTCCTGGCTCAATCATTCATTCTGCAAGTATTTGTTGAGCACCCACTAAATGCCAGGCACCATTCTAGCTGCAGGGTACAGTAGGCTACAGGGTAGAAAACTTCTTTGGCTTCATGGATCTTACATTCTATTGAGAGAGTCAGACGATAAATAACTAAACAATAAATAAATTCTATAGCAGGTAATAGATCCTATAGAGAAAAAGAAGATAGGGTAAGAATAAAAGAAATGTAAAGCGTAGAGGTCAGGGGCTTGCTATCGGGTGATCAAGGAAGACCTCACTGCTAAGGTGATATTTGAGCAGAAGCATGAAGAGAGTGGAGAGGCTGACCATGCTAATATCAGAGGGCAAATGTTCCAGGCAGAGGGAACTACACTGCAATGGTGGTCCTAAGTTAGGAGCATGCCTTCTGGGCTTGAGGAAGAGAAAGGAGGGCAGAGCAGGCAGAGATCAGTGAGTGGGGGCCAGTGGTGGGAGGAGGGATCAGAGAGGACATGTAGATATTCTTAGGTGATGAAATGGGAGGACAGAGGGTTCTAAACAAGAGAAAGATGCATGAATGACTTACATTTTAAAAGAAACCTCTAGGATGCTTGTGGAGAATAGACTGGGGAACAAGAAGAAGGTAAGCAAACCTCTTAGAAGGCTAATGTAATAATCCTAATGAGGGAAGCTGATGGCTTGCATCGGATGATTTTATTGGAAGTGGTGAGAAACGGTAAGATTATGGGAATTTTTTGCAACTTGAGCCAACCAGAGTTATGATATGCTGGAGAATGTGAACCATGAGAGAAAGAAAGGGACCAAAGGTGACCCCAAATTTTTGGGCTTGGGAAACTTCAGTGCTGGTATTCCAATTTAGCGATGTGAAGATCGAAGAAGAAGCAAACTCAGGGTGGGTGGGGTGGAAATTACCACTCTCTCCCTTGTTACCACACTTGAGAACATTTTTCTGATCACTTGCTGGATATCCTTTGTAGCATGTTGCCCTAGAAGCATCCCTCCAGCTCATTTGTAGTCAAGATTTCTGACTAAGACAAGGGCTATGGAAGGACCCTCTGGGTAGGTTGATAGACATCTTGGGGATTTAGAGGAGTTCTTGTAGAAAGACAACAAAGTCACACTGCAAAGCAATGTAGGGTCAGCAGTGGTTATTGCCTGGGCCCTGTAATCTCTACATTTTACATTTGAGAGTAGGTTGCTGAACTGCCTGAGGTTAGAAGGTGTAAAGGAATACTAGTGCACCTTCCTACTTGGGCAACCATAGAGCCTCACAAGGAGCCAAGCACAGGTTCTAATGAGCAAAAGGGTCAGCAATACTTCCAGTGGCAAGTGATCTGTGACATCGGAATGTATTCTCTGGTCAGAGAAAATGGGGATGGGAAAGCAGTAAAGATTTTTTGATTGTCCTTTCTATTCTAATATAGTCTCCAATTGGAAGCAGTCTTTGGGTAGCATAAACAGTTTGGCGCTGGACTACTAGCCAAACGCTTGGCAGTTTGAACTCACCCAGAGGCGCCTTGAAGGCAGGCCTGGTGATCTGCTTCTGACGGGTCACAGCCTTGAAAACACTGTGGAGCAGCTCTACTCTGTCATAAGGGGTGGCCATGAGTTAGAATCAGTTCGATGGCATCTAACAACAGCAATAAAGGAAAGAATAAGAGATCAAAGAAAGAGTCCAACTAAGGACCTTAAGGATCTTAGGTGGTGCAAATGGTTTGCACTCGACTGCTAACAAAAAGGTTGACGGTTTGAACCCACTCAACAGTACTGTGGAAGAAAAGTCCTGGTAATCTGTTTTCACGAAGATTACAGCCAAGAAAACTCTGTGGAGAAGCTCTATTCTGTAACATTTGGAGTTGCTATGAGTCAGAATCGACTCGAGGGCAACTAACAACAATATAATTCACACACGTGACAATTGAATAGCATTAACAATCAAGAACTCTGTATTTAGCAGGTTTTTTTCTTTTAGTTCTCTTCAACCTATGAATAGAGGTTCTCATAACATTTCTCAATTGAGTGAGGAAAAAATTGCTCTTCTCTCCCTGCTCAATCATAAAGGCAATATGGTGTGATGGGGTCATTATTGTCTAAACCCAGTGCCATCAAGACGATTCCGACTGTAGAACCAAACCACCTTTCTAAATCCTTTACATTATTGTTTAGGTGAAAAGTAAAGGATTTAGAAAGGTGGTTTGGTTCTACCAATTTTTGTTTATGAGAATTTGGGCAACTCAGCAAATCACTTAGCCTCTCAGTTTCATCATCTGTAAAATGAGGGTTAAACCCAGTAACCCAGTGCTGTCGAGTAGATTCTGACTCATAGCGACGCCATAGGACAGAGTAGAACTGCCCTACAGAGTTTCCAAGAAGCGCCTGGCGGATTTGAACTGCCGACCCTTTGGTTAGCAGCTGTAGCACTTAACCACTACGCCGCCAGGGTCATAATATTTATTTTTTGAGGTTGCTGGAAAGACAGTGATATTAGAAGTATTTAGTGTACAGCTGTCAAATAGTACTGTGTGAAATAGCTATTGTTGCCATTGTTATTAAGAGCCATGCACTGACCTAGGCAGTCTCCTTTCTCTGGCCTCCTTTCGCTTGTGATGTGATTGCCTGAAACTCATGTCTTTGGGTACATGGTCAACTGAGCTATCTGATTCTAGGGATGTACAACAAACATCAGAGTTACTTTCATAATTTTGCACTTTTCACCTATTCATCTAGTCCTATTAACGTGCTTAGCTGGTAACCAAAAGGTTGGAGGTTTGAGTCCACCCACGGGTACCTTGGAAGAAAGTCCTGGCAATCTACTTCTGAAAAGTCAACCATGGAACACCCTATGGAGCACAGTTCCAACTGAGTTGGAGCCATGCCAGCTGGTAGTGACCTTGTAAGAGCTACACAGAAACAACATTTACACAACATTTAAATTAGAATGAACAACTAGCTACCATAGAAATATCAATTGACCACTAGAGGTCAGGGTTGTAAAACAGTCAAGGAGCTACCGAATTGTCTTTCCTAAAACTCTGAAACTGTGCGGGCATTTTCTCCTTTTTAAGATGTTTTCAGTGACTTTGGCTAGTGTTTTATGATGGTCACGTGTTTCCACTGTTTAGAATGTGTCGATATGTTGATCAATTTTATCAGAGTTTTCAAACCTGTGCCATTTGTTTCATGCCAGTATAATCTGTTGTGTTCAAAGATACTATTTTTACAGACAAATTTTGCAGTCTCTGCACCCATGTGATGGACCTTCATTATACTGAGGAGCAAAGACAACTGCAAAACCCTAAGGAAATCAAATAAATGGGTGACAAGAGACCGGGCTGGGAGAGAGGTCTGGTGACAGTGACAATCAGAGGCTGCGTCTAAAAAAAAAAAAAAAAAACCTGTTATGATACAAAAGAAGTCAACCAGTCTGTTTCATAGGCACCAAGTCTTAGAATAGGTTTCCTCTTTAATTGTATAGGGACACTGAAACTGAGAAGTAAATACGAGAGTTTGGAATTGTGAAGGGACTGGTTAAAGAATGACCCTTAGAGGATTGCCTACGTTGACAGAAACCCTAAACTAAACTTGCAGTTTTGTGAAATGAACATGGGTTTTAGAATAAGGCGGTCTGGGTTAATTTCAAACACAGCTTGCTAATTGGCCTTGAGCTAAATCACTGAATGTCAGGTAAGTCAATGGTTAAGGTTAAAAGTGCCTGTTTAACCTATCACAATAAAAGTCAGGATTAAAGTAGTTTGCTTGCAGGAGAATTTAGAAGGGGGCAAAGGACATGTTTTTTTTTTTTTAAAGGACATGAACACAACTCATGCAATGTAAAGCAGGGAAAATTTGGGGAATATTCTCTGGATTTTCCAGGTCAGTCTTCAATTTCCCATAACAGAATTCGTGAAGCATTATTACAGCTCTGTAAGATTTCTCTTAGACGTGCATTAGTTATTTATACCAGGCTTATTTCCTAAGTTATTTAAAGTGGCTTGTAGAAACACATAAATAGATGTAAAATAAAATTAGCTACGTTAGTCAGCATGTATTTGCATATAAACACACATGCTGGAAAAAGCTCCTGGGTGGTGGTGTATTTCTAAAGATAATCTCATATTTCTAATAATAGAGAAGCAAAACTGTGCTTGAGAGTCCTGAGGGGGAGTGACTATTTCAGTGGTGGGAATCAAGAACGGCTTCAAGGAGCAGGTGGAGATGGGAGCAAACGCCTGGGTGGTTAAAAAAAAAAAAAACAGTTAATTCGCTTGGATGATAACAGAAGTGTTGAAGGTTCAAGTCCGACCCAGAGGCGCCTGAGGAGGAAGACCTGGTGATTCATCATGAAAACCCTCTGCGGAGTTTTACTCTGACCCACGTGGGGTCACGATGAGTCGGAGTAGACTCAATAACAACTGTTTTATACTGGTTATGGACCTCCCAGTAAGAATGTCTCAGTCCCCAGCTGACTCCTTTGAAGGCTGTGGGAGACGCTGCCCTGGGTGCCACGGTCACTTCTCACTTGTCCTGCTCAGGTTCTCTTTCTGGCAGCAGCAAAATCAGGACTCCCCACACTGTTCTTCCTCACATCAGTAAAATAAACGCTGGGCGCCTTTCCTTCTTTCCATTTCCTTCCCTTCCCTTTTGAAGTTTCCTTTCCCTTTTCTTTCTGTTTGCTGATGATCAATGAAAATAGCAAATATGGACCAAAACAATTCAGGCTAATTGTCCATTAGTTCTTGAACATATCGTCCTAGTGAGATATTGAAATATAAAATGGGCTCTGCTCGGGTACTCATAGCTTCCTCTCCAAAACTCTGTAAAAGGCCTGGGGGAGATTTGCTTTGTCTCTTGGTGCCAGAATGCAAGTTCTTTCATTGGTTCTTGTTGGAAATGACATAAACTTAAATAGATTTTCATTTTTTGTACACCAAGCCCTAGTTATTACAGTACCACTGGGTTTAAATATTCACATTACTAAGCTGAGCTGTTTTGCTGACTTGTAGCATCTGGCGCTGTTGCACACCTGCCTCTTACATGTGTACCTTTTCCCACAAAATCCCTGCAGCCTTCTGGACTGAGACTCTGATCAGCAAGTCATCAGAGTCAGAACTGCCTTTTATTCATTACTATCATATTTAAATTATAAGTTACTATTTATTTTATGAATGTTAATTTAGTTTGTTATGTGTTGTTTGATTTACTCTCCTCATAATAATGGATACCGTTTCTGGCTTGGAAACCCTGGTGGCATAGTGATTAAGCTCTACTGCTGCTAACCAAAAGGTCGCCAGTTCGAATCCACCAGGCACTTCTTGGAAACCATATGGGGCAGTTCTACTCTGTCCTATAGGGTTGCTATGAGTTGAAATTGACTCGACAGCAATGGATTTTTTGTTTTTTTGTTTGTTTCTGCCTTCTAATTTCTAGTATATAAACTTTAAGCCAGTATGCATTGCATTTCAAAAGGAAATCATCCGTAATGCTGCTGATACGCCTGCTACTTTCCATTACCTCTCTTTGCTTAAATATAAAGGGGTTCTGTTTGGGCACTCATTAAATAATGACACTTCCATGTTGATGGGCTGCCTGTGAGCCTAAGCTATTTTAAAAAATTGCCAAATTTTGTCAAAGTAGCCATAATCACATTACTGCATGTAGAACATCGTTGCTCTCTCTCTTTCTACCTGTCTGTATCTGCCATTCTTAATAGTATCCTACTTTCTTTATGGGAATTACCTCCCCTACAATACATGCAATCTTTCCCAGTGGGGCTGCAGATGCTTGCAATTTTATTATTGAGACTAAGCTGGACTCTTTTTCACTAGGTAATTATAATGATAAAAAAACATTGATAAGATTAGTATCATACCTACAAAGCCCTTACTCTGTGCCAGGCACTGTTCTAACTGAATTGCTTGTATTAACTCTTATTTTTAATCATACAACTAATATGCCCATTTTACAGCCAATGAAACTGAGGTACAGAAAGCAGCGTTCAGAAAGTAATCGGTAAAGTCAGGATTTAAGCATAAACATTCTGACTCCAGAGACTATGGAGGGCCAGATAAAGAGTTTGGCATTTACCCAGAAGGTAACTTGACGCCACTAAAATGTTTCTCTCAGAAAAGTCATAGAATCAGATTAGGAGTTGAGAGAAGTTCCTACCCTGACTCACCTGGCTGTGTCTTCCAGAGGAGGTGGCCCAGACGCAGCAAGGGCAGCTCAGCTGGGGGGGCATTGGGGGTGTTGCGATTGTTTGGGACCAGGGCTTCACCTAGACCAACCAATCTGGTGGATTTACTTATTTCCAAAATCACGAATCCAAGCTGATCGGCCCGAAGAAGTACTTCTCACTCTCCCCAAAACAGCCCCACGATGTCCTTGCAGTTCGAATCTACCCGCTGCTCCTTAGAAACGGTATGGGACAGTTCTACTCTGTCCTATAGGGTCACTATGAGTGGGAACTGACTTGACAGCAACGGGTTTGGTTCGGTGTCTTTTTTGGTACCTTGTTTACTGTAAGCCTGTGTGTACCTTGCTTACTGATTAATCTGCCCCTGCCTGCAATGCAAATGAGGACACTCAAAAACTAAAAAATATTAAGTAATATTAATTATAGCTAATATTTGCTGACCTTTCACTAAGTGTCTAGAATTACTTTCTCTCAACAGTATCTTCAATAACTTTGTATTTCCATTATCCTCATTTAACAGGTGGAGAAATGGAATCCCTACAAGATAAACTACCTTGTCTAAAGTCCTACAGCAAATGAGGCACAGGGTCTGGATCAGAACGCAGTCTCACTGTCCACAACCCAGGCTCTCCAGCCACTTGTTCTTCTGCTCAAGATGACACAAATAGCAAGCAGCAGAACCACAACAAAGACTCTAAGATGCACATGTTTTTTTCACGTTTTATTCTTTCTGAAATGGGGGTGTATCCTATAATCAACAGCACATTACCCTCCTGCTAACATGCCCTGGCTGTCACTGTTTCACATGGTTGCATTTTGTTGCTGTTCTCGGTGCAGGATAGAATAACTGCAACCTTCAATGCTTCGGCCAACAGACCATTTGAAGAAGCAATGAGCCTTGGTTGTTGTCTGAAAATCTTCCACTGACACCTTCTGGTAAGATCAAGAAAAGACCAGCACTGAGCTTTTGCTATGGAACCCTAGTGGCGCAGTTATTAAGAGCTTGGTTGCTAACCAAGAAGTTGACAGTTTGAATCCACCAGCAGCTCCTTGGAAACCCTGGAGGGGCAGTTCTACTCTATCCTATAGGGTTACTATGAGTTGGAATCCACTCGATAGCAACAGGTTTGTTTTTGTTTTTGAGCTTTTGCTAAGGGTGGTGGTAAAATTTGGGAACAGATAGGTGGTGTTTGAATGAGAAGAACATAATAAATTTCTTTGAAAATAGTTGAAATGGCAAATGTTTTGCTACATATATATTTTACACGCACACACACAAACGAAAGAAAACAACCTACAGGATGGGTGTCAGTGCCCAGTGGCCACAGTGGAGCCCTCTCCTAGGAAATACGGCACCGTCTGCTCTCATTGACATTGATGACAATATTCTGTGGGAAAACGAGGATATCCATGACTTTGTATCGCAATGTGATGTTGAAAAACAAGATTCCGAATGTGAAGAAGTTTTTGGAACCCTTTAATTTATATCTCTCATATTTTCGTTTTTATATATGCACGAGAGTAAAACATGACAAAAGATTTGTTTAAAAAGTTCTACAAATACTCTTTCAATAAGTATTAAACAAAAATTCTTAGACAAAAGTGTCATGTCAGTTTCATTGGCACTGGTCTGTGGGTTTTCGTTTTCCTTTTGTAACGGTACGGAGTATAATCCTGTGCCTCACAATTGAAGGATGAAATACAGCACCCTTCCAAATAAGTCAGTCCTCTTTTTACCATACCATGCTGCTGGGCCCTATTTTTATTTTATATTTTCTTTGCCTTACAAGAAAGCTGGGAAACAGAATACAGGATATAGATTAGCAGGTTAAACAGATGACTCTTTAAAGTAAATATTCCAAACCTATGAACAATTGCTCTTAGACGTTTTAGTGCAACTCAGCGTTGCTTAGGGCTCTTTTACTTTTCAATCAGGGCCAGGCTTCAGCAGGCCACTAAATCCAGCAGACATGAGCTCAGAGGAGTGCTTTCAGGGGACCCAAAGGAGCCTTGTAAAATTCAAGTTTCCATTCGCAGAACAGCCTAAGAAACAGGGAGCACAGACATACTCTTAATACTGATTGTTTCATTTTAAAGGGATATAGAACTTTTATGGCAGGTCAGTAGTTTAAAAAGCTTCCATTCAACCAGGGGCCTATCCAGAGAAAATAGCTGCTTATGGCAATTAGTTTTGAATTGCTGAATGATCTCTCACAACTGCCGATGGAAACTGTCATGGCCAATAGAAACTGCTCAATAGCACCCCTCCTCAAGTGGTGCCCAGGTCTTCTACCAAGTTTACAAAAAAAAAAAGACCCAAACCTGTTGCCGTCAAGTCGATTCCAACTCGTAGTTACCCTGTAGGACAGAGTAGAACCGCTCCACAGGGTTTCCAGGAGGCACTTGGTGGATTCGAACTGCTGACCTTTTTGTTGTCAGCTGTAGCTCTTAACCATTATGCCATGAGGGTTTTAATAAATGAATAAAAGTGATAATTCTCCAAGCTGGGTGTGTTCTCTAGGATCGTACTCCATGAATGCCTCTTAATTTATTTTATCTTATTTTTTTTCTTTCTGAACTATGAAGTAAAAATTGATATCTGTATTTGTCTTAATATTTATTATTAAATTATCTGTATGACCTCAAACGGCATGGTTTTTTAGATCATAGGCATACGTTTGAGTTCTTTTCCACAGCGGTTAAGAGCTTGGCTGCTAATCAAAAAGTCGGCAGTTCGAACCCACTAGCCACTCCTTGGAAACCCGGGAGGGCAATTCTACTCTGTCCTATAGAGTCCCTGTGAGTGAAAATTGACTGGACAGCAATGGTTTTTTTTTTTTTTTTGGTTTATGGACAGGGCACAGTGTTACGTGCTGAGTGAGGAGAACTGTCAGGCTATAGTTAAGAATATGGACTTTGGAGTCAGACACACTTGAGTTCAAATGGCACCTTCTGCTAATTGCTAGCTGTGTGGGTGGATTTACTAAGCAGCTAATAAAGCTTAGGCTTAGAACCCCAAACCTGTGCAAGTCCATTGCAAGGTCCTGGGAAGGCCTCTAGCGATGTGTTTATATAAGGGTAAGCATTTGCCAAAATGACATAGTTCTCAAAACAGCTTTATTGTGTTAGAACTGGCATACCATGTACTGTATCTATTTCAAGTGTACCATTAGTGAAGTTTTGACTTATAGATATAACCATGAAACCATCACCACTATCAATATGATGAACATACGTATCACCCCAAAAGTTCTCTCTTGCCACTTTGTAATTCTCCCATCCTGCCCTCCTTGCCCCTTCCCCAGGCACCCGCTGATCTGCTTTCTGTCAAACGGTAAGGCCACTTTGAAATAGCATTTGGCAGTAGGAGCCAGTCGTTTCATTCCAGAAGAATGAAAACGTACGTCCCTCCAAAGAATTGTACAGTAATGTTCACAGCAGCTTTATTTGTCATAGCCCCAAAGTAGAAACAGCCCAGACATCAATCGGCAAGGGAGTGGATAAACAAAGCGTGAATGCGTATGACCTATTTATACATACAAAAACGTGAATGAATTTCAACTTAATTATGTTAAGTGAAAGGAACCAGACCCCATCCCCCAAGGAAAAGAGAATATATTGTATGATTTCATTTATATAAAATTCTTCGTGTGTGGACACAGACTTTTTCATTTCTCTTGGGTAAATATCTGGCAGTGGAATGGCTGGTTCATACCACCAAATTCAGTTCCAAAATGGTGGTACCATTTTACTTTCCCTGCAGCAAACGCGAGAATTTCTTTTCTTCCATGTCTTCACCAATACTCATTGCTGTCAAGTTGATACCAACTCATAGCGATCCCATAAGACAGACTAGAATTGACCCGTAGCGTTTCCAAGGAGCGACCGGTGAATTTGAACTGCTGACATTTTGGTTAGCAGCCCAGCGCTTAGCCACTGTGCCACCAGGGCGCCTCTTTACCAGTAGTTAATCTTTTTAAGTTTAGCTATTCTAATACGTGTGTAGTGGTATCTCATTGTGGTTTTCGGTTTGCATTTATGGCTTATTTGCTTGTTCAAATCTTTTGCCCGTTTAAAAATGTTTGGTTCGTTGTTTACCTATTATTGAGCTTGAGAGTTACTTATATATTCTGAACACAAGTCCTTTATGAGGCTTACGCGCTGCAAGTATTTTCTTGTACGTTGTGACCTATATTTTCATTCTCTTAACGTCTTTTAAGAGCAAACATTTTTAATTTGTATGGTGTCAAACTGATTAATTTTTTCTTCTGTGGCTCATGCTTTTGTTGTCATCTCTAAGAAATCTTTGTCTAACCCGAGGTCACAAAAATTTTCTCTACCATTCTGGACTTGCTTCCAATAAAATTAATTTTTATGCATACATCTGGTATCTTGTAACTCTGCTAAACTCACTCATTAGTATTAGTACATTTTTCTTTTTAGATTCCATTGACTCAAAGTATGGACCAATGGGTTTGAGGTTCTGACAGATCTCGTTAGCCTCTCCTCATCCTCTGGCAAGAAAAAAGTCAAGGTAAAGAGAGAGACTAGCGGTGTTGGCAGATAGTACCTTGGTTCAAAGGCAAGCATCAGGGCTCTTCCTCTGCCTTCTGTCCACCTGTGACAAGTTCATGTGAGCAGAGCCTCCTCTAGGGAACAGGGCTTCCACTGTTTCTCCGTTTTATCTTCCATTAGCTGTGGGAAGCAGTTCAGGGTCTTTGAATCTGGAAAAGAGGGCTGGTAGTCAGCCACACAGGTCCAACTCTACCTGCAGACATGCTGAGGTACGTAAGTCTCATGATTTGGGTTTGGACCTAGACTGTCCTCATTCTAGCCTAGGACTTCAGCTATTTTCTCCATTTCATCATTCCTCTGAGAGTCCTGCTTCCAGAGGGTTTACAGGGACTTGTTCTGGATAATTTATTAACTATTAATTCTTCATAGAAAGCATTTGTTTTTTGTTTGTTCAGGAATTTCTTGCATCTATCTGTTTTTCTTTCAAAACACGACAAAGAAGGATAAGTAAGTCTTGAGATGAGGCTGCTGTGGGATGTTTTGTAAGCTAAAAAGTCGTTTGGTTATTTGTATTCCTCCGAAATCAGTGGTGAAAGTTTTATCCTACAATGGTATGAATGCTAGAGAGCGTGGAAAAGTTTTGAACCATGTGATACTCTTATGCGCGGTCACAGAAGACAGCTTTCAACCCAGCAGTTAAAGATAGAACTTTCACTTCACCGTTAAATACATTACAGGCCTTTCCAGTGTACTTGCTTCACTTCAAAGCTTCAAAAGAACCTTCGTGATGGGAACAGCCAGGGAGCTCAAGTTAGAGATAAGTCTTTCTCAGGTCAGAGGAGACAGAGTGCGGCACTGGCTGATGACTGGCCTTTATGGAGGCTGCAGCTGGTGGCTCTCCTCTGGGC
The DNA here is from genome assembly GCF_030014295.1 of Loxodonta africana. Lineage (NCBI taxonomy): Eukaryota > Metazoa > Chordata > Mammalia > Proboscidea > Elephantidae > Loxodonta > Loxodonta africana. The sequence continues at coordinate 42,431,816 of NC_087366.1, forward strand.
ATCTTTAACAGAGGAGGCAATGGACCAGGGCTTCCGATCTTGAAATCATTTAAAAAAGACAGCAAACCATTTAAGTTCAATCTGTTTATGCTCAGAGTATGCAGCCATCCATATACGACAGACCATTTAATGGTTCTGATTTTCTGCAGCTAAGTACAAGATTAGGAGGTCATTGTTGGTTCGGCAGTAGAATTCTCCCCCTCCATGCAGGAGACTCAAGTTCAATTCTGGGCCAATGTACCTCATATGCAGCTACCACTCGTCTGTTAGCGGAGGGGTGTGTCTGCTATGGTGCTGAACAGGTTTCGGTGGAACTTCCAGACTAAAACAGAGTAGGAAGAAGGGCCTGGTGATCTAATTCCAGAAATCAGCCAAATGAAAAACCCTACGTGGACACAAAGGTCTGATTTCACAACTGATGGCAGGACCAGACAGTATTTCATTCCACTACGCATGGGATGCCATGAGTTAGGGCTGACTTGACAGCAGCTAACACCAAAAACAACAAGAAACGCAAGATTATAAACTTGATCTTCTAACAGGTGGTGGCAGTTGATAACAGATACAGGGGGAAAATGAGGTCTATTTTAAATACAATACAGAAAGAACACCTATTGTTCTCCTCCAGGGATTTCCTATTTGTCAGGCCTCCCTAAGAAGTCCATGAGACGAAGATTCGCCAGCTCTTATTCTCCAATAAGCAAGAGGCCTTCTTGTCTCTGTTCAATTTATTTGGTTCCCTGTATGTCACAGGTATCCGATGATTTTTCCTCGTTTGCTGAGCAGGACCTTTAGTTTATGGATGCTTTGCTTTTTGTCGTAAATACTCCTTTTTTTTTTTTTTTTTCCTACTTAGACATATCATCCACGTGTTGTGTTTTTAGCCCTTAAGACCCAAGTCCAAGCACACAGATCTGGGGCTTTATACCTTTGGAATATCATTTTCTCAGTCAGTCATCAGGGAGCTCAAAATTCTGGACTTTAGGCTTCAAATCTCAGGCAACAACCACCAAGAGTCTGAAAAGGGCCCCAGATTCTCTCAGCTGACACAGTGCCCCTGAGACCAGCCTGCGTTAGGACGAACGAAGCCTAGTGAAGCCCCGAGGAGGCTCTGTTGCTTTCACAATTAGTTTCTCACTCTCCTTTCAGGACCAGAAGCCAACAGCAAAGTGGGCATTTGACTGCACAAACATTCAGTCTATTAAATACTCAAGTATCAGGCATATTTTCTAAGTGACATAAAGAAACTTTAAAACAATCTGCCTTTATCTCTACTAGTTCAATTTACTCTTCTATTTAAAAAAAAAACAAAAAAAACAAAAAAAAAAAACACTGCCTTCAAGCTGATTCTGACTCACAGAGCATACATTTAATAGATAATTGCCTTTCCCCACCCCCAGATCTCGGAAACACTAGGCTTTCTTCTGGCAACAGCTGATGAATTATGTTTATTGGTAGCGATAAAGACTGTCCCGTTTCACTCCTATAACTCATCTGAAATGCAGCCAGTCTATTTGAATACTTTAACATTCATGTTCAAATTGATCTTCTTTAGCGCAAACATGAGCCAGGAAAGAAAGCTCGAAGGTAAATAGAGCCTTTTGGTGATTCAGACTTGATTTAGTGGCAGGACATTCTAATCTCTCAGGGCATGAAAGAAACATGAAATTATTTGAAAGTAGGGAAAGACAGAATTTATGTATTTTCAATATGAGCAGTTTAATTTCCATTGGAAAAGGAAAAAAAAGAATTTATGGTGAAATTAGGCAAGGAAACTTACCTGTGTCTCTGCCAGTTGGAGTGCACCAGTGATAACATCTTGGAAAATTTGCTTATGGCCTTTTTTTCTCATGGTTTTAAAAAGTACACAAGTTAAACATGAATACATTATCGTTTCTTTAAAAATTAGAATGCAGCAGTTAGAAATAAACTTCTATCTTGACCTCTGTCATGAGCCCTACTGATTTAACCTCCAGGTGAAGGAATCACTAATACCACAGTTCTTCTATGCACTTTTACATACACACACGTACACACACACATACACACAAACACATGCACACAGAGGAACTATTTTAATGAGATTTTCTTTATACAAATAATTGTACACATTATTAACAGTTTATTTTCTTAATTCATTAATTTTGAGAATTATCTGTATTGATACATACAGATAGCATTTATTTTTATAACTACTGATAATGACCCATAGTATTATCTGCTTTATTTATCATTTCCTCTATTGGATTATGTGGTTACTTTTTTCTTTTTTTGCTGTTGTAAAAAATGCTTATCCTTGTACGCATCTCTGTGTCCACACATATTTATGAGCCTAGAGACCTAAAAGTAGAATTGCTGGGAAATAGAGTATGTGCATTGTCACATTTGATACAACCAAATTGTTCTCCAGAATAGTTGTGACAATTTTTACTCCCATCAGCAATGTATCTGAGAACTGTTTGGTTTTACACCCTCATCCGTATGTCCTTTTTTTTTTTTTTTTTTAATATATGTAATATTGTTAGATCTTAAAATGTTGGACAATCTGATGAATGAAAAATGGTATTTCATTATTTTAGTTTGCACTTTCCTGATTAGTGGTGACTTTTATCATCTTTTCATTTGTTCATGTGCTATTTTCAATAAACACAGTGACCACAACAATGGGTTCGAATACAGCCGTGGTTGTGAGGATGGCAACAGACCAAGGTTCATTGTGTTATACATAAGGTCGCTATGGGTAGTAACCAATTCGATGGCTCCTAACAACCACACGATTGACATTTGGATTCTGTGATTAAAAAAAAAAAAAAAAAAAAATCTGCTTTATACATTTTATACAGTTTCCTATTGAGTTTTCTTTGTCTTTTTGATTTTGAGAGTTCTCTCGGTATCATAGCTTTAAAAATAATTACTTGTTACGTATGTTCTTCTACCTATTGGCCTGTCGTCTTATCTTTGTATATGCTATTTCTGATTAAGTGAAGGTTTTACATTCTGATATAGTCAAATTTGTCAGTGCTTTTCTATTTTATTTTTCTTATTTTGGGCTAATTTGATATATTTTTTTAGCACTAAGTGATGTAGTTATAGTGTTTTTGACTCAAAAAGTTTCTTTCTTTTTCATACTTATGTACTATCCATCCGGACTTTATTTTTTATTTTGTAACTTGATTTTTTCCATAAAGATAACGAATTGTTTTCAGCACCATTTATTTAATCATCCAAATTCTCCACCACTGGTTTAGATTTGGATTCTCCTCTATCGGGTTTTGGGTCTATCAGAGAACTCTACTTCCACATGAGCCTCCATGGCTGGGCTCTTTCCTGTTACATTTACCTGTTCCTTTATTCCTGGGCCAATCTCATTCTTCTAGAATTGTTAAAGCATTATGAAACAGCTTGTTCAATTGTTGGGTAAGTGCCCTACAATCGTATATTTTATTTCTTGCCTCATTTGTCCTTACACATTTATGCTTCCGTACTAATTTTAGCACCAGTTTCACACATGATTCTATTAGAATTTTGATAAAGTTTGCATTGAGTTTATAAATTACATTGTGAAGAACTGATGTGAGTATAATATTATGAGAATTTCCATTCATGGACATGCACTTTCTATTTAGGTGTTGTGTTGTTACATCTTTCAACAAAATAGATTATTTTCTTTGTGAGATTATTACAATGTTTCTAACTTTATTTTTAACTGCATTGTCATTTTTGAAACTATTTTGGACGGAATATTGTTACTTCATTTTTATTATTGATCATTGCTGTTGTTTAGTATTGTGTTGAGTTTTATCTGTGAACCCTATAACTTGCTGAAATCTCTTATGAGTTCTAATAGTTTGCTCACTGACATTTTCTATGTAAATGTGGTTCCAGTCCCTCCCTATTTTGGATTTCCACTTTTCTTTTCCTCTGAGGATATTTTATCTTCTTATGAACTCAGTTGTCGTTACAAATAGTCTTTAAAATGCTATGCAAAATATCTAGGCCTTCCAGGTTAGGAGAGATTTAGGGTCTATGATTTGCCTGAATGCTCTAAATTACATTCTGGAAACTTATCCATCTCATCCAGGTAGTGGAGTAAGGAGGCCCTGAATGGCCAAATTTAAGTTCTGGACCTACTAGCTGAGAGGTTGGTGGCTCGAGCCCACCCAGAGGCATCTTGGAAGACAGGCCTGATGATCTGCTTCTGAAAGGTCACAGCCTTGAAAACCCTATGAGCAATTCTATTCTGCACGCATGGTATCACCCTGAGTCGGAATTGACTTGATGGCAACTAACAACCTCAACAACAGCATTGTAGTAAAGTTTTTCAGGGTTTTCCCTAATTTTTCTGAAAAAACCTTACCTATCTATATTTGAAACAATTGATATTATATTTCTTTTCTTTTTGAAACAATTACAAACTGTTGCAAGTACAGTACAAGGAACTTTTTCCCCCTAGAATCAATCATTTGAGAGTAAGTTGCTGATAGGATGTCTTGTCATTTCTAAATACTTTAGTGTGCTTTTCCTACAAATATGAACATTCTTCTACATACTGACAATCCAACCATCAACATCAGGAAATTATCACTGACACGTTGCTACTATCTATTCCACAAAGTCCATTCGGGCTTTGCCAACTATTCTATAAATGTCCTTTATAGCAAAAGGATCCAGTCCAGAATCATGCATTGCATTTAGTTGCTATGTTGTTTTTGTATCTAATTTGGAGCAGTTCTTCATTCTTCCCTTGACTGTTTTGACCTTGAGATTTTCAAAGATTGCAAGCCTCTAATTAATAGAATGTTCCTTGAGTCTGTTGGATGTTTCTATATGATTAGATTCAGGTTATGCGTCTTTGGCAACAATATCACAGAAATTATGCTGTGTTCTTCTTATTGCATCCTAATAGGTGGCCACTTGACTTTGATTTGTCCCATTGCTGGGACTTGATTAAGGTGTCTTCTGCCAGCCTTCTGTGTTGTAAAGTTACTCATTTTCCTTCTGTAATTAACAAGATTTTGTGGGGAGATACTTTGAGAACATGGAAATATCCTATTCCTCATAAAAGTTTTCCTTCCTTCTTTCCTTCTTTCATTCACTCCTATCAGTTTAGACTCAAGGATTACTATTTTAATAGGTTATTATTATTCATTAGGTTATTTATTAATACCATTACTTATTTTGAAGCTCAAATGCCCCAATTTGGCCAATGGAAGCTCCTTCAAGGCAACTTGTCTGTTCTTTTTACATGTCCACGTCATTCTCTGAACACTTCCTTACTTTTTGGTTCAAACTCTTTTTCACTTTCCCTGTCCCAGTTCTGGAATTGGCTATTTCTTCAAGGATCCCTTGTTCCTTTTAGTGAGGAGTGGCATTCAGAAGCCAAGGTTTGGGTGAATGGTGTGCTCATTGTTATTGGGATGTTGTTGTTCCCAGGCTCTCACAGTGGACACAGGTAGGGAATATTTGCTTAACTTAAATGTGTGGATGTACACAGTATATATTTATTTCTATATCAATCTGTAGCTATTGAAAACAATTAGTTCATACCAACAGCTCCAAGTCTAATCAAACACCTGGGGCTCTTTCTAGTTTTCCTCCTTTCCCCAACAGTGAGAAGCCTCGCTGCCGTATCCTTTAATATATCAACTTATTTTGATCAATCCCTCTGTGTGTAATTCTCTTCTGTTCCATTTCCACACCTGATGCTGTGTTGATGCTTTCTTATCTCTTTTGGATTCTAGCACCCCATTTGCCCCCTTCTCCTGCAAGAATGCCCTCCTTACCTCCCTCAATTCCCTGCACTGGTCAGCCCTCTTCTTACTTCTTGGGCTCTGACATCCCTTGCCAGTCTACTCGCCTGGGTGGACACTCTCTTTAACGTGTTGTCATGGATTGAGTTGTGTTTCCTCAAAATACCTGTCAACTTGATTAGGTCATGATTCCCAGTATTGTAAGATTGTCTACCATTTCGTCATCTGATGTGATTTCCCTATGTGTTGTAAATGTTATCTTTATGATGTTAATGAGATGGATTAGTGGGAGTTATATTGATGAGATCTACAAGATTAGATAGAGTCTTAAGCCAATGTCTTTTGAGATATAAAGGAAAGAAGCAAGCCGAGAGACACGGGAACCTCATACCACCAAGAAGCAAGAGCCAGGAGAATAGCTCATCCTTTGGACCCAGGGTCCTTTTGCTGAGAAGCTCCTAGCTCAGGAGAAGACTGGTGATAAGGACCTTTCTCCAGAGCTGATAGAGAGAGAAAGCCTTCACCTGGAGCTAACACCCCGACTATGGACTTCTAGCCTACCAGATTATGAGAGAGTAAAGTTCTCTTTGTTAAAGCCGTGCACTTGTGGTATTTCTGTTATAGCAGCACTAGGTGACCAAGACATATGCTTAGGTCTGTACATAGTGCTGGGTCATCCTCCTAGATAGACACTCTTCTCAACTTTCTTTGGCTTTGATACTTGTACTGGCCTCCTGTGGGCCCCTTTCTTACCCTGTTCAGGCTCTAACATCATGCTCTTGGCTGCTGCCGACACTGCCCCTTCACTGCAAGGATTTCCTCCTCACCCTACTTGGACTCCTACTTCCCATGCAGTTGGGCCAACCCCTTCTCCTCTAGATGCATGTCCTTTTATCCTGGTTGGACTCTGAAATCCCGTGATGCTGGGCTAATACCCCTTCTTGTCAAGGTGCATGTTCTTTCACCCCACTTGGACTCTGACATCCTGTGGGCCCTCCTGAGGTTTCCCCTGTTTAGAGACCCACTGTCCCCTGCTCAGTCTCCAAAACCCTGTACTCTCGGGCCCTGGGAATACCTTCCTCACTCTGCTTGATATCTGACACCCTGGCTGTCCCTGGGATGTTGTGGCTGGTGCCTCTCCCTGTGATACTGTCCTAACCCTGCTTGGGCTCCGACATCTCATGCTGAGTCTCTGTGGCTCTTTCCCAGAACATACACTTCATGGATACCTGCCTTACTCAGCTCCACCTAATGGCTTGTGGTTTGAATGGTTCAAGAAGAAAAAGAAAAGGAAGAGGAAGAAGAAAATAACATGAAAAAGGAGTACTAGTTCTTTAATTTCTAATATTGTTTTTGCAACCTCTTTTATTTTCATTATCAGTCTTGAGATTTTACCTATTTTTTTTGTCTTTTCAGGGAAACAGCTTTTCATTTGTTGATCAGATCTGTTTTCATCCAACCTAATTCATTTCCTCTTTTACCTGTATTTTTCCTTTTTTCCAGCTTTCTTTGAGTTTATTTTGTTGTCTTTTATCTGAATTCCTGAGTTGAACACTTATTTTTATTTTCCATCTTGTTTTGCTTTTAATAAATGCATTTAAGATTATAAAATTTCCTCTGTGTAGCACTTTAGCTGCCCTCTACAAGTTTTAACAGGTAGGACTTTTGCTGACATTTTGTATCAAATATTATCATTTTGGATTTTCTTTTTAACTCATGAGTATTATAACAGCTTACTTTTTTACATTCTACCTGTATTGAAGAAGGGTTTTCTATCTTTTTGTTGTAGATTTCTAATTTTATTGTCTTTTGGCAAATAATATAATCTGTATGATATTTTTGTATGTTACTGATTCTCCTAATTCATTGAGAATATTGTGCATGTAGTATCTGACCAATATTTGCTTCCGTTCTGTGAATGTTTGAGAACGAAGTCCATTCTCTGTATGTGTGTGTGTCTGTTTGTACACCTGCACGTGTGTGTAAACATATTTTGTTAATTATGTTATTAAAATATTCTGCGTCTTTAGTAGGTTTTAGCTTTAGTTTTTGAAAATGATATATTAGTTGTCCACTATGATTATATATTTGTCAAATTGGATGGCTTTGGTTTATATCTTGATGCTATATTTTTAGGTAAATACATGTTTATGATTACTTTAAATTCTTGAAGGATTTTTGGTCATTTTTAGCTATATAAAATGTCCTTAATGCTTTTAGCCTTTTTTAGGGATAAATGTACAAACTTTGGTTTGGTCAGTATTTGTCTCGAATGTCTTTTTCCAAAAATTTAAGGCTCCGTTTTTCTAAATAATATTGTTTTGGGTGTCTATTATACAATGTATCCAGAAGTGTTTATAAATCTATTCTGAGAATTTTTAAGAGGTGGTTTAAAATCATTCCCTTTTTTTTAATACACATATTTATTTCTTCCATATTATTTTGTTTTTTCCATGTAATATGCTTTCTTTGTTTTTCGTCTCTTATGTACAGTTGTGTATATCTAGTTTTCTATTTCATTATTTCCCTCCGATGCATTTTAGAAGTTATATTTTTTTGTGTATTTCTATTCTGTATACTACAAATACATATATTTAATTAAAAATTTAAAAAGTATTTTTTCCAGAAAAATATAAAGTTAATTTGTACCTCAATCCTCTTCACAAAGAAGACTTCAATAATTTAACCTTTTATTTCCCTCTGCCTTCATCCCATCTTCCAACTTCCAATTTCATTTCCCAGCTTGTATTCAAAGATATTTAACATTGTAATTATTTTTTCATAGTAAATACACATTTAGATTCACTAATATGTTTTGCTAATTTATTTGCTTACCATTAATTCCTCCTTCCCCATATATTCTTTAGACTTCTTTTATTCTCTTGATAGAGTCCATTTTTTACTGGTTCTGTCAATGAAAATCGGAGGCAAACTGTCTAAAACATTGCTTATCTGAAGTTGTCTATAGTTGTCATTTACACTTGAATGATGCTTTGGTTGGATATAGAATTCTAAAGTCAGAGTTTTCTCTCTAATGACCTCCAACAGTCCACATTTCCAAAGGTCTATCCTGGTTTCCAAATAGGGCTGCCATACCAAAATACCACAAATTGGGTGACTTATAAGAAGAGAAATTTATGCTTCACAGTTCTGGAGGCTAGTTTCTGAATTCAAGGTGTCAGCAGTCCTTTCTGAGGGCACTAAGGAAAGACGGGCTCTTATCTCTTCTGGCTTCTGGTAGACCTGGGCATTCCTTGGTGTGTAGATGCATCTTCACATGGTTGTCTTTGTCTGTCTCTTCTCCTCTTTTATAAGAACACTACTCAGACAGGATTAGGACCCACCCTACTCCTGATAATATCTTCAGAGACCCTATTTCCAAACAAGGTCACATTCCCAGGCATCGGCAGTTAAAGACATCAACATAATTTTTGGGGGGACACAATTCAAATCCATAACCATGTCCATCAAATTTATGTTTCTTTGATCCCTGGTAACTTTTGGGATATTCTTTTATTCTCTATCTTTAATGTTCTGAAGTTTCACTATGTTGTGTGTAGGTGTGAATTTTAAAAATGTATCCTGTCCTTTTGTTTTCATGTTTATATCCTTATATCACATTAAGGATTTAGAAATACATCTTTTGAAATACTTCTTAGATTCATCTACTTTCTTCATTTTTTTGTGTGTAAAAATTTTCATTTGTCATGTCATTTAAAATACTTATCTCAAGTATTTTTATGATTCTTGTTTGTCAGTTCACACCCCACAGATTTCTCCTATGTTTCTTTCTCCTATAAAACCACAACCTGGCAAAGCCCCAGATGAAGGCACATCTGGACTTTTATGCTTAGGGAACACTCCTACTTTGGTGCTACTTTTTCTGCTCTGTACCTGCAAATGGTATGACTCCTCTCATCCTCGACATACGGGTGTTGATGCTGAAAACTATGGCAACAGGAAATGGTTTAGTTCACTAGTAACCTTGGGAAGTCCGCAAAACTTCAGTTCATGAGGGAGTACTGTATTTCTCGCCCTGAGACCCCTAAGTTGGTGTTAATTGAATTTCTACCCATAGAGATCCTGAGCGATCTCGGCTACTGCTTCTACACTTTCTGCTTGGGTCCATGCCCACCTCTCCCAAGCCAAGTGATTCCCTTTGGTTATTTTCTTAGGGGAAATGGCTCCCTTTCTTAAATTCATGAGCATCTATGTGTTTGTCAGTTTTGAAACTTTTAAAATCATCTCTATTTGGAGACAGTGGAGGTTTCAAAATGTGTTCAGTCTACCTTCATAACTCCCTAAAGTCATCCTTCATAACTCCCTAAAGTCATTGAATTCTAATTACTACACCTTCCTTAGCCTACAAGAAGACTGAGACTCTTTCCAGTCAACTATATGCTGGGGCCATTACGGTTTACTATGAAAAAGAAAAGCAGCCCTGGCGGCACAGTTGTTAAGGTCTTGGCTGCGAACTGAAAGGTTCGCTCCATGGGAGAAAGATGTGGCAGTTTGCTTCCATTAAAATTTACAGCCTTTGGAAACCCTGTGCAGCAGTTCTACTCTCTTTAGGGTCACTATGGGTCGGAACCAACTCAACGGCAATGGGTTTATGAAAAAGAAAAGGCAAGAATGTTTTTGTGTCTGAAAACTTGAAGGGGATTGGGAAGACCAAAGGCAAGATGAAGTTTGGGTAAAAGGATGGAGAATGAGCACTACAGGTTGCAGTATGTACCAACACGAAGGTGGTACCATAATATGTCTGAAGCTCAGAAAGTGCCAGGGCATACAAACTAGGACAAGAACTGCTTTGAGGAAAGTATTTGTGTACTAAGTTGCTGTTTTACCCCACAGAACCAACTCAAACTCTGTGGTCTGCAGGAAACTCTTCTGGGTACATGCTTCAGCTCATGAATTGAGTCTTCCGTGGTCTGTGTATTGCAATCCCTGGAAAACATACCAGCTCCTTTGTCAGTGAAGTCAGTAGTTTATAGGGCTTTCAAGACCTCTCATAGCAAATCATTGAGTCTTCCTATGAAGTTACCAATATCCTCTTTTCTCTATGGTCTAGAAGATGCCTGGAAATAGTGTGGGGGAGGGAGAAGTCCTTGTAATTTGGAGCCAAATAAAAACATCTTTGGACACTTGGACTGGGAGAGATAGGTGGTTTCTGCCCTGCTACATTATCACTTACTATCATCTATTCCTCCCTTCTCTTCCAGCCCAAATCAGCTGGATTCCCACCAGAGTTTCCACTCTATCTACACGCAGGTAAATCCACAGATGCCCTCTGAAAGCCTCCTGTGTTTATTTTCCAGAGTGCAGTTTCCATAGTCCACTTGTTCCGGATATAATCTCCTTGATTTAAGTCCACTCTCTACCTTTTTAGTCAGGGTTTTTGTCTCCAGGTTTATCTACTCCATCTGTGTAAACGAAGTAGTGAAGAGGGAGCTTCTGCCTTCATTTATTTTCCTGGCATCTGCCAAGAGACAGCTTAGATAAGATTGCTGGACACATTTCTGTAATTCTGATCCAAGAGGCAGTCCTTTGTACAGCCACAGAGCTCACTACCTTAACAGGGCAAAGGGGAGAATAGGGCCAATGCATTTTAGAGGATGAATCAGATGCTTTTGACAATGTGAGCGTGGAAACTCTGGACCACTACTGTCTTGGATAACTTTGTTTCCAGTAGAAGCTGGTTGTTAAAAATAATTTTACTCAGTAGAAACTTGAGAGATTTTTATTCTATGCTTTATAGATCAAATGGTCCAGAGGTGGGGATGGGGGATAGGTAGTTGCCAGGTGCTTATTTGTGTTTAACTGCAAGGAATTCCAAAAATGCTCTATGTGTTTCACTTGAAATATCATTGTTTTGTATCCCAGAGTCTTGTCTGATATGAAAGAAAAAAAAAAAAAGAAACCTGTTGCTGTCTAGTCAATTCCGACTCATAGCAACCATGTAGGACAAAATAGAACTGCCCATAGGGTTTCCAAGGAGCTGCTGGTGGATTCGAAGTGCTGACCTTTTGGGTAGCAGCCAAGCTCTTAACCACTGCACCAGCAGGGCTCCAGAGTCTCGTCTAACCAAAAAATAAAACCCAGTGCCTTTGAGTGGATTGCGACCCAGAACTGCCCTGTAGAGTTTCCAAGGAGCGCCTGGCAGATTTGAACCGCTGACCCTTTGGTTATCAGCTGTAGCACTTAACCACTACGTCACCAGGGTTTCCAGAGTCTTGTCTAGATCCCATTAAATAGAGACATTAGGCCATTGCAAGCATAAGTGCTTAAACCCAGAAATTGGCCAACATTTTTGCCAGGAGTTCTGGCCTTGGGGATACTTGTTTTAAGGTTTCTTCTCTGCCCTCTATTGTCATCCTGACACCTTTCATTTCTGCAGATAGCCATAATTTGGAATTGTCAGTAACAACGGGCTTCTAAGGCCTGGCGAGTATGAAAGATGTTGTTGTTATTGTGTGCTGTCTAGTCAATTCTGACTTACAGTGACCGAAAGACAGAGCAGGACTGCCCTATAGGGTTTTCTATGCTGACATTTTTACAGGAGGAGATCAACAGGTCTTTTCTCCTGTGGAGTGCTTGGCTGGTGGATTTGAACTGCCAACCTTTTGGTTAGCAGCGAAGTGCTTAACCATTGCTCCATCAAGGCTCCTTTTCTGAAAGATACTCACCAATAAAACCAATCATGTACATTCCAGGCTCATTATTTACACATCATGTTTTCTAACAGGGCTTTGTTTTGTTTTTTTTCCAAACATTGTTTCTGTTAAAACCAGGGTTTTAATTTAGCTTCAGTACCAGCTGTCCCAGGCTGTCCTGAATTAAGCGTTTTATAAGTGAAAAAGTCTATAAACTTAACTTTATTTGTATCTTATGTACTTAAAAAAGGCCATATGGGAATGTAATTAAATTGTTCTTAAACTATTTGCAGTGTTCAGATTATAAGCTATATACAGATTTCTTCTATGAAGTCTCTTCCATTTTGTTACAATTTTATAAACTGGGTAATAGACTCTACTACTGATTTCTCACAATTCCAAATATTGGTAAACTTATTCAGAATTTAAGTTGACCTGCAATAAATGGCATTAAAAACTTGATCTCTTTTTTAAGAACCAGCGTCTACAGTGCCATAGTGTATGCAAACGCAAACAGGCCAGTCCCATTGTCTGGCTGGGCAACCTTTTCTGTCACTGATTCACCCCTTTAAAGTGGTCCTGATCTTACCTGGGCCCAAGGATGACTGTCAAAGGATAGTCTATGAATGTCCTAAAATTGCATGCAAATGTTTGCTATGTGAGAGTGAGCACGAGTTTTTCACACAACGTTTACCAAAAGAAGTCATGTAATTAGTGATTATGCATAACTGGTGCAAATGGTAAGCATACTCAGCTGCTAAGTGAAAGGCTGCAAGTTTGAGTCTACTCAGAAGTGCCGTGGAAGAAAGGCCTGGTGATCTACTTCTGAAAAATCAGCCAATGAAAACCACATGGAGCACAGTTCTAACGTGACGCACATGGAATCGCCATGAGTGGGGTCACAATTGGTTTTTACAGTACTGTGAGCTGTAGAGTCCGACTGCCTGAATTCACATCCCAACCCACCGCTCAACTGTGTGACTTCAGATAAACTACTTAACCTCTCTCTGTTTCGGAAACCCTGGTGGCTTAGTGGTTAAGTGCTATGGCTGCTAACCAAGAGGTTGGCAGTTTGAATCTGCCAGGTGCTCCTTGGAAACTGTATCAGGCAGTTCTACTCTGTCCTATAGGGTCGCTATGAGTCAGAATCAGCTTGACAGCAGTGAGTTTGGTTTGGTTTTTGGTCTCTCTGTTTCAGTGTTCTCAAAATAGCAGAACTGATCTTAGAGGGCGGCTATGAGGATTTTATAGGCACGTAGAGACCATAATACAGCAGCAGGCACCTAGCAAGCACTCTCTAAATGTCAGCAATTACCATTACATTCTCAAAGCAATTCATAACCACCAAAAAGTTAAGAACCACTGACCTAAGAGATTGTTAGAATTATGCTTAAAAAAAAAAAAAAATTCCTGATTTGGAAAGGCACACTCAATCCTAATTCTAACAGAGATGTTAGCAAAACATAGAGGTGCAAATTTATAATGAGGCAGAAAAGCCTTCTAAATACTTCTGGAAACGTAAAAGACTAATTTGTGTTGTTCTTCCATGGGGGAGAAAGAATTACCTTGTCCCTGGTTTGTTGCTATTGTTGGTAGCAGCTGTCCAGTTCTCCCCACCCCCGCCCCGGCTCATGAGGACTCCATGCACAACCAAACAAAATGCTGCCCGGTCCTGCACCATCCCCATGATTGGTTGCAGGTTACGCCATTGTGACTCATAAGCTTTTCATTGGCTGATTTGGGGAACTGGACCACCAGGCTTTTCTTTCTAGTCTGTCTTAGTCTGGAAGTTCCACTGAAACCCGGTCATCATAGCAACACGCAATCCTCCACTGACAGATGGGTAGTGGCCGTGTGTGAGGTGTATTGGCTGGTAATCAAACGCAGGTCTCCTGAATGGATAGTGAGAATTCTACCGCTGAACCACCAATGGCTATCGTGCCTGATTCGCCCCCAAATTAAAGACTTTTGATATGCTCCTGGCTGTTGCACGATCCAAGCTTGTGTCGAAACCCTGAAATTAACCCTCGGGGTGATAGTCTAATTTACACCTTTACATTTGTAGACGTCTTGGTCAAAATTACTTTTCTTTTTCAGTTAGCACTGAAGGCAAAATTTACTAAAGCAATGAGATTCTGCATCTTTTAATGAAAGATAAAACAACAATATAAACATACACAAATTTACAGAGAAGGGATCAACTTTAATACATTTGGAGTAAAAGGTGTTTCTTATTTAAATATGGTATAAAAATAAATGCAAGAAACATTAACTGAGAATGTACAGACAACAAAGACATGAGCTTGTTTCTGACGGAATACATTGGTGAAATGAAATTTCCTCTGCTAATTTATTGTTTAATAATGTGAAGCCATATGTATATTTACTGATATGTTTTTTTTCTTTTACTATTCATCCAGTTTGTGACTGACTGAATTTTTAGTGAACTGTGTGTCTAGCAGAAGCTTTGAGAGAAGGAGAGGAAAAAAAAAAAAATTTTTTTTTTTTTTTTTTACTTCACTTGAACTTATTAAAAAGGAAAAGATACAGATCCAGCTTAGTACAAGAAGGAAGTAAGCAGACAACATTTCGAATGGAGGCATTGAGATGGTAAAGAGGCCCTTGGAGATGGCAATGCCTTAATGTACACACACACAAAAAAACAAGTCAGGTCCTTTGCTCATGCAACACCTTGGTCTAATGTCCTCTGCTCCAGATAACAAAATATGTGCAACGACTCCAGTCTGCTTCCATGCTACAAGGATGATCCTTTTAGTAAGACTGAACGAGGCTTGTTAACCTCTTTGACGTGAGAGATTTCCCCTGAGGAAAAAAATAAAGCATAAGAAAAAATAAAAAAAAAAAACAGCAGAAAATACAGCATGACCACTCAAAACTTGCTTACTAGTAACATGTATTTATCGCAGCTGAAATTCGTGCAAGGGTCAAAACTGAACCCTTTAGGTACATCTTAGTTCAAACTTGATGACCAGCCCCCCTCCCTCCATCCCTCTATCAACACATCAAACAAAATGACCCTCCATCCTTCCTTCCACCCTCTCCTCCCCACTGCAAACAGACTGATGGTTTCACAGCACAGATTAGCAAATCATAAAACATGTCCATAAACGTTCCACTGAGGCTTAGCAATGATGCAACACCTACATTCACAACTGGTCATAAACATGAGTTACAACAAATCCTAATAAGCTGCTCTGAAAGATAGCAATGTGAATGGATTCTTCGATTGCTGAAATTAGTGTTGCTGCATTTATGAATGTCAGGATTCGTGGAGGGTATGATGGAATTAAATAAAATGCATTTTTGAGAGTGTGACTGGTGGGAATTCAAGACCATCCTCTGTCCTATACAGTGATGGAGAAAAGGGTACCAAATATACATCTAAACATAAATGTCTCTCTGGTCCCTATTGACTGTAGAAACTTTCCTGTTATTTTCCAACTGACTTCCTCCAACGTCAACCCCAGAAAAAATCCCATATGTTCGAACTCTACATATTGTGTTAACACCTAGAGTACCTAGTTATCTATTTATTTATTTTGGAACACTTGCAAGTCAACACTGTTTCTGTTAATTACAACTACTCTAGAGAGATAAGAAATTCTGGTCAGAACAGCAGATTGTTGATTCATTTCTGTTTTCTCTCTCACTTTATATGCTCTATATCAAAATAGATGATCCACTTATTGAATCAAATTTTCCTTCTCAGATATAACATAATAAGGGAAGAGCAAACATGTTTTTGAGAAGTATAATGGTTTACAATACCTTACAGCTATAGCCAAGGTCTTGATTTGATACCTAACGTGACTTAGAGTTTGATAAAAAGGTAGTGGGGTATTGGGAGAGAAATTGCCATATGTGCTCACATTTTGGGGAAAACAAACAAATAAACAATATGTTGGAGAAATGATTAATAACTGCGAGAACAAGCTTTCTTATACACTGCGTAATAACTGACAAGGGTCTTCTGTTGACATGAAGAGCAGCAATGAACACCAAGTGCCATTTTCTTTTAATTGGGGAAAAGGGTGCACAACTTAGCCTTTACCAGCTGATAGTGAAAGAGGACAAAGTTAAAAGAAGATATTTCCCACTGGGCTATTTTTAAGTTACTTTGTGGGAGAAAAAAATAACACACACAGAAAAGCAGCACCCCACTTTATAATTTACGTTAGCCTTAGAAACAAAACATATACTTCTTGCCACCACTTCTCTGCCTCACTTTCCTCATCTATAAAATGTGGATAATTAGAATACCTACTTTAAAAGCTTGTTGTGAAGGATAATACATGCAAATTGCTTTAAACTATTCTTGAACATTCTAAGTACTCAGTTTACGTTGGCTGTTATTATCATTAGCTGTCTTCATCTGGACACCAAGATCCAAAATCATTATTCTGACTCTGAGAAGGGCAGATAATTCATTGCTAATTAATTGAAATTTTGGAATTATCTCACTTTTCCACCCCAGCCTCTGGAAAAAGGTTAATCAAATAACATCGGAATCAAGAAACTACTTTTCCATAGTTGAAGACTATGTATTTTCCTATATTTACTACTGTGTTGTCTTGTGTTCTTAATACAAATGTATACATGTGTGCATATATATTTATTCTAAGTCTAAATAATTCATGTTTAAAACATAGGGTGGCTATAAGTCAGAATTGACTCGACGGCAGTGGGTTTGGTTTTTTGTTTTTTTTTTTTTAAAGATGCTTACTTTTGTAACGCCCTTTGGGGGATAACCCAGAACAAAACCCAGGGAAGAATATATTAGTGGAGGCACAAAAGTGAATATTCTTACATAGTAGGGGACCAGGAGAAGGATGCTAATATAAAACTGTTTTTATTAAAGCTACAGATTAATGTGATTTGGTTCAAAATGCTGGGACAAAGAGTGAAATAGTTGCATTAAAATAAGAAGCCGTTTACAACTTGGATGTAGTAATTTTTATTTAAACTATGAAAACTACTGTAAATTTACTAAGAAGCAACACAGTTCACTTTCTACATTTTTTTTTGAAAATGTCCTTAAAGTTATTAGTACTTGGCCTAGCATGAGTTTCATTGAAAGGGGTGAGGTACAAGCTTAGCCTGATGAGCTCTTGTCTCAGGAGACAATTAAAAAACACTTTTATGGAAGCCCATGGAGAAATGCAAGAACATGGTAAAACTGGATTTATTGCTATTACAACTTTTATGTATGATTATAATAGAAAAATAAAAAAATAGAAAAATAGGCAAACAGAATTGAGAAATACATGTATACATCTTAATATAGTAAAAAAAAATTAAACTCTTTGTGTGATGGTGATATGAACTTACTAAATATGCAATAAGGATATTTGTTTGGTGTACTGGAGACAAATAAACTTAGTCGGAGTTGAGTCGACAGCAATGGATTTCGTTTTTTGGTTAACTGAGCAAAGGAAACACTGGTGATGTAGTGGTTAAGAGCTATGGCTGTTACCCAAAAGGTTGGCAGTTCGAATCCACCAGGCACTACTTGGAAACCCTATGGGGCAGTTCTACTCTGTCCTTTAGGGTCACTATGAGTCAGAATTGACTCGAAGGCAATGGGTTTTTTGGAACTAAGTAAAAACAGCTTAAGCGGCCCTTTGGAGTTGTCATGGATGGAATTATGTCCCCCCCAAAATGTGTGTATCAGCTTGGTTAGGCCATGATTCCCAGTATTCTGTGGTTGACCTCCATTTTGTGATTGTAATTTTATGTTAAAGAGGATTAGAGTGGGATTGCAACACCACCCTTACTCAGATTTCATCCCTGATCCAATGTAAAGGGAGTTTCCCTCGGGGTGTGGCCTGCACCACCTTTTATCTCTCTAGAGACAAAAGGAAAGGGAAGCAAGCAGAGGGTTGGGGACCACCAAGAAAGCAGCACCAGGAGCAGGCTGCGTCCTTTGGACATGGTGTCCCTATGCCTGAGAAGCTCCTCCACCAGGGGAAGTTTGAGGACAAGGACCTTCCTCCGGAGCCCACACCCTGAATTTTGATTTGTAACCTACTAGATTGTGAGAAAATAAATTTCTCTTTGTTAAAGCCATCCACTTGTGGTATTTCTGTTGGAGCGGCACTAGATGACTAAGACAGGGGTCAAAAATCAAATCAAAACATGAATATCAAGTATGTGTTGTAGATCTGAAGGCCTAGATCACTTGGATTTAGACCATGGAGTTGGCAAATAAAAGTTCGCTTGGATCTATGTGAACAAGGTAGAATTTGCAAAGCAGGTACAAACCCCGCCTTTCTACCTACTGGAAGAAAAAATGCAGAGGCACTATTCTAGTGCATCAAGAAGCTATGATGTGTATGCCATCAGTTGCTCACTCTACTAGAAAGTCTCGAAAAGAAAAATAATCCCCTCTTACAGGTAAGAAAGAATAGAATCGCCTATCAGCTGCTTTGTGACACTCATTTTCAGTGCAGACTCCTGGAGGCTGTCTAGAACTTCAACTTCTGCCAATCATCTTTTCATAATTTTTTCAAATTGAAGAATATGATTGATTTTTATAGGTAGGTTCTAAATTCTTGATTCTGGAAACTAAAGGAGCTTAAAAAACAATAACAACAAAAACAAAACAGAAACCCTTACCAACAGCAATTTTTACCAAATTTTTCTATAATTGAATTTTTTATGAATAACACTTTTAACAAAATGATGCATACATGTTATGTGACTTATGCCCCTTCCTGTCAGATTGTTAAAGGAAATAGATTACAGCAGGAAGAGAAAACTATAGAGAAGGACAAGTACAGAAACTCAGAACAAAACAAAACAAAAACTCAAGAGGTGTTGCTCTTAACAGTTGATCCTATGAGATTTTGTAATGTCTAGTTAGTGGGCCATAGGCTAGAAAAAGAAGCATAATAACTTTGAGGAAAAAACAAATCTAAGTGAATATAGAGTGACATCTTAATCTATAATAAAATAATTTTACAGACAAAAAGTTTTCTAGTGTCTTATAATAAAACTTCACTTTCACCAGCCAATTCCTTTGTAACCTAAACACTGTGTAGAGGTTTTGTTAAAATCAGGGAAAATCAAAACAAAAACTACTTCTGTGCTTGTTCTTGGTTTTCCAATTAAACAATAAATAGTTACAAATTTTACCTGAATTTTAAAATCATTCTTGGTCTTAAAGTAGTAACAAAACTAAAACAAACCAAACCTGTTGCTGTTGAGTAGATTCTGACTCACAGCGACCCTAAAGGACAGAGTGGAACTGCCTGCCCCACAGGGTTTCCAAGGAGCACGTGGTGGATTCAAAGTGCTGACCTTTTGGTTAGAAGCCGTAGCTCTTAACCACTACACTACTAGTTGTAACAGGAAGTTGACAATAAGGAGCAGTGGGTGGGTAGAAATGGATATGATGACCAGGCACTTAGTTACAGCCTGAGACTAGGGCATTAGGGAGATGGACGTAACTTTCCACACTTCTTCCCTCCAGACGCTAATCCATAAAGGAAGTAGAGAAAAGGTATATTTGTTTAGTTGACTAAGTCCACTTGTTTTATTGCTGTCATAAAAACACACAGCAGTCTTTGCCAGTCTACAGAACACTAAACAGACCAAGAACAAATGAAGGAGATGGCTGTGAGAGAGCTTAAAGAGAAGGATAGAGGATTTTCAAGATTTTTTGGATTAAAAACATAACAGGAACGTGTTAACTCTTGCTATTTCCTTACAATTTGATCTTGTTTGTTTCCTGCCATTGCCTCCCAGTGTCTTGCATAGTTTCTGTAGTCTCAGAAATACATTCTAGAATGTCTCCTGGCTCCAGAGGTCAAGGTGAGGTAATGGGGATAAGAAAGCGCAAAGCTTGCCATTGCTCTTCTACTGGTTTATGTGATCCAATCATCTGACCAGTTGCCAAGGGCACACAGGTATCAAGGTGATAGCCACGCTCTATGTGGATTTGGCCATAACATAAGTACTGTGTTCAGTAAGCATTTAGGAGGACCACTGATGAACAGGAGAAAAGGTAAGAGGTGAGCAAGCAGTATGGTGAAAGTACAGGAAATTACTAAGTGAGAAAACATTAGAAACTCTCTTTTCCAGTGAAGCCTCACACATATTTAATTTGACAGCATTTAAAAAAAAACACCTTTACTTTAGCAAGTCTTTTTAAGTGTTCATCTTAGTTTTCATAAAAACATCTCTTTTTCTGTCCACACTAAAGTTTTACCAGCTTTACATAATATTTAAATTAATTGTTATTGCAATAAATTTAATCATGATAAACAACTATGGGAACAAACATAATTGACTCTTAGTCCCATACAATTCAAGTAGTGGTTTTAGAAGCGTGGGCGTAACCAGAGAGTAACCTCTCAGCTGTGACATGTGGTGTGCCCTTGACCTCCATCGGCGGAGACAGTGGAGAGAACTGACTAATCTAGGGCAGTGGTTTTCAAAGTGTGGCCTCAAAAACCGCAGCTTCAGTATCACCTGAAAACTGGTTAAAAATAAAAATTCTTGGACCATACTAGAATTAGACCTTCTGTGGGGCAGGATCTGTGTTGTGAGGAGTTAAGGGGCCTCGTAGGTGATTCTGAACCAGGCTAACGTGAGAACCACTGATCTATAGTAAGGAGAGATCAGTTAGGAAAAGCTACCTACTTAACGGCCCTTAAACCTTATTGTTCTGAAGTGCTTTTAACCAATAAGGAGCTGTGTGTGTGCGCGCGTGTGCACGCACGCATGAGTGCATGCGTGTGTGTGTCGATTCTAATTTGTTTTATTTGGGGTGAGGTCATGGAATCTGCATTTTCCCAAGCTCTTGGTGATTCTGAGATGGGGTGGGTACTTGGACCACACTTAGAAAAACAGTGAACTAAAGATTTTACTTAAGGGGAAAATGGAAACTTGGGGGAAGCTGATGTAACAACACCTAGTAATTCAACAGTTGTCATCTAGAAGAATGGTTTAAATTATTCTGCATGGCTCTAGAAAATGGAAGTAGGATCTATACTCAGAAGTTAGGGAAAAGTAGATTATTCTGAAGACAAAGAAAGAATTTCTAAGCAATGGAATGGACTGTCTCTGATGTCTTAAGGTACCACATCTCTAGAACTTATGAGCCAGGAAAGGCTGGATGCCTACCTGTCACTGAGTCTGACAGAAGAGGTTCACACAATGGGCTGGGGATTGGATGGGGGGCGGTAAGGATCTCTAAGCTTCTTTTCAATTCTGAGACTCAAAAAAAAAAAAAAAGTCATCATTCCCAATGTACCTAGAGATCTAAATTTCAAAATCAGAAAAGGGAAAAAATTTCTAATATTTTTTTCTTTCTGACATTCTTGCTATATATGTTTCAGATGAATAGTCTTGCTTGTTATTCTCCTCAGTAGTAACTGAGCCATGTCTACTAGGAAATTTCTCTATGGTTGATTCAATAGATGAAAAAAAATTGATATTTAATAACGAAGTGAGATCTGCATGACTCAATAAAGCAAGAAGCTAATATTGGAACTTTTTTTTCTCTAACAACAGTCAGTGTGGTTTAGAGATTGTGTTTTAAATTTTTAATACCTGCCCCAAGCCCATTTTAGTAAGGGTCTCCTTCTGGTCTTTGCTGGTTGAAATTATAAGTATAATTAGTGTATTTGAGATTGTCCAGTGTTTGCTCCTCTAGCCCTTAGATCCTGGCCACTAAGAAACAACAATGACAGCAACAACAGCCATCAAAATGTGGTGCACAGAGGCAGGGAGGAAGAGGTAATGGGATTTTCCCCAACCTGAGCTTGCCGTGTAGTTCCCGCCAAATGTATGAGACAACACAGCAGGGCATCTGTAGATAGATACATAAATACATCCATGTTTATAGATGGATTAAGTTCAGCTAAAGATGTGTAGTGTTATTTTAAATTTTATTTAAAATTTAGATTTCCTGTTTTAGTGTTGGAGTCCCTGGGTGGTGCCAATGGTAAACACATCTCGTAATTGAAAGGTTGGAGGTCCGAGTTGACCCAGAGGCACCTTGAAAGAAAGGCCTGGTGGTTTGCTGCCCCCCCCAAAAAAACTCATTAAAAACCCTGTGGAACACAGTTCCACTCTGACACACATGGGGTCACCATGAGTTGGAACTCACTTTTTTTTTTTTTTTTTTGGTATTTTAGTGTTATGGCCTTTAAATACTAGCACAAAGTATGGGAAAATAAAAATCATAGCCAAGTTTTGTCATCAGTATAAAGAGAATTTCTATCTCAAAAATGTTTCTTAAAAGGATGTTGATAAACATATATGATGCTAACCATGGCTTTAGAATGTGTAAGAGAAAATGAGAAATAGATGCCTTGGTGGCGAGACAGGGCTGCCTAGCTCATAACTAGAAATAATCAATGTATGAATCCACTTTCAGTAGGAATTAAGTTTGGATGTCATAATAAGCCCAATCTATCAACTAAAGCTCCATTCACATTTTTCTTAGTTGTGTAAAACAAATTTAGAAAGAGAATATGCTAATGTATCACCCTTAGAGCATTGGTGATATTCTCTTTAACTTTGCTTAATCTATTCAATTTTGGGTGATTCAGTGGGGTCACTGAGATTGATATTGAGATTGAGAGTTGCCAGGCGCAAGGTACTTTGCCAAACATTGTAATCCTAAGTGCATAAATTACATGCAAATATTCTCATATCCTCCTGCTTTGCTCAGCTACTTTTTTTGTGTCTTAACCTAAGATTCAGCTCATATTTGAATAACATGTAAACCTCAAATATTTTCAAATAAAACCCAAGTGATAATGTGAGATAATGCATTATTATATAACAACTCTTATAATTCCTAAGAGTTTGAATTTTTTTATGTGCTGTCAGCTTTTCTAGTAAACTTGGTGCAAAAGTATTTATTTCATTCTTATAAATTTATTAATGCTACAACTTTTCCTCTATTCTTCCAACTATTCCTCCTCTTTCACTTCTGTTATTGAACCATCCAGGTTCTTGTTGCTATCATCTAATGCATGGATTACTACAACAGCTGCTGATCCTGCAAGCATGTCCTCCTACCTCTAGGTTCTCCTAGCTTGCTTTCCACCCTCATCTGCTGCATAGATACAGATGGCCCATTGTGTAAACCCAGAATATGGACTGTGTCCTGGATTCCCTTCTCCTGTGCTGTGTTCCTCTAATGGGAAACCTCCACGATAGTTCTTGCCATGAACACAATAGATTTGTCAAGTCCTTCAGGTTCTCCTTCTGGACCCCACCTTTGTTCTCTCCTTCTCCTGCAGTGTCAGTTGCCCCAGCTATTTAGTAGGAAGGTTTCTTGCTTAGGCCTGAATTCTTCTGCTCCCTACCTAGTCTTCCATGTTTCGAATCATTATGATTTACATTTAGCCTCAAAATATGCTGGGAAGCTAATTCTGATGATGAACAGTTAATTTTCAGGTGAAGGTTAGGTGCATGTCTTAGTAGCATCCCAAGAGTAGTTATTTCTGTTTATGTATCCCCTCTTACGAACGATCAGATTTTTACATATGCTGGGAAGCTAGCTCTGTAAATGAACAGTTAATTTTCACGAGAAGATTAGGTGTGCATATTATTAGCAACCCAAGGCTAGTCATTTCTCTTCATGTCTTCCCTCTTATAAACTATCAGATTTTTAACAGTAGGGGCTGTGTCTTATTACCTCTGAATTCTCAGATATTGAGCAAAATGCCTGGCCCATGGTAGAGACGCAATAGCTATTGTTTCCTGGATAAGAGGACGCAGTAGTGCATAGATCCATCGGTGTCACGGGGCTATGAACTTGTTACACAGAGCCCCCAGGGTGGTTGCCGCTTTTGCAGGTAGCTGGGTCCCCATAGCCACTAAAGTAGACCAAGGCCTTGTGCCCAGCAGAGCCATACTTTGGGAAATGCTATTGAAACTACTGCCTCTGCAGCAGCAAGGGTGAAATTTCCCAGTGGGTGTGGTAGCCACAGAGCATTCTTTAGGAAGCCCCAGAATTGCCTTTGGTGCCCTACGACCAAAACCCACTGTACAATTCACAGTTTATAGAACTTGACTGGCAACTTAAGAATTAATGATGATTCTACTGGGGGAAAATAAAGATATACTGTCCAAACTGAATTTGGCTACATGATCTGCTACACTGCACACCAATCGATTTACGCTGTGCTACAGGGAATCTAAAATTGTTTTCTCAGGCAAGTTATCACTACCATCGGTTTCAATAAGACAAGATGGATGGCCAAATACGCCAACAGCAAAATGATAAATGAGAGGGGTTTCAAAGCCAGAAGAGAAGAAGGAAGAAACAGATCATCCTTGACCAGGCTGACTTTATGTGTTTGCTGGTAATAGCCATGGTGACCAGTTTATAAATGGTACTTAAGGAATCCTTACTTAAGGTGCTCTAGGAATTTTCTAACAGTTTATGTTAATGTGCCTGTAATTCCAAGCAATAAAACCCATGCACTCAACCAGGAAAGTGCATACCCAAAGTCCTACTGAAGGTGAATTCATAAGGGCACAGATATGAAATCCAAACCTCTTCTCTCACAGTTCCTGCTCTGCTTGTATATTTTGATGGATGTTTATTGAATCAATCTGCTTCATGATACCAACTCACTGCTGTCAAGTTGATTCCGACTCATGGCGACCCTACAGGACAGAGTAGGACTGCCGCATAGGGTTTCCAACGCTGTTATCTTTATGGAAACAGACTTGCGAATCTTTCTCCCACAGAGCAGCTGATAGATTTGAACCACCGACCTTTCGGTTAGCAGCCAAGCACTTAACCACTGTACCACCAGGGCTCCTTGCTTCATGATCTGACTAATTCCACAGAGGTCCTTAAGCTGCAACTTCATTAGTGTATATGTGTAACCTAAA
This sequence comes from Loxodonta africana, assembly GCF_030014295.1. Classification (NCBI taxonomy): domain Eukaryota; kingdom Metazoa; phylum Chordata; class Mammalia; order Proboscidea; family Elephantidae; genus Loxodonta; species Loxodonta africana. The sequence goes on from NC_087366.1 coordinate 42,457,104, forward strand.
AAATGGTCTTTTAAAATACACTAAGAGTTTTTCTCTACTTCATTGTATTAGTAGAAATTAGTATTAGGAGAAATATGAAGTATGAACAGATTGCATTATTTTTTTATTTTTATTGTGCTTTAAGTGAAAGTTTACAAACCAAGTCAGTCTCTCATACAAAAACGTATATACACCTAGTTGCTCTCCCCCTAATGAGACAGCACACTCCTTCCCTCCACTCTCTATTTTCGTGCCCATTCTGCCAGCTTCTGATCCCCTCTGCCCTCTCATCTCTTCTCCAGACAGGAGCTGCCCACATAGTCTCATGTGTCTACTTGATCCAAGACGGTCACTCTTCACCAGTATCATTTTCTGTCCCATAGTCCAGTCCAATCCCTGTCTGAAGAGTTGGCTTTCGGAATAACAGATTGTATTTTTAACCACATAGTAGAATATAACTGGTCACACAATCAAAACTGAATAAATGTTGAATGAATGAATGACCTGGGAACTACTATAAAAAAGGTATATAAAAACAATGATAAAAATGTAGCACATGAGTGCATCCTAGGCCACCAGCCAATTTTTTTCCATTGATATTATTTGTGGTGAGAAAATCCAATAACAGTGCGTAGATTTCCTTCTTAGGTGATCTAGAATCCTTTCTAAGGAGCTCTGGTAGCACAATGGTTAAGTGCTCATCAGCTAACCAGAACGCTGAAGTTTGAATCCACCAGCTCCTCCTTGAAAGAAAAGACCCGGCGATCTGCTCCCATCAAGATTACAGCCTAGGAAACCCTATGAGTTGCTGCTACCCTGTCATGTAGGATTACTATGAGTTGGAATCACCTTGATGGCACACAACAATAACAGCAACAGGGTCCTTTCTGACATAGCTTATTTACATTAATGTGCCAGGAAGGCCCATTATCAACCAGGAAGGTCCTAGCTCAATCCTAATGAGATTCAAGGTCTAGCCCAAATATACCAGGACTAGGTAGTGGAGGGGTTTGCATAAGTAGATTAGCTACTGCACTGTTCTGCTACTATCCATTCCTCCACAGCCAGTAAAACCAAACCTGTTGCTATCGAGTCGATTCCAACTCACAGTGAACCTATAGGACAGAGTAGAACTGCCTCCAAAGGGTTTCCAAGGAGCAGCTGGTGGATTCAAACTGCTGACCTTTTGGTTAGCAGCTGTAGCTCTTAATCACTGTGCCGCCAGGGCTCCATAGCCAGTAGAAGCGTGTATTTCTGAAGCCTGGGAACTCTCTTCTTAGGATTACACTGGGTGCAAAGGGTGGCCTCCAGTGTACAATCTTGGTGCTTGTTATAGTAAAACCAAAAAAACCAAATCCATTGCCATCCAGTTGATTCGGACTCATAGTGAGCCTATAGTCGGTAGAGGAAATTTCATGCTAGATTTCACATTTAATAAAAGCTCAATTAAACATTGCTTGACCAGGGATTAGGAAAAAAAAAAAATCCCCGGAGTCTTAGATAACATCTTAAAACAAAAAGAGATGAAAACCAGTGCAAGTTTTTCAGAAAGTGAGTATAACTCTCCATGGACTGAGGAACAGTGGAGGGGTGGGAGGTGTCTGTCATTAATCGGTAACACAGCTGTTTTGGAAATTAAGAGTTTAAAGTCTGAATCCAACTTTCTAGAATAGGTTATTTCCCTCCTATTGTATGCTCTTGTTGAAACCCTGGTGGCATAGTGGTTAAGTGCTATGGTTGCTAACCAAAAGATAGGCAGTTCAAATCCACCAGGCAGTCCCTGGAAACCCTATGGGGCAGTTCTACTCTATCCTATAGGGTTGCCATGAGTCAGAATTGACTTGAAGGCAATGTTTTTTTTTTTTTTTTTCTGGTATGTTCTTGTGGGGAGCCCTGGTAGTGCAATGGTTAAGCACTTGGCTGTGAAATGAAAGGTCAGCTGTTTGAATCCACCATTCACTTCAAGGGAGAAAAATGTGGCAGTCTGTATCCATAAACATTTACAGCCTTGGAAACCCTATGGGGCAGTTCTACTTTATCTTGTAGGGTCGCTATGAGTCGGAATTTACTCGATGGCACAACAGGTTTACGAGTATGTTCTTGGGGTAGAGAATAAGTAAAGATATGAGACAGACAAATAGATGAAGACACGCCCTTTCCACTATAAATCTGCGCTCCATTTAACCAAGTAATTCATTATTTTATGAATATATTCTGAAAAAAATATTCACGATGGTCATCTAAGGGTGCTTACTACACTTTGATCAATAACAGCAATAGATAGATAGATAATAAGATAGTAAGAAATGTCCAGCAATAGAGGGCTAGAAAAATACATTATGACTGTATGCATTCAAAGGAATTTTGAGTGGTCAGTAAGTAGAATCATGCAGAAAAATATGAAATGGCCTGGAAGATATTTAAAATTCATTTTAGGGGGGAAAAAGCATATTTCAAAAGGATATTTAAATTATAACCCCATTTTAAAAATATATATCTTTGTGCAAAGTGTTAAGAGAAGCTATTTCTCAATAGAGAGATTGTAAGTGAAGAAACTGAGGTTTGGAGCTTTAATTGAAATCTAATAATTCACAAGGTAGTAAAGTGCAGCACTAGGTTTCAAACTTAAATCTTAACACATCAAGCTTCCAGGCCTGGTCTCCCTTTATCACATTTTGCTGTCTATACAGAAATCTATATTTGGTTGCATTTACCAGCAACACTATAGTGGGCTTAGATATAGAATTTAATTAGACTGACCCCAAAAGAACATTCTAAAAGAACTAAGTGCTATTTCTTTCTCATTTTAACAAGTTATACTATTTCTATATTTACTTTAGTCCTTATTAATATTTATACTCATGAATGACAGTTTTTATACATCCCCAAAACTCAACTAATATAACCTGATTTCAGAGTCGACTAAGTCCTTTTGTTAAGACACTTTCCGGGAGTCCCTACAGCTTCACCTGGTAGTTCATTCAGAGAAAACCCGAGAAGCCCAGTGCACTAGTGGAGGTGCAGCAGAGTAGAGGGGTGGGACAGCTAAGAGGGTTGCCTTTTCTTTCTGTTGATTATTTCAAAGGCTCTGCAAATAATTGTCTTATTGAGATAGGGTAAAAATCTTCCCGAAAAGAGGTTAGACTAGACGAGTTTCTGAAAGTCCAACACTAAGATTCTCTAATTTTCTCTCCCAGAGCCAGGCTGATTTAATTTCCACTTCACACAAATGAAGGAGAGGAGGTGAGTAATATAGTTGGCACTTGATGTACGGATTGTGACTGAAACTGTAGATAACCAATCCTTCTAATCTCTCTTTCCCTTATTTCTACGGTTCCTCTTTAAGTTGGTGTGGCAGTAGATGCCATGATATTTCAATGGTTGGGGAAATGGTGTCAGATGTGGTAATGGTGATGTGGAAGGAAAACTACAGCTGTTGCAATTAGTAAAGCACATGAACTTTGCCAAAAGAGAGTGAAGTCAACTCAACAAGTGTAACATTTAAAGGCATGGTGGGACATGGTAACTTTTCAAAGCTCTTAAGAGACTTCTCAGACACTAAGGAAAAAAAGTAATAGAAGAGCGAATCGTTGGTAATGAGATTTCTTGAGACAAGAAACCAAGGTCAGGGCATCACACAAATGCGAATTATTCTTATTCCACCAGTCTTGGGCATAACAGAAATGGTTAAGAGTAGTCTAAAAAGAGTAAGGGATTAAAAGGAAGAAAACTTTGCTCCTAGTCCTGGCTCTACGACTCAACAGCTGAGGGACGTTGGCGAAGGAAACTTGGCCTCACTCCTTTCCCTTTTGCTCATCTGTGAATGGGAGACGACATCTGCCCAACTACACCTAGGACTGCTGTATGTATAAACAACAACAACAAACAACAATAAGAGAAACAAAAAGGAATGGATGCCCTTGGAGTATTATAAAATGCTATACAACTGTTAGCTGCTTATTATAATTATTCTCAAAAGCACCAGCAAGCATTTATGAGTTTTGGTAACCAACAGAAGCGCCAGTGGTGTTGGAAACAGCTGGCTGGCAAAATATTCTTGACTTTGCGGTGAAACTAGAACAGCAATGCCATTTTCTCTAAGCGAGGTTATAAAAATGCTGTGCTGGCACATGGAAATAAACTTCCTAAAATTGTACTCAGACTCTAGAGGAGAAGATCACCAGGTGGCAGGATTTATTTATCTTCTACCAGTTGGAAGAATATCAGGGAAGCAGAGTAGAACAGCGGGAAGAGAGGAAATTTGGGAACAAAATGGATTTTGTGTCAGTTCCAACTCCTTTGCTGTCTGACTCTGGGCTAATTACATACCTCCTCCTCTGATCCTTCAGTTCACTCACCTATAAATGGGTTAAATAATGGGTAATGAAACCCATTTTACTGGCTCAGCATACAGATTAAATTAAATTAGATATTAATGTAAAGTGCTGAGTTCAGAGCCTGGTACGTGGCCAATGCAAAATAAATGTGATTTGTTATTATTATCATCATAGTCTGCAAGCTTGTTTGCACATATCTTCCCTATTTCATTTCTTTCTTGAATACTCTCTATCTTGTAGCCTCCCTCTATGTTGCAATCTGCACGTAAAAACAAACAAACAAAAAAACCAAACCTGTTGTCGTCGAGTCGATTTGGACTCATAGAAACCCTACAGGACACAGAGCTGCCCCATTGAGTTTCCAAGTAGCTCCTGGTGGATTTACACTGCCAACCTTTTGGTTAGCAGCCATAGCACTTAACCACTATGCCACCAGTGTTTCCAAAAACCTGCACATAGAACACCTTTAAAATGTTTATTAAAATTCCTTGTCTCCATTTTGTCCATCTGCTTAGAATAAAATCACTCATGCTTTAACTTATGTTAAAATTATTTCATTGATCCTATAAAAGTGTCCCCCAAAATTTATTATTTAAGGCTTCAGGATGCCTGACATGACGGCTGACCCTAAAAGTAGCCATAACATGAAGAAATACCGAACAAAAGGGATATAAAAAAGAAGTGAGAAAAGAAAATTAAATGGAATTTTAAATAGAAACTAACCATCACAAGTTTAATAATGTAAACACATGAGTTTTCATTTTTATATCCAAATCATTTTCAGGATAGAAATTTGCTTCTCATAACTACCAAAATAAATGCAATCACTAGCAATCAGTTGAGGAAAATCAGAAAGTATATCTAATTTCCCTACTCCGCTTCTTCAGAATATTGCCAAAAAAAAATTCAATGAAAATAATCCTTTTTTATTTTCTTGGATAGAAAAAGATTAATGCTTAACCAACTGGGTTTGAAGGTTATTATTGGACGGTGTGCATGCATATGTGTGTGTAGGAACACTAGCCAACTTACTATTCTTTAGAAATACCAATATATTTTCCTTTTCCTTAAGAGGATGGTTGGCTTTCTTGGCTGACTGAAATCTTATTTATCCGGTTAAATGCTATCTTCTCTTGGAAACCTCCTCCCAGCCTGCTGCCCCAACACCAAGAAGAAATAGTTTACCTTCTACACGTTCTACATGGCATAATGCTCAGAAGGTAGCTGGCACTTGATGAATGAATGTCTATTGAAGGTGTGGGTGATCAAAGTTCCCACTCACTCTTCCATTTATTTCCCCTTGGTTCTTTTTTAAAGTTTGCGGTGGGTGACGCTATTTTAAGAGTTGGGGAAATGAGCCAGGTTTGAGGATAGTGTTGGGGGAAAGACAATCATTTTGCTTCGTCTTTACTATCTTCCTCAAATTGTATTATTGGGGGTTTTACTATCTCCCTCAAATTGTTTTATTATTTTTAATTACACCATACAAATTTCCACTCCAAACTCAAGAACCATATGCTGTCAGCATCAGGCTAGAAAAGGATGAATCTGAAACAATTCTTTAAACGACACACAGAGCACTGTGCGATATGTTAGGGTCACTTTTTTCAGCAAAATCTTGGGTGTTTCTTTGATGTTGTCTTTATTTCCCTCTGGTGACTTATGCGGTACATTTAAGAAAATTCTGTATTAAAGCCAGAGATTCCAATAGAACCAGCCAAAATTTTGTGAAGGTCATAGTGTAACTAATCCCTGTAGTCCCTCATTCTCCATCTCTTTCATTCATGCAATCACATTGAATGTTCAAAGTATATATGCTTTTTAAAGTCTTCCAAATACTGTGTGTACCTGGTTGCAGCTGGTAATCATAAACAGAAATAACATTTACCACCCCGAGGATCCCTTGAAGGAAACTGAAAATAAGAACAGTATCTTTGTTGAATGGGTTTGCTTACGTATCAACATACATAGCTCCACTTAACTGGTCAGCACAGCAAAAGCCACAACACACACACAGCAGCATGGAGTTAACCACACAACTCAACAGACAATGCAGACGAACTTGAGTACAAACCAAGATTTTTCTACCTCTTTTCATAACAGGTTAGTGCTGGCCCTCAGTGTTGGTGTACAGTTTTTATGGCATGGGAAAATGGGGAGGTTTCTGCCCTATAAAAATAAATGTGTTGAAGGCTTTAGTTTGAGCTTACGCAATGTCAAAAAGTTCCAAAGGCACTAGCACAATACAAAAAAAGAATCTCACAAACAAATATATCACCAAAACACATGGCTAAGATACTGAGAAAACACTGGTAGAAAAAACTACTGGTTTCCAGCATGATTTTTGCAACAGTTTTCAACACCTTCCTGAAAAATAAAGAATAAGACAGGCATGCTAGAGGGTCTTGGGTGGGGTACGTCTTGTCACCAACCACCATTCATATTAAATATTTTGGCTTTAAACTGCCTGGGGAGGTAGGAAGCATAAAACCTGAGGAGGTAGAAAGCATAAAACCCTCATTCGTCTTAATCTTTAAACCTGGAACATATTGAAATGCATGCACTATCTATAAGAAGGAAATGGTCACACAGAATTAAAATAAAAATACAGAGAAGGAATAATTGCTATTCCTTGTCATAAATATACACGTTTCCAAACTTTAGTTCTATACATGTAGTCTTTCATGCATGACATCTTTATTCTAGAAAGGGGTAGAACAAAAACATAACATAGTAGGAAGCATGAAGGTCTGAATTTGCAGAAAGGCAATACCTTTGCTGTTACATCAACCTCAAAGGATGCCAGGTGGGAGAAGGGTCTAGAAACTGGGAAGATTTCACTAATTAATGGTTTGTAATTCCTCAAAAAAGAAAACTTACCATATTCTGTGCAAATTTCTCAAGAGATGTTCTGCGATCCACTGAGTGTCCAGACTTACATGTATGGGGTGTGGGTAGGGAAAGGGAAATAAGGAAACATAAAAAAAGAAAGCAAGAAGAACAGAATAGAAAAAGACAGGATGACGAAATGATGCAACACCAAAGCCATATTCTAAAGCACAAGGCCCAGGAAGGTAGGAGAGCTGCTAAGGAAGGCCTCTTGTCACAGGACATGGGCTCTGTTTTCATTAGTGCTTTTATATTTAGTGCCAAAAAAGTCCTGTTGTGCAACAGAAAAATGGTGTGCTTTCATGCAAAATCAAATCAGGCTAAAATGAAGTAGTTATATGACGCTTTTATACTGACATTTGCAAATTCTAAATATTTGAACATATAGTAGCATCTCTTTAGCATTTCCTTCTAATTTTCTATCAGGGCTAAATTCCTGTTGCAAATTTCCTGTGATTCTGTAGAACATCGCTGTCCAATAGAACTTTCTTAAAGGTCGGAAATGGCGTTCTATGTGTCCAATGCAGAAGCTTCTAGCTGTGGTTAATGAGTCCTTGAAATCTGGCAAGAATTTTATGGAATTTTAATTAATTTAAACTTAAATACTCTCATGTAGCTAGTGACCACTTTATTGGGCAGTGCAAGTATGGAGTATTTATTTCTAGTTGCAAAAGAAATGGACCTTGAAAAATCTCATTTAGCCTAAATAAACTGTAGAAAATTATAATCTTATCTCTGAATTTCAAGAAGCTATTGACTATGTTAACATTGAAAAGTTCATAATGAGTCATGTTGATGTTTAAATCCAGATGTCCACACCCTGTTACGCTGCTTGTAAAAGGCGTTGTGGACAGTGAGACTGATTATAAACGTTAACTGAATTACTGAGTTCTCCTGCAACTCTGCCCCAAATGTGCTTGTCTACCATCTCAGATGTGTAACACTTACAGTAGGGATAGTAAGTGATTCAGCATAAACGCCAAATGAAAATATTCAAAAGCAAACATTACTAAATTTTAGCTACTATCATTGAAAAAAGTGGCTCCATTTTTAGTTAGGAAACCCTGGTGGTCTTAGTGGTTAAGAGCTATGGCTGCTATCCAAAAGGTCAGCAGTTCGAATCCTCCAGGTGCTCCGTAGAAATGCTGTGCGGTAGTTGGACTCATAGCGACCCTATAGGATAGAGTACAACTACTCGACTGCAATGGACTTTTTTTTTAATTTTATTTTTAGTTATGGAGTCTGTGACTCACACATACATTCTAGTTTACTGAACAAAGAAAATCCTTAAGTGTTGACCTACTGACCTTCTTCTTTTCCTTTCCTTATTGCAGTTTTTGAGTCTCTTAAAATAGGCATACAGAAGACTAACTTGAAACATGAAAATAACTTCTAGTAAACTTTGGAAAGCATGAATATTTGCAGAAACAAGCCCCCTCCCCCCCAAAAAAAGAATAAAATAAGCAACCAACAAACAAAAAAACTTAAATGGCCCTTACAAAATGCAAAGGTTTGGGGGAGGGTCTTGGAGTACATTGACTTACCATTTATCCAATACCTGGGGGCCAGCAGAGGTAACTATTCCAAATAGTTATCACTGAAAACTAGGTCAAAAAAGGGCAGGAAGAACCAATACCTTTTTCTTTGCCTGTAGAAGCTCCTGATAGGCACTGGATCTTATAAAACGTGGGTATGAATCACTTTTCATCAGTTTGTAAATGTGCTCCTAAAAAGAGATAATGGTTGAGGTGCTTCTTTATTATTTCTCACCAAAATAAATCAAATACTAGGAAAAGAACGCCACATGCAACTGAAGAATAAATCTGGTAGCAGCTAAAAATAAAAATGATAATGCTGGTGATAATACGTTATGTTACAGAACATTTAGGTCTTCAAATTCATTATTTCATTCATGGATCAATGGTTAAATTGGTTTGGGAGCTACAGAGGCAGTAAATCACACCCAGGCATTAAAAAAAAATGGAATTTGGTTAATGGGATGTCATGAAGTCATTTCAAATCAAGTCGCTGATTTATATAAACCAAAAAAACCAAACCCAGTGCTGTCGAGTCGATTCTGACTCATAGCGACCCTATAGGACAGAGTAGAACTGCCCCACAGGGTTTCCAAGGAGTGCGTGGCAGATTTGAACTGCCGACCCTTTGGTTAGCAGCCATAGCACTTAACCACTACGCCAGCAGGGTTTCCTTTTTTTTTTTTTTATATATAGATGTCAAAAATCCAAAACCCGTTGCTGTTGAGTCAATTCCGATTCATAACGACACTTCAGGACAGAGTAGAAATGCCCCTTGGGTTCTCAAGGAGTGGCTGATGGATTCGAACTGCCCACCTTTTTGATTAGCAGTCGAGCTTTTAATCACTGCACCACCAGGACTCCGTAGAGATCATATGAGAACATAAATAAATCTCTGCTAGCTCTTAAAATTTCTCCAGGCCAAAAGAGGATGATGTGAAATCAAGATGGAGCGATCATCCTGGATACCTGAGTACAGGTAATTTGGGGGTGCAGGCTGACCACATGAATTATCTCTTTTGTGCAAATTATATGGAAAATTATCATCCACATCCATTTTGGTCCAGAGCACAAGTCTAACAATAAATTTTGTGATACGTAATTGCTAAATCTCCAACTTCTGTGTGCCTTTTTTTTTACTCATTTAATGACTGATTAGATAAATATTTAAACATTTGCCTCAAATCAGTCTACAATGTTCTATTTTGATGATTAATATTGGTAGACAAAGAAGAAATGCATTTGTCCAATTCAGTCTGGGTTCAACCTAAAGAGATTCTCCTCTGGCCTTCTGCAACCCAGAGGAGCTAATCAGCTGCTTGGTTTTCCTAGCCTAGTGAAATACCCGTTTTCAACTATTTGAAAGTATCCTGGATGTTCCCTGGTGGCGCAGTGGTTAACTTTCAGCTGCTGACCAAAAGGGTGGCAGTTTGAATCTAGCAGCAGCTCCTTGGAAACCCTGTGGAGCAGTTCTACTCTGTCCTATAGGGTCACTATGAGTCAGAATCAACTCTACGGCAAAGGGTTTGTTTATTTGTTTTGGATGTTCTAATCTCTTCTTGTTTGGGGAAAATAACTCAGCTCTCCTGGTCTCAAACAGAGCAGCAATACTTTGGAGTTACTCTGAATCCACGTAAAGAACTTCAGGGTTAAGTGTCAAAATCTACCCCAACTCTGATCTGCAAAATTATGGTAAAACTTATAACCTTATTAGAATTTGTTGTCTGAAAAGTAGAGCACTGTCTTACTTTGGAGTCAAACATTTGGGGATTCAGGTGCTATTTTATTCAAGATCTCCCACTTTCAATGTATATTTAGACCAGTGTACTCATCTCTTGGAACCTTAATTTTCTAATCTATGAAGTAAGGTTACGGTGAGGATTGAAGGAATGATAAAGGTCTAGTGGAATACGGAGCATGCCTAGTAAGTGCTCACATATACTGGAGTACATGCCAAGCACGCATCTAAGCACTTGCCTATGTTGGATAATTCAATCTCGCAAAATGCCAATGAAGTAATAGATAACCTTTATTACATACATTTTAAATAAAAAGAGACTGAGGAATGGAGAAGCAATGTTCTTGCAAGAGGTCACACGGTAGCGTCTGGATAGAACCCAGACAATCTGAATACTGAATCTGCCTTCTTAACTACTACATCTCATCTCAAAAAATGACAAGAATGTCTATTATTGTATCTTTGAAGATAGAGAAAAAACTTCATCAAAAATTGGAATTAAATATTTAAGCTTAATTAAACTAACAAACAAAATAACAACAAAACCAAAACCAACCCTGGGTGTCTGGTGATAATGGTTCCTGTAGAAAAAACACTCATTTTCATTTTATTCAGGGCCCTAGTAAGCAAGCCTATTTTTCAATGACACAGATAACAAAGAAATATTCTTTTTAAGACTTCAGGAAGGTCATTCCAAACATTTGATACATTGTTGGCACTACAAAAAAATGCCTGAAATATTATCTTGAACTGAAAAGAAAGATAAATCAGCAGTGACCAACAGGGCAGGAATTTTTGGCTGCCCTGCACTCCCCCCAGTGTCTCCGCAGAATGGGATCACTTCCACGTGGGAGACCAGGATAGAGCCGCAGGGCGGGGATGTCCGGTTTAGCTGTTTAAATCAATGTTAGGTGTCCTTAACTAAAAATGTCTCTTTTCCTTAAACCAAAGCCACAGGGAAATGCATTTTCTACTAAGTAAAAATATGGAAAAACATTTTGGTATCTCATTCTTCAACTTCTAAATGTTATTTAAGTAATGCTGTTATTAAAAAACAAGATATTTTTAAAGCTAATACTCTTTTCTAAAAGATGTTTAGCAAATTATGAAATATGCACGCTCTGATTTAAAAGCCAATTTCAACACATCATTAGGAAATAATATCCCCTCATTACATATTTATTTTTCTTCTTGAGCAACAATTGTGATCTTTTTTTTTTTTTTTTAGAGAAAACAGAAATTCAAATAACTTCTAAGGAGGTAATTAAGGTTCAATTTGAGAAAAGAACATTAAAAATTTGTTACAGGAGGTTAAAATCAATTTCCTTTTGTGTTTTTCTTTTGGTAGATTAACTTAGGAAATGAATAAATCCCTGAATCAACTATTTAATTTTATGACCTGTGACAAAACTGGTTTGAGTTTGACACAACTTTAAATTAACTCAGTTCTTCAGATTCATAATAAGGAATAATTTAGGAATGAAAGAATTTTAGAATCTCCATATTGGAAGACACCTAAAAACTTTCAAACGTGCATTAATAAGGTGGGGTCATCATTAGATAAGTATTTGCTCACATGTTAGAGGACAAACAGAGCAGAAAATGAACTAAATATTTTCAAATATTTCAAATATGCCTCTTCAAGAAATTCTCAGGTGAAAATATTCAAATTTATAAAACATGCCCAGACTTTAAAAAAGTATTCACATTAAAGTATCTCTGCTATCTTCTAGATCAGTTAGAGATGTTTTAAATACAGTTACCTAGATTTAAAATATTAGAAATAGGGGCCAATTTAAAATGAAAATAAAAATAAAGTCTTCTCAACCCTTAATGGCTCAGAAGCACATTTGGGACATATGTGAGGGACCCCCGTGTACTGACCTGAGCATCTTCGAAGGTATAACGTCCTGGTTCCTTTACATTCTGTGTGGTTTTGTCATAACTCTTAGAATCCAGGTTAATGGCACTGGGGGCTCCCGGAGCCAGAAACTCCTGCCATATTTCCTGAACTCGGGAGGGGACTTCTCTAATCGGCCTTTTCTTCAGGTCCTCCACTGCTAGCCAGAATCTGTGCAAAATGTGACACCAAGTGTTTACTTCATTGGCTAATCATCTGAAAATTCTTGTAATATTTACCCATACTACAATTCACAATGATACATGATAACGAACTCACTTTCTCTGAAAACCAAGACCAAAGCTGTTTCCGTCAAGTTGACTACAACCCTGTAGGACAGAGCACAACTTCCCATAGGATTTCCCAGGAACAGCTCGTGTGTTAGAACTGTCAGCCTTTTGGTTAGCAGTCATAGCCCTTAGCCGCTGCATCACCAGGTCTCCACTTTCCCTAAGGGCTTCCAATATCTGGTTTTAACTGTCTCTCCCCACCCCCCACGCCCCCCCCCCCCACTGGTTGTATTCAGAGGTGTAAAATCTTCAGAAAGAAATATTGAATGCAATCTTCTTTAAGTGTTTGTTGTTAAAAGTAGATCTCTCAGAGTTCTGAGCAAATACAACCTTAGTTTTACTGAAGTGAAGTTGCGTTGACAAAGGATCATTCGTTAGGAAGGAAGAGGGATATGAAGGGAATTAAGGGTGAGTGACAAACAGTGTCTGGCTGTAGGGATAAAGTAAAGCATTATGCCACATTTTTTGGAGCTTTGGTCCATTTGAGCAATAAGGGCTAGTGTGGACAGGCTTTTCTACTCTACTGGGAAGAGGAATTACAATAAAGCTTTACCGGAGTGGAAAGAGGCCTGGATACAAGACCAGTTAAAGCCCTAGCAGGCAAAATAAGGGCAAGTAACTAATTTTAGGCTACTTAATTCAGAGAGTTCTAGAATGACAGAGCATCAGGCTTTCAAATGCAATTGTTTGAAAGGCTTAAATTTGAAGAGGCACCATGGCAATTTGGAGACTATAGAAAAAATATGTACTGATTGACTTCGAAAGCCCCCCAAACCATGTTTTGGTGGATAACAGCAAAGTTTGATAAGAAGGTGCCACATTGTGTTTATGGGCTTCCTTTCTTTAAATTTTGCTATGTGTTAATTTTTCATCTTAGACCAAAAAGTAATGTTAAAAAGATAAAAATGTGCATCATAGCATTTTGTTAATAGAAAAAGAAACCATACTTGAAAATGAAACTGCTATGAACACGCTATGAATCACAGTTCTGCTCTGACACACGTTGGGTCGCCATGAGTCAGAGTCGATGTAACAGCAACCGGTTTTGAGTATGCCTAGGTTATCCTAAACAGGCGTCATTTTCACTCTAAGGGTAGGATAGATACGATCATGTAATCACGATGTCTATGGAGTCAATGGCGACCACAAGCTACAGAGACTTAAGAAAGGCCCACGGTGACAAAGCAGTATCCTCATAACTACTAAATTTTAACCTGGGAATTAATGAAAGTACAGAAACTAGTAAGAAAGCAGTTGAGCTAGAATTAGAATAGCAAATACTATGTAGTCTAGTGATTCCCCAGTTTTCAAATATTACTTTTCTATAGATATATGTAACAAAAGATAATCCAACTTGGATAATGCCTTAAACATGAAACTATCGATATCACTTTTGGAAAGGAAGGGTCTAAGCTGTTTCCTCTAAAATACAGAGTCAGACAGTGCACTACATATAATAAGAATATCATGTGCAAACTGAGGGAACCTGAATATTATAATTAATGCTCATTCAAGTTCATTCCTGCACACATGGCACATTGATTCAAAAAAAATCATGTCCTCAAAGAACTGTTCAAGAAAAGATGTATCATTCAAACGACCATAACACAAAGAAGATATGAGAAACCCTCTATGAGCAGTGTCATCAAGATAGTCTGGGCATGCAAGCAGGTGAGGCTTTCTGCCAGGTGAATGCTGGTTGTAAAAGGGATATTAAGAATGCTGTTATAGATTCAATGACATGGAATGACATGCAATGACCTTTTCAAAGTGTTGAGATGATATTAATAATATCTTCCCTGATATGTGAGTACAGGCACTATTCTAAGTACTCAACCTGTATCAACGCATGTGATCTTTACAACAGCTCTAAAAAGTAGCTGCTATTATTTTCTATTATTATTGCTCCCTTGTTAGAGTAGAGGAAATTGAGGAAATGAAGTTTACATAGCTTACTGAAGATTGCTCATTGGGGGGCATCTAGGTCAATTGGCACAACAAAGCTTATCAAGAAAATGTTCTGCATCCCACTTTGGTGAGTGGCACCTGGGATCTTAAAAGCTTGTGAGTGGCCATCTAAGATACATCAATTGGTTCCAACCCACTTGGAGCAAAGGAGAATGGAGAACACCAAAGACACGAAGAAAATATTAAGCCAAGAGACAAAATGGCCACATAAATCAGAGACTCCATCAGCCTGAGATGAGAAGAACTAGATGGTGCCTGGCTACCATCAGTGACTGCTCTGACAGGGAACACAACAGACAGCCCCTGAAAGAGTGGGAGAAAAGTGCAGAGCAGAACTCAAAGTCACATAAAAAGACCAGACTTAATGGTCTAACTGAGACTGGAGGAATCCCCAAAGCCATGGCCCGGGGACACTCTGTTAATCCAGAACTAAAACCATTTCTGAAGCCCACTCTTCAGACAAAGATTAGACTGGACTATAAAACATAAAATAATACTTGTGAAGAGTGCTCTTCTTAGTTTAATCAGATACATGAGACCAAATGGGCGGCTCCTGTCTGGAGACAGGATGAGAAAGCAGGAAATGACAGGAACTGGTTGAATGGACACAAGAAACCCGGGGTAGAAAGAGGGAGTGTGATGACACATTATAGGGATTGCAACTAATGTCACATAACAATATATACATAAATTTTCATATGAGAAATTAACTTGAGCTGTAAACTTTCATCTAAAGCACAATTTAAAAAAAAAGGTACACGAAACTTTTTGGGTGAAAATTAAAAAAAAAAAAAATTCTGTGTTAAAAAAAAAAATCGCCCAATTTTTAGTGTAGCTGGGGTTTGTATCCAGATAATCTGCAGCGGACAACATACATTCCTAACCCCTGCCTTGAACGGCCTCCTCAGCAGCATCATTGCTTTCCTTGCCCTCATTATTCCTGCAAACATTTTAATAACTTAGTAGAATGGAAAAAGCATAAGTTGAAATCCCACCTCTTTTATTTAACAGTAGCTGAAAATTGGGGAAGTGTTTTAATGTATTTCAGCCTCATTTTCCTCAAAAGTAAAATGGGTTAATATTGATTACCTCACTGGATTTCTGTAGGATTAAATGAAATAAATTATGTAAAGGTTACTTTGAGGTGCCTGACATATTTATACCCAAACCCACTGCCATCGAGTTGATTCCGACTCATAGCGACCATATAGGACGGAGTAGAACTGCCCCATAGGGTTTCCAAGGCTGCAAATCTTTTGGAAGCAGACTGCCACTTCTTTCTCCTGTGGGGCAGCTGGTGGGTTCCAACTGTTGACCTTTCAGTTAGCAACCGAATGCTTTTAACCACTGAGCCACCAGGGCTCCTTGGCATATTTATAAACCCAGTGCCGTCGAGTTGATTCTGACTTATAGTGACCCTATAGGACAGAGTGGAACTTTTCCATAGAGTTTCCAAGGAGCACCTGGTGGATTTGAACTGCTGACCTCTTGGTTAGCAGCCTAGCACTTAATCACTAGGCCAGCAAGGTTTCCAGCATATTTATAGGCACTCAGTGATGAGTCTCATGATATCACGATTTTTTTTTGGCACATGCTGTATGCTAGGTGCTTTGACTGAAAAAGGAATGAACAAAAACCCACTGACAGGAGAGAAGAGTATGTATTTGAGGAATAAGTAGCAGTCAATAAGCAGTATTTCTTGACTTTTCGTCATCATGCTTGAAGAAAATGCTCATATGAGTGGCAACTTCCAACAACAGGAGGTGCTTAAAAGGCTGCTGCTTAGATAAGATGCCTTAAAAGTTATTTAAGTGCAATTCTCAGCCTTGCTGGGTAACTTGAGCTTTTTTTTTTTCTCTCCCTCAGTCTGTGACAACAGACACCTAGGAGGAAGCAGTTGGGCTCAGACTTTAGCGAGTAATAGAAAATAACTTGTGCCTGGTTTATAGAAAATCTAGACTGCCACTTACTAGCAACCTGACCTTGGGTAAGTTGCCTAATCTCTCTGAAGCATATTTAAAAAAAAAAAAATTTTTTTTTTTTTTTTTATAAAATGGGCAACAGTATTTATTTTCATGTTTGTTGTGATGATTAGATGTAAGATAATTGGAAATAATGAATACAAGACTGTCTTAGTCATCTAGTGCTGCTATAACAGAAATACCACAAGCCGGTGACCTTAACAAAGAGAAATTTATTTTCTCACAGTCTAGTAGGCTAAAAGTCCAAATTCAGGGTGTCAGCTCCAGAGGAAGTCTTTCTCTCTCTGTCGGTTCTGGAGGAAGGTCTTTCTTGTCAATCTTCCCCTGGACTAGGAGCTTCTCTGCATAGGAACCCCGGGTCTAAAAGACACGTTCTGCTCCCGGCGCTTCTTTCCTTATGGTATGAAGTTCCTCTGGCTCTTTGCTCGCTTCTATCTCAAGAGATTTCTTCAGGACACAATCCAATTTTGTAGGTTGAGTCCTCCCTTACTAACACAACTGCCACCCATCATCCCTCATTAACATCACAGAGGCAAGATTTACACACATAGGAAAATCACAGGATACTGGGAATCATGATCCAGCCAGTTGATACACACACTTTTCCCGGGGGGGACATAATTCAATCCATGACAAAGACACAGCATGGAATACTTATAGAAGTAGTGGATATAAAGCATATAATGGCATAAAGTAGGTACTCAAGAATTATATATTTATATCTATTTGTATGTCTATTTATCGATCGGTCGATCCATCCGTCCATCCATCATCTTTCTATATTTGCTTAGCAGAAAGACATATGACAGGTATACAGTAGATGAATTATATCGACTTCAAGAAACATATTTCGTGTATATATAAATGTAACAAGTAGTCCTGGGGGTGCAGTGGTTAAGCACTCGGCTGCTAACCAAAAGGTCAGTGGTTCGAACCAGATGCTATGCAGGAGAAAGATGTGGCAGTCTGCTTCCATAAAGATTTACAGACTCGGAAACTGTTATGGATTGGATTTTGTCCCCCCAAAATGTGTATCAACTTGGCTAGGCCATGATTCCGAGTATTGTGTGGCTGTCCACCATTTTGTGATCTGATGTGATTGTCCTGTGTGTTGCAAATCCCAACCTCGATGATGTTAATGAGGCAAGATTAGAGGCAGTTATGTTAATGAGGTAGGACTCAATCTATAGGATTAGGTTGTATCTTGAGTCAATGTCTTTTGAGATATAAAAGAGAAAATCAAGCAGAGAAGAGAGGGACCTCACGCCACCAAGAGAGAAGTGCCAGGAGCAGAGCTAGTCCTTTGGGAGCTGGGGCCCTGAATTAGGACCTCTAGCCTCTTTTAGCCTCCTAGGCTGTGAGAGAATAAACCTCTGTCTGTGAAAGCCATCCACTTGTATTTCTGTTATAGCAGCAGCACTAGATGAGTAAAACAGAAACCCTAGTGGGGCAGTTCTACTCTGTCCTATGAGGTTGCTATGAGTAGGAACCGGCTTAACTGCAATGAGTTTATGAGTAGATACGTAATATTTTTTACATATGATTACAGCATGGAGACTAACATGGCATAGAATTATCAATTATTTCATGAAACCCAGCTTGCACATGCTATTGTCTTTGCTTAAAAGTTTCTTCCCACTTCCCTTTTTTTTTTGCCTGGTTACCTCCTTCTCACTATCCACGTCTTAGCCTAAAGGCCATTTCCTCTGGGATGCCCTTTGGTAGTATACAGCTCTGGATTAAATATCCCTCTGTATTTTTTCTATTTAAATCCCCATTAATTTGTATTGTGATGATCTGTTTTCTTGTCTGTATTTACTCCAACAGACTGTAATTTTAATGACAGCCGGAGCCATTTTTATTTGGTTAGGTTTTATTTAGTTAAGAGATGTTGGTGAGGGTCATTACTTGTTTACTTTCTTTATCATGATACCCATAAAATCAGCATTTTTAAAAACTTAGAGGAAAGTCTACCTCCCATTCAACAAAATGCTAAAAAATATCCTTTATCTCTGCTTTATTTTTATTCATTCTTGCACTCAATAATTAATGACGTGACCTCAATACAGAAAATGTTATTTAGTAGGCCCAGTAAAAATCCTTAGCAACTGTAAATCTTATGAAAGCTCTGTCAAGAAGAACTCCCATAAACTGGAAAGAGAATAGGAAGCTGCTTCCTTAAGATCTATGACAGGCACACATGTATAATTAAATTCCCCCAAGCTCTGTCTAGGGTCCACCCTGCTTACTCCATGAGGTCTCTGTCAAAATTCTGTGTGTTTCTGAATGATTGGTATCAGTTTCTGAATCCCCTGAAAAGGAGGTGACGTTGCCTAGGGTTGCTTAGTTCCAGTGAAAATAAATGAATGCTGAGACCATTCTGTAAATGAACTTCACAGGACTGCATAAGTCATGGAAAAGTAAAATAGGGTATTCAGGTTTCAAATAAATAAAGAATAAAAGAGCTGATGGAAAAACTGTTATGTTGTGGAAGGTTATCATTTACCTCCATGATCTTAGATAAAGCCATTAAAATCCATTCCAATGTTTCACATTTAAAGTGCAATGTCCAGGTGTGTTTTAAGTTAGAGAAATTTCAAAACCAAATGAGGATGATGTTTACAATAGCTGGGCAGAATGGGTGTACCTGCTTGCTAACAGCATAGTGTGCCACTGCTCTCAGCTGCACATCGGCTGTATCTAACTGGGCAAAAGTAAATGAGTGCCCCAATAGCTTTGTCCCAAATTATACAGACACCCAATCTCCTTTTCTCTACCTTACTTGAGAATTGATATGCGAAGAAGACCGATATGAATAAATAGGTGATATTTTCATTTAACTCCATAAATATTATTGGCCATTTACCACTTTGCCACATATTGGTCTAAATATTGTACTTCTGTATCGAGTTCATTTAAAATGCTCCAAATTTATACAGTGAAAAGATCAAGAGACAGTGTCAAAATAAACCATTATAAGTAACTGATTATGTTAGATAGCCTTTGCTTGGTTGCCTTTTTTCCCTCCATCGTGTGGCAGAAATTTAATGGGTTCATATCATCAACATCATGCTAGTGGGGAGATTAACTGGACTATAATCTCTCAAATAATTAGACACATCACAGATAGTGTCTCTCTAGCTTAGAGAGGAAGGCCTAAACAACATGTCTTACCTTAAGTTTTCTGAGCTGAATTCTGACTCTAGAAATTTAAGGAACTGTTCTCTCCCAACTGGGTCTTTCAAAGCTTCATCCATGCCGAAACCCCATCGTTTTACCCTCTGCTGGCTTGGTTCTTTGCTATAGGAGAGAAAACAAAGCCAATTATAGTCTCTTCATTACAACTCCTATTTTCTGTGATTAAATTTCCCCTCAAAGCATATATGTTTTTGAAGTTCCCATCTTTAATTTATCTTTAAGAAAAAAAATTCTGATTGATGACTCCACATGAAAATACAGGGAGGCATTAGTAATAAAGTCTAACATTTTTTGAGAATTATGTGCTAAGTGCTCTATGCCAATGAGCTCTTTTAGTTTTTTCAGCAATTTTATGAGAGAGGTACCATTATCACTCCCATTTTACAGATGAGGATGCTGAGGCCAAAAAGGGGTTATAACTTGCCAGTGTTAGACAGGTAATAAGGGGTAATGATCCAGATATGCTGACCCCAGAGTCCAATTGCTCAATTATTATACAGTGCAGCCTTGTGGTGGTATGCTGTACCGGGGTGGGGGAGAGATGCACTGGGGACCAAGAGGCCTAAATCCTTGGCCATTGACTCTGCAATCTACTAAACAGGTGACCTAATCCTAACTGAGTCAAAAAAGTATGTGATTCCAGCTTCCACATCTATAAAATTTACAAATTATGAATGAAGAGTTCTGGACTAGTCAAGCATTTAAGAACCACTGCCTGGATTTAGAAGAAGCCACCACCACCAGCTGCCATTGAGTTCATTCTGACTCATGGCAACCCCATGTGTGCCAGAGCAGAACTATGCTCCATAGGGTTTTCAATGGCTGATTATTCAGAAGTAGGTCTTTGCAAAGTCTTTCTTCTGAGGAGCCATTGGGTGGACTCAGACCACCAACATTTTAGTTAGTAGCTAAGTGTGTTAATCATTTGCACCATCCAGGGACTCCTTAGAAGGACCTGAGGTCCGTAAATGCAATCTAGAGAAGTGCAATATAGCACCAAATAATGACTTTGTGCACAGGACTTTTAATGAATCTGCCAAGGCTGATGATATAATTTTTCTCCTATGTAGCTCATGAAAGCAAATTCATGAGGGGGAATTCTAAATTATGCTTTGGTTGTCTCAAAAGGTCAATCTCTTATTGGTTTCTTTTAGAGCATTTATGGGAAATTCATTTTGTTTTAAAATTTAATTTATAAAAATATACTTGTAATGGGCCTAAGTAAGTGTAAATTTAGCATTCATTTTACACTTAGAATTTTGGCACAGACATTTGGCAACATGGATTTTCAAGGAAGCTAAAAGCAATGAGTTACATTCCAAGAACTAATGATTCCCAACTCTGAGTAGTCCATCTTGAAAGCCCTTGCACTTCTGATTTTATGCCAGTCATTCTGCAATGCAAATTTCAATCCAAATGTCTAAGGTTCAAAAATCATTATCTTTAGTAAGAATTTTATATCATGGACCAATGTACGTAAAGTGTTAAAACTACAGTTTACAATTAATTAGCTATAGGATTCTTTCTGTTTCACTCAGACCCTGAAATAAAGTGATATATTTGGGGAAGAGAGAAGAATGCCACCTACCTTGCTTCAAGTTCCCAGAAAGTAGTATCATCAGACAGCCATGGGTTAGAAGGGTCGGGTGGCACAAGAAATGGGTCGTATTCTAAATACTGTTCCGTATAACTTAGTAGGCTAGGGAGAAAAAACATTTCCATTTTTCTTAGTTTTCTGGCTGCGGTTACACCCAGTCCAAAGTAAGGGACACAAGGAATCCTTGTTCAGTTAGAGAATGAAATTCAATGGCAGTTTTTCACATTCTAACAACTTGTATGGCAAACATATGCAGTTAGGATTCAATCTCTCCTCATGCCCAGGCCAGATGAGTCAACAGCCCTCCGTTAAAATGAAGCAAAGTGGGAGAGGTCAGTTTGTTAAGGCAGTGCTAAGGGTCAGCACCAATCCTTGGTCAGCCAGTGCACCCCTGGCTGAACTGATTATAGCCAACTCAGAGGAGGAAGGAAAAAGAAAACGTTTGACAAAAGTATTTACAGGGATTATGTAAAAGGAGAATCACTGAGGAAAACCATCCCTCTAAAAATTTGTATTTAAGAAAAAAAAAAAGAAATGAAAGGGGAAAGAAGAAGTTGGAGAGGAAGGGTTTGGCAATCAATGCCCAAAGCTGAAGAATATGAATGACCTAAAGAACAGATTCAAATGGAAAAAAAAAAAGAAAAGGAAATGTCCCTGAATGACCAATTCTAATGCTAAAGTCAAGTAATAACTCAGTAGTGTGAGTGTTCAGATGAATTTACAGAGAGGATCCTCAGGGCCATAAGGTAACCGGTAAGTCGAAAATTTCATTTCTTCCAGCAGGAGTGAAATTATTCACCACCTTGGAAATATCCTCTGTATCTGATTCTGGCTGCACAACGATGGGACCTCTAGGGATTTAAGACAATAAGGATCATTCTGCCATTTCAGCTGTAACAAAACAGTTCTTCGAAAAGTTCCTATGTGCAACAAGAAAAAAAAAACTTCTATGGGGCTCTAATTATTTGTCTCATCCCTCTCCCAACATTTCTCTTCCCACTTCCGACATCTGTCATTGTCATAAGAAATCTAGTATTTATAGGGAGATCTTGAAATACTTACCTATCAGCAACTTTTGACATTTTTAACCGATGTCTATCTAACTGTATTTGCCAATATTTTATCTGAAAAGAAGGTTATAGAAGTAGTTACATCAGTAATGGCATTCTCACAACTTTTATCTCTAAATTTTGACAGACTGGGCAATTCTGAACAAAGGTATATTCTAAGTCATTAAAATTTCAAAGCCAGTAAAAAACAAAACAAACAAACAAAAAGAACAAAGCAGAGGGCACTGAAAGTGTTAGCAAAAAATTAAAATCAGGTTGAATGAACAATGACCAGTATTGCTTTACTACAGCATCAAATTTGAACATATTACCTACTTCAACAAAATGTAACTTTATTTTAAAAGTTTTATGGAAATTTCAAACATTCCATTTCAAATACAGAATCACATTTTCTCCCAAATACTTAATTCAGAAAATTAACTCCCTGCTATTTGTTACTATAATTTAAAAATAAGTTCTACCTTCTAGTAATATTTCAACAAAGCATCAATGATGTGTGTTTTGAGAACAATTCTATCAACAATTCATAACAAACCCTCATGCAGACATAATACCTTTGGAAAAATTTTAATTAAAAACTCTTTGAACTACTTTTCCTTCACAGTGATTGTGAATATACTAGGAAAGCACGCATTATACTGTTTATAAATCAATGGGATTACAATAAAATATTAGATTAGCATCAAAAGGGAACAAAGCCTTATGATTCAACCAACCAAGAGATTTAATTATTATTTGATATAAGACACACTTACCTTGGTTTTGAAATGTTACTTGGAATCAAAACTATTGATCAATGGGTGGAAAGAAAAGTGATATGTACCATGATTTTATATCAATGCCAATAAGGGAAAGCTTCAAGAGGTTTACAGAGGTCCGAACTTGAGAAATAAGAGTGAACTGTCTTTGGGTAAAGATCATGTCATATCACTGGTTGCGGGAAATGTGTGAATCAAGGTCCTCAACCTCTTGTCCTCTCCTTCTTTAATACAGGGCCAGGAGTACAAAACAACTTCATAAAAAACCAAAAACCAAACCCATTGCCATCGAGTCAATTCTGACTTGTAGTGACCCTATAGGACAGAGTAGAACTGTCCCATGGAGTTTCCAAGGAGCGCCTTGTGGGTTTGAACTGCTGACCTTTTGGTTAGCAGACGTAGATCTTGACTACTACGGCACCAGGGTTCCTAAAAAACAGCTATAAAAAACAACTATAGGCAGTAGATTTACTTGCAAATCTGTGTGATTTTTAAAATTTGGTTAGAGAGGAAGAATTTGGGGGGTTAAGAATGCAGAGCTTTGAAAACCACTGCCATATGTTGATATACTTTCAAATGATATCATTGGATGTGAGGAAAAAAAACAAAATTGTCACTTTGAGGACTAAGGTGCAGCTGACCTGAGCCATGGTATTTTCAATCGCCCCATATGCATGCGAAAACTGGACAATGAATAGGAGAAGGCTGAAGAATTGATGCCTTTGAATTATGGTGTTGGTTGAGAATATTGAACATACCATTGTTATGGATTAACTTGTGTCCACTGAAAACGTGCGTCAAGCTGGCTAGCCTCTGCTTCCCAGTATTGTGTGATTGTCCACCATTTTGTGATCTGATGATCTTAATTAATCCTACGTGTTGTAAATCCTAACCTCTATGAAGTTAATGGAGCCCTGGTGGTGCAGTGGTTAAAAGCTCAGCTGCTAACCAAAATGATGCCAGTTCAAATGCACCAGCCACTCCTTGGAAACCCTGTAAGATAGCTCTACTCTGTCCTATGCGGTCGCTATGAGTTGGAATAGACTGAATGGCAATGGTTTTTTTTGGTATAACGTTAATGAGGTAGGATTAAAGGCAGTTATGTTAATGAGGCAGGACTCAATCTACAGGATTAGATTGTATTTTGAGTCAATCTCTTTTGAGGTAGAAAAGAGAGAAGACAGCAGAGAGAACAGGGACCCTACAACACCAAGAAAGAAATGCAGGGAGTGGAGTGCGTCCTTTGGACCCGGGGGGTTTCTGTGTTGAGAAGCTCCTAGACCAGGGGCATATTAAAGACAAGAACCTTCTCCCAGAGCCAATGAGAGAGAAAGACTTCCCCTGGAGCTGGCGCCCTGAATTCAGACTTCTAGCCTCCTAGACTGTGAGAGAATAAATTTGTTAAAGCCATCCACTTGCACTATTTCTGTTATAGCAACGCTAGATAACTAAGACAACCATGGACTGCCAGGAGAATGAAAAAATCTGCCTTGGAAGAAGTAAGAAGAATGCTCCTTAGAAGTGAGGGTGGTGAGACTTCATTTTATGTACTTTGGACACATTATCAGGAGGGACCAGTCCCTGGAGAAGGACATCATGCTTGGTAAAGTAGAGGGTCGCCGAAAAAGAGAAAGACCCTCAACAAGATGGATTGACACAGTGGCTGCAACAATGGGCTCAAACATGGCAATGATTATGAGAATGGTGTGGGACGAGACGGTGTTTTGTTCTGTTGTACGTAGGATCACTATGAGTCAGAACCAACTCGAAGGCACCGAACAACAATACTTTCATTACCTGGTAACTACAAATCTTCTACATGAAACAGTAAACCATGCAAATGTACTTTCAAAGACCCACTATTAACATTCACCATCTGGTCTTCATAGCAGTTACTCTGTAAACCTTTATTAACAAGTCATTTTAAAGGCTGACCTACCTGTTGGTGTAACTCATCTTCTGTTGGAGGCTTAGTTTCTGGTGTGGGTGTGTGGGTAGGGCTGTGGCTTCTAATATCATTCTGTAAACCATACACAGACTGTATTAAAATAAAAAGAGGTATGTTAATACAAAATACCATTTATAGTCACTGACTTCCTTAAAAATAATTTTTTTTGTTATATATTCAGTATGGTAACACAAAGCCCTGCTGCATATTTGATTAAACTTCTGATAAATATTCAAAAGGCACTGCTATGATGCATATCATACTTATTTAAAATAGGAGCACAGCTGTTTGCAAAAATGTGTGCTTAGATCGTTAACTTTGACAGAATAATTGATTATATGTAAACAACATGGTGAGTGTGATAATAAAATCTGGGGGTGGGCTGTGTTACAACACTGCGTAACATTTAAAAAGTATTGATTTTAGGATAAAATAGGCATGGAAATAGAATACCACAGAAATTTAATAAACCAAAAGAAGATAAAGATTAGTATGATCTTTACATAGAAAAGGAATGAAGTACTGGGGAGAGAGACTAGATTAAGAATTTTAATGCTGATTTGTTTCTGATGTTGCAATCACAGACACTCCACAGTGCTCCTACTTTCCCATGTCAACATTCAGTTATTTATCTCACAATATGGACCTTGCCACTGGGTGCCATTTGCAAACACCAGTGAACCCAAAGGCTTTACACAGCGTTGGAATTCATGATGCAACAGTGCTTCTTTACTGACTTGTCAAAATGTCAAACCTACTATTTAGGAAGACTTGTTCTTGAGAAAGACCCACTGCTTAGAAGTATAAATAAATATCTGGGGACTTAAGGGTATTAAAAAAAAAAAAAAAAACTTCAACTTAATGTGTGAGATATCTCATTGTTCAACTCCATGGAAGGGGCTATATTACTTTTTAATATATGAAAATATTACTTTAAAATACATAATTTAATATGTGGTATCGAATACTTCTTTGCACGTGAGGATGAAGGCAGGATGCTAATGTAAAAAAAGATAATAAAACTGTATGTGCCCCCACAAAATTAAAGTTACCAGAAAAGATTTGGAAAGAAACTATTGAGATCTGAAGAGGACAGATGTAGAAACTTAATTCAGCCAGTTTTCAGGCCCATCGCCAACCTCGCAGGTTTTGATAAACTCAAAGGTGCTCTGTTTTTAGCCTGCTCGCACTTGCACCCTATCTCCTAACTTCAACCATTGGCTCAATACCTGGATCCTTGGATCTGATTTTTGTCCTTGTGTCTGCTGTTATTTTGCTCTTAGTCTTTAGCAAATTTTGTCTTGGGTTTTAAGCATTTGGATCATCTAATTCTAGACCATCTTGGGTAGGTTCCCCTTCAATCCTCTTTCTCTGGATGCAGCCCTTACTCCTTGCAACTCAATTCCTGTCACCACTCATCCATTTCAACACAAGGTGTAGCACATGTGATATGGGTTCACTGTTAACAGGGCTGAACTGAATGACTTGGCCTCACTCTTTTCTTTCTTTCATTCATTCAAAATTTATTGAACAATTTTATGCTAGATATTGTACTAAGCAGTATAGATACAGACACAGTAGATACACATCCTCCTCCACTGGAACTCACAACCCAATAGAGGGAAAACATGGTATACAAACAATCATACTCAGATACACGTGATTAAAACTGTGATAAGCCTTATGAGAGGAAAGAATAACAAGAGCAAACAGCCTGGAGAACAAGGAGACAGTTTACACTGAAGAAAGAGAAAAGCTTAAGTGAACTGCTACTAGTCACGTTTGAACATAATTAAATACAACTTTCTGAACTCTGAAATAACAGTTGAAGTTGATTTATAAAATTTAGGCAGCTGAAATACCACCAATTATACAGTAATTGCACTTTCCAAAATCTGCATTTTTTTTCAGTTGTATCACATTAATTTTTGATAATAAAAATAAAAAGATTCTAAGGCTTGAGATTTCTGTTCTTACTTACCTTGGCTTAATTACTCAAAGTTCTTTAATAAGAGACTTTATAAGATTTATAGTTCATGAAAAAGATGCTTACAAATCAACGTAGCTGACAAGGTGTTTTTTTTTTTTTTTTGGCTTAGATTAAAATTAATTAAAAAGGCTGTTAGAAAAATACATGCCTGGAGGAAGCCAGTTCAAAGAGAGAAGCCAAGAAAAGAAACAGAGAGACAGAGGAAAGAAGGAGAGGAAGAAATCTGATGGGGTTCAAGTTTAAGTTCCTGGGTCTAGTCATGCCCGGAGCCAGATCTATCCCTGCCCACCCCATGATTTCACCCCATGAGCCAGAAAACTCTACTCATTCAATCTAGTTTGAGCAGAGTTTCTGTTGCCTGCAACTTTAATACGCCCATTACTTAAACATTTTTATATTACTCAACGATACGAGTAGTTTACTGTGTTATGCAACATGTTAGATTTTCGATTCGCACATTCTGCACATGGACATGAGGAAATGCCAATCTGTTTATGCATAAATAGCTATAGCCATTGAATTATTAACAGCAGGAAACTAGACGCCTAATCACGAGTTCGCTAATTGTTCTTCCAAAATGTGCACATTTGCTGCTAACTATAATATTAAGTCCCATCACGTCCAGATGAGGGTCAGGAAACAGCTTACAGTTTTGAAATAGGGGCCCTGAAGTAACAGGAAGCAATCCAAAGGGTAGGTTCAGTCATACCCAAATGCATTGGTCACGCTCCTCAGGGTTTGTGTCTTAGGACCCCTCCAGTTACTGTCATGTAAAAATAAAGTCATTCTAGCCTGACGATTATAGTCAAAATTTGCATATCAGACTGAGGAAAATCAGGCACAATGCCCCTTAAAATGTGTCCAGATTGGGCTAATTTCTCTCTGTACCTGGTACATGATCATTCCTTCACATGGACTTGAAGGAACACATTTTTATCTCTTTATTTGTATTTTAGTCAAGTAAATTCAAATTTAAAAGAGAAATCTGAATATTTGATTTGAATCTCAAATACTTAAAAATATCTCAAATCACCAACTCACTCCAACAAAAAGGCTTGCATTAATCCAAAAAACACAAAATAATAAAATGTTTGAGAGGCTGTGGAGGGATTGTAACACTATTACACTGCTGGTGGGAATGTCAAATGGTACAAACACTTTGGAAATCGATTTGGTACTTCCTTAAAAAGCTAGAAATAGAACTACCATAAGACCCAGCAATCCCACTCCTCGAAATATATCCTAGAGAAAGAAGACCCTTTACACGAACAGTTATATGCACACCCATGTTTATTGCAGCACTGTTTACAATAGCAAAAAGATGGAAGCAACCAAGGTGCCCATCAATGGATGAATGGATAAATAAATTATGGTATATTCACACAATGGAATACTACAAATCTATAAAGAACAGTGACGGATCTGTGAAACATTTCACAACATGGAGGAACCTGGAAGACATTATGCTGAGTGAAATTAGTCAGTTGCAAAAGGACAAACATTGTATAAGACCACTATTATAAGACGTTGAGAAATACTTTAGACTGAGAAGAACACATTCTTTTGTGGTTACGAGCGGGGGGAGGGTGGGAGAGGGATATTTACTAATTAGATAGTAGATAAGAACTACTTTAGGTGAAGGGAAGGACAACACTCAATACAGCGGACTAAACACAACTGGACTAAACCAAAAGCAAAGAAGTTTCCTGAATAGACTGAATGCTTCGAAGGTTAGTGAAGCAGGGGCAGAGGTTGGGGACCATGGTATCAGGGGACATCTAAGTCAATTGGCATAATAAAATCTATTAAGAAAACATTCTGCATCCCACCTTGAAGAGTGGCGTCTGGGGTCTTAAATGCTAGCAAGTGGCCATCTAAGATGCATCAATGAGTCTCAACCCACCTGGATCAAAGGAGAATGAAGAACACCAAGGACACAAGGTAATAAAGAGCCCAAGAGACAGAAAGGGCTATATGAACCAGAGACTACATCATCCTGAGACCAGAAGAACTAGATGGTGTCCGGCCACAACTGATGACTGCCCTGATAGGAAAACAGCGGAGGACCCCTGAGGGAGCAGAGGAACAGTGGGATGCAGACCCCAAATTCTCATAAAAAGACCAGACTTAATGGTCTGACTGAGGCTAGAAGGACCCCAGTGGTCGTGGCCCCCCACGCCTTCTGTTGGCCCAGGACAGGAGCCATTCCAGAAGCCAAAACGTCGGACATAGATTGAACTGGACAATGGGTAGGAGAGGGATGCTGGTGAAGGGTGAGCTACCTGGATCAGGCGGACACTTGAGACTACGTTGGCACCTCCTACCCGGAGGGGAGATGGGAGGGTAAAGGGGCTTAGAAGCTGGCAAAATGGACATGAAAAGAGAGAGTGGAAGGAGGGAGCAGGCTGTCTCATTGAGGGGAGAGTAATTGGGAGTATGTAGCAAGGTGTAAGTTTTTATGTGAGAGACTGACTTGATTCATAAACTTTCACTTAAAGCACAATAAAAATTATTTAAAAAAATAATAAATAAGTAAAAAACATCTCAAATCAGCTGGACATCTAAACCTTCTCTTCAGGTATTTGATAAGCATGCTTGAAATTTGACAACTAAAGAAACCTTACATCACCCACAGAAATGTAAAATAACCCTGATATTTGTTAGGCACATATACTATGTTAGTACTTTAGGGATTTACTTGAGGAAAGTATCAACGGCTTCAAAAGTACTATGTTCTTGATCTGCCCTATAATCACGAGAAATATAATTACAGCTGACACCCACAGAAATGAACGGCAGCTCTCTTTGCTCAGGGCATTATCTGTTTTCAAAGATTTAGTGGGGTGCAGAGGTTCAACTTCCTCACCAGCAGCAGCAAAAGATAGAGAGCCCATCACATTGCTCAGAGAAGAGAAAGGACACTGCCCAATTAGGAGTGGACGGCAAAGGCAGTTTCCAGACGCAGTAAGTGGCCTCTGCCCTTCTGTCTAGGATATGGATCGTACAGCGTTGTCTGTCCTAGGGGCAAAGCTTCGGAACCTTCAGTGGGTGGCAGATTAGAGTTTGCTGCTCGTTTTCAAGTTATTCATTGAAAGAGTGGTGTGACAATTTAGAAGCACAAGCCATTTAAATTCCGTTTATAAGACTTAAGAAAATTATACAATTATGTGTCTGCATACATGTTTACCCACTTGTTCAATGTCTGCGTCCTTATTGGATGATGAATGGTGGGATTAGGGCCCCACCTGTCCCGTTTGCCACTGAATGCCTAAAAACCAAAAGCCATTGCCATCAAGTCGATTACGACTCATAGCGACCCGTAGGACAGAGTAGAACTGCCCCATAGGGTTTCCAAGGGGCACTTGGTGGATTCAAACTGACAACCTTCTGGTTAGCAGTTGTAGCTCTTAACCACTATGCCACCAGGGTTTCCTCTGAATGCCTAAAGCCTAGTAAAATGTCTATCATATAAAGTAACCAAAAAACCAAAACAGTTGTCATCAAGTTGACCCTGACTCATGGTGACCTCAGGTGTGTCAGAATAGAACTGTGCTCCATAGGGTTTTCAGTGGTTGATTTTGGAAACCAGTCACCAGGCCTTTCTTTCAAGGCACCTCTAGGTGGACTTAAACCTCCAACCTTTAAGTTAGCAGCTGACAATGTTAATTGTTTGCTCTACCCAGGGACCCCTTAGCATGTAATAGTGGGCATGTAATAGAGACTTGTTAAATCTGCTAA
Source organism: Loxodonta africana (assembly GCF_030014295.1). NCBI lineage: Eukaryota > Metazoa > Chordata > Mammalia > Proboscidea > Elephantidae > Loxodonta > Loxodonta africana. The sequence continues at coordinate 42,488,021 of NC_087366.1, forward strand.
GTGAATGAATCATTCCAGTTCCTAACCAAATATGAGCTAAAATAGCAGTGATAATATTTCTAAAAGACAAACCCCATGTGGTTTAGAGTCCTATAATCTACTACGTAAAATAACATTATTGTCAGTGAAAATTCTAGCAAATTCAATATTTCTGATTACGAGAAGCTACATTTACCAATAGTGAGAAAATCAATATATTCCAGTTGTTGAAAACGAGGGCACGCATGCCATTCGTTGTAGTATTCTTCAGAACTTTCCTTTGTCTCTGGTAAATTTCAGGGCTCTATAGCTCTGCAGAGGTGCCTTGTAGTTCTACTTATTGATTCACAGGTAATTACACCAAATCCTGGACAGAGAGACCTAGAACTCAATGATGCCATCTCTTCACAGCATTTCGCCTCATATTTTTTTCCATAATTAAATGAGGGCCGATGGTACATGAAGAGCAGCATCGGTAACTAGTGCTTTCAGACTCTCAAGAAGAACAACGTCAGATGAAGCATTGGTAGGACTGCGATACTGAACATAGTGCTAAGGAGTGTAAGTGATTATTTTATTCTAAGTTCTATCTCGTGAATTCGTTTGCTTTCTTTTCCGAATCAGAGCATATCTCCATGGGTGTCTGCTGGGCAAAACAGGACACACAGTAAATAAGTAACTCTTCAAAATTCAGAAAATAGTGAGAGGCACCTCAATGCACTTTTTGGGGACCTGACAACATTTTTGAATCTTGTTCCACAAAGCCGGCCCCCACAGCACCCACGATGTGGTTGTGCGCAGAGGATAGAAGGAGCGCAGGGGGGCCAGCCCCAGGGTAGACCACACGGACAGGCTTTGTCTATGTCTTGCTTTGCCTCTTTCTCTCAGAGAGGCCCAGGAAGCAAAAGCTTTTGAGTTCAGCATCTGAATGAGTTTTGTGGTTCTTTCCCGGTGGCTTCTTTAGCCTAACAGCCAGGTAAACTGTCTTAAAAGAAAGAAAACATACCTGGAGCACATTGGGGGCCCTAGAAGGTGATGCTCTGTTTTTAGGCATGGAAGAAAAGACAATAAGAAATAAGACTACGGTTTTTGTTTTTGTTTTAGTGCTAACTGCAGGGACACATACCCTGGAAAATCCTATGGCCATATAAGGAAAAGGAATCCCTGGATGGCCCAAATCTTTAAGGTTCAACTACCTCCGGCTCAATGGCAGTGGGTAGTGGGTTAACGACAGTGGGCAGTGGGTTACTAGTCAAAAGACTAGGGGCTGGAACCCACCCAGAGGCGCCTTGGAAGACAGGCCTGGAGATTTGCTTCTCAAAGTTCACAGCCTTGAAAACCCTATGGAGCAGTTCTACTCTGCACACTTGGGGTGGCCACGGGTCAGAATTGACTCAAAGGCAACTAACAACAATATATGAGGAAAAATTCCACAGAAAATAACGTCCTGAACTGTGTGGAACGCTTTAATGGAGTATTTCCAACTTGTGGGCTCAGAGTGATAGCTGCAGATTATAAATTCTTATTGTGTGCATCATGTATTTTTTATAGAATGAATAGAAATGTCTTCTGTACGTATTACTTTAAAAATAGGGTTGATACTATTTACTGCAAGGCATTTTCAAAAGGTTATTTAAAAACATCACTGACTTCAGGATAGCTTCCAAACCCACCCCCCTCCCCTTAAGTATTCCTCACTTAATAGACACTGAACATAAAATTACTATCATATGACTGTTTGACAGAAATCTGGGGTTAAAAAGGAGTCTTCATACTCTATCTGTAATTAAACACATTTTTTATGTCCCTTTTTCCTCAGACTTTTCTCTAAAAATGTCCCTTCTCTCATCCTAATTGCTTTTTCTCAGATAATTTCTCTCTTTCTTCATTTCCTGGCCTGTGAAAGAGACACTCTTCTCTGCTGATGGGGCTTCCTGAGAGGGAGAGGGTAAGAGATCCTTCCCTTCCTATTCTTCTCCTGTCAGAGCCAGTCAGCACCACCCATGGGTCCTGGGGAGCAGACATGCTAGAGAATTTGGAGTCTTTGAGCGGTACAAATGGTTAAGTGCTTGGCTACTACCAAAAGTTTTGGCAGTTTGAGTCCACCCAGAGAAGCCTTGGAAGAAGGTCAAGGCAATCTGCTTCTGAACGTTCACAGCCTTGAAAACCCCGTGGAGCACAGTTCTACTCTAACTCACATGGGGTCACCATGAGTCGGAATCAACTCAGCGGCAACTGGAAAAAAAAATTTTCCTGAGGAGAAAGAGATTGACAGAAGCCCAGGGCTTGAAGTCCTAAGTGTCTTATACAGAGCAACAAGGAAGAGGAGGAATGACACTAGTAGATACTCCATGAAAGAGGAGAAAATATATTTTTTAAAAAATGACCGGTGTCCCGTAAAGAGTGCAACTCATTACCAAGATCAGTACAACAAACGTTGCTTTACCTTCCGGGTTTTGTGTGGGTTTCTCATTCTGGATGACTTCTTAATGTCCACTTCAGTAGTATTTACACATCCGGGCTGGAAATGAAAAAGCAGAGAGACACAAGAAATTGAGTGTGAAGTTTCTGCTCAGCGCGTTTCTCAGTAGGTGAATGACTCGCTCTCCAGAGCCTGGGCAAATGCCAAGACAACAAATGTCACTTTCTAAACTGTCACAGCCACTAAAAAAGAATTAAAAAAATTTATTTTATTGTGGTGAAAATATACCTAACAGAACACACGCCATCCCAACAATTTCTACAAGTACAATTCAGTGATATTGATTACATTCTTCAAGTTGTGCTACCATTTTCTCTATTCTTTTCCAAATTATTCTACCAACACTAACATAAACTCAATTCCCCCTGAAAAGAACATCCCCCTTTCCCTCCTTCCTCCCACTAACCACTAATAATCTTTGGTTTCTACATATTTGCTTATTTCATAGAAGTGAGGTCACACAATATTTATCCTTTCGTGACTGACTCGTTTTACTCAGCATAATGTTTTCAAGGTTCATCCATGTCGTGGCATGTATCAGAACTTCGTTTCTCTTTATGATGAGTAATAGTCCGTTGTATGTATGTACCCGTTTTGTTTATCCACTTGTCTGTTGGTGGACACTTGGGTTGTTTCCAGCTTATGGCTATTGTGGAAAGTGCTGCAATGAACATTGGTGTACAGGTTTCTGTTTAAATTCCTGAACTATCAAAGCCGCTTTTATCAGGAATAGTCAGTAATAAAATAGATTTGGCCATCGCAGTCCTCACATTAAAAAAAAAACCTATCTTATTAATAACTCTCAGAGAAACGGGAAAAAGGAATACTTGGGCTTTACTTAAGACAGTGGGTGTTTACATTTATAGCTGCTAACCCGGAAGCCTTAGAGCAAGGGTATCCTGAGACCAAATGAAGTGACATCCCAGCTGATTTCTCCCCTCAACCCCCCTCAGAGGGTGCCCACTCTGATCCAACATGACACTGATGTTATACGGCCTCTTGCTTTTCCCAAGTTGGAAAACTAGAATGGCTTTCAGTAGTGCCAGCTAAAAACCCAGTGTGAATTTTTTACGGTGATTGTGAGGTCCAGATACTTGTTTTTCACAGACAGAATGTGCAATGGAGTTTGTGGTTAAAATGAGGAATATGAAGAAACTGGTACTCAATATACCATGCTTATTCCTACAAATTCCCAACTTCCTCCTTTACCCTCAGGCAGGTGATCGCTTTAAAGGGGCTGAAGGAAAGTGTGGGCTGCCTGATCCTGGCTGTCTGAAAACCTCCAGAGTCTTAATTTGCCGGGCTGATTGAAGAAACTGACTGACTAGCTTTCAGTTGCACAGAAACAAACAGGCATAAAGCTTGTTTTGTATTTGGAGGAGGAGAGGGAGAAGAGAGAGGGGAGGGAAGAGGAAGGAGGGAGAAAGGGAGAGAGAAAAGGAAGAATGAGGGATGGGGAAGAGAAGAGGGAGAGTAGGGAGGGAGGGAATATGAATCAGGAAACAGGGAAGAAAGGAGACTAAATACACGAGATCAAGGTCTAAAAATGACCTTAGTTATACTTTATTGTATAGAAGTGGCAGAAAGTTAGTGATTAATTATATGGGTTGTGTTTCTTTGGCTTTTGAGTTTCTGGTACAGGATTTAGACATCTTTGGTCCTAGTAAAAAACACGTATGTTGTTCAGCTTCTCTTTTTCTTCCTAAGAGTGTAAGAACTTCAAGCCATCATTAATCCTTGAACGTGACTCCAGAGACACTATGAATGAGGAAAGAGGTTTTTGCAGACTTGATATACGGTTGGTGGTAGGGAGGGCAAAAGGCACCAATCAGTACGACTAGAGAATGATTAGAGAATAATTACAGAATCGTCTCGTCTCCACACACTACCACTGGCAAGTGACAGGGATTAGGTCTCGGTATAATTGAGGACATAGGACATTTTCCTTAAAGACCTTTCTCCTGATAGCATAGCCATTGTGAGAAAACTCCACCGTAACATTATAAGGGAGAAGGAAGTAAACAAATAAAACATTTTTTCTTGATTTTTTTTCCTACAAAGTTTACATGTAAAATACATATACTACAGACACACACTATACTATAAACATTAAATAAATTATAAACTGGGTTTGCCTATTTAGTGAGGAATAGAAGTGCCTGGTTTAGTACTGTGGTCTGCTTGGCTGTGTGGGAAGAAGGGGAAGTACCCTCCTGGGTGGACCTTATTTACTAAGTGACACTGAGCAATTAAACCTGTGGTTGATCAATATCTGACATTATGATGTAATTTTTCTGTGGTCTGGATCTAGGCATCGGTATTTTTAAAAGACCCAAGCGAATTCAATTTGCAATTAGGGTTCACTACTACTGATCTGGAAACCCTGGTGGCGTAGTGATTAAGTGCTACGTTTGCTAACCAAAGGGTTGGCAGTTCGAATCTGCCAGGCCCTCCCTGGAAACTCTATGGGGCAGTTCTACTCCATCCTATAGGGTCGCTGAGTCAGAATTGATTCGAGGGCACTGGGTGGGACTAATGATCTAGGTGTAACAAAGATAATGTTTGGAAAATATTAAAGCCATGTGCTTTCATTTCCTATTCAATTTATATTTCCTTGCAGCTTTCCATGCTCAAGGCTGAGCCATTAAGAAAGGGTAGAGGAGATGCTCAAATTCTTTTAGCTTTTTTTGATGTATCAAGAACCAAGCATGGAAAGATAGATCATAGCGGAGCTTTTTTCTATGTGTTAAGCGGTGGAGATAACTAGGATATGATACACAGTAAAGGACAAGCATGTCCCTTTGTGATCTGGAGGAAAAGAGAAATCAAAGTAAGATGCAGAGTTTAGTAAGTGTCTCACTTCTCTCAGGAAGAAACCCAGATAAGTATGAAGGAGCCTGTGAGCATGGGGTGGAATAGCGAGTCTCATGCCCCTAGAAGAAGCCCTGCATGCGGTCATATCCATTAGGAATCCCTATAAGAAGGCAGGAGTTGGCCAGGAAAGTGAACCTGGGATAATGCTTCCAGGGACCCAAAATTTGTTATGTGCCTCAACAAAGGACACGGAGGTTCTGAGAAGACTGATGGATAGAAGTCTGAGGTTGAGACAAAGGCCACATGGGCATGGATTCTATGCTCAGGAGCAAATGGCTAGGGACACAAACTCCATCAGTGAGTGCAGGTGATGAGCTGACACCTGTTGCAGTACCCCCAGGGACAGACTACAGTGGCCTCTCTAGAGCAGAAATCAACAAGGACCTAGAAGATGCCCTGTGGATTCTTGGCCCTCACCCCTACTCAACAAGATCATACAAACAATCCAAGACTAGACAAAAACAATCTTGGGTCGCAGCAGTGAAAGTGGGGGAAACCTGAAAGCATGACTATTCATCTAGAAATGACTGAGTTATTGAAAGAGATCATTTAAATTACTGCATCACACTGAAATAGAACATTGAAACCTATCCCTCAAACAGGTATCTGAGGAACTACAGACATCTGAGGAGTCTGAACTAGTTGAAATCTAAAAATCCTTTCTTAATAAACTGCAATTCTAAATAAATCTTAATACTAACATGGGATTTTTTTAAATTGTGGTAAAAATATATGAGACAAACATTTGTCCATTCAACGTTTTTCCCATGTACGATTCAGTGACATTGATTACATGGACCATGCTGTGCTACCACCACCCATATCCGCTGTCGAGTTCCCATCACCTATTTTCATTTCACAGATTAACAGAGTATCAACAGATATTTGATGCTTCCTAAACAATGGTTCCCCTTTTCCCCTCCAGGTGGGATAATGGACCAAAGGCCCCAGAAATAGGGTCAACTTTTGAGGACACTAGTAGAAAGTTTTTCCTCCCATAGGAAGTATCTGACAGATAGAACTAGAATTTTAATTCTCAAAGGTCAAAGACTGGCCTTTTACATTTAATTAATGAACCATTACAGACATCTACAGTTGGTATTTGAGCCAATTTTCAACACCATTAATCATCAAGTTAGTAAGAAAGCATTGATCCTGAAAACAAATGTTTCTAGAGTCTGAACCCTGAGCTATATTCCATAACCCTGCTCCCATCCTAGGCAAATAAAATCTTCTGGTTTAAAGTTTGTTGATAATTAAAATAATAAAATGGACCCGGGATTCTTGTCTCAGTAGTCCTCTGGCTTCTTTGTGTATCATATCTAAAAAAGGCCCCCATGGGACTGCTAAGGGTTAGACAGATCTCTGATCTCTAAGTTAAATACAGGACTGTTGAAGATTAAAGAGGCTCCAAGGCCCAGAGTTGTCTAGGATGTGTCTGAAGAGCTAAGGTCATGACCTAGTGCTGGTAGCCCTGGAAATTCACTGCTTTCAGAATCAGGCACCATGGCAAATGCAACGTGGCAATATTTTTAAAAATTCTTTTATTTATCAAATACTTTTATGCATTGAATTATTTGTCAAATCTTGTGATCAATTGTGCGATACAGAAATAAAGGAATGATCATCTCTATTTCAATAACATAGTGTAGTAAGGACGACAGGCACTTGAATAATCAAAATATGAGGGCATATGGACAAAGTGGACGTTATAGCAGGGCAATATTGTTCTGTTGGTTATACCCAATGGGGCAGCTAAATGTATTTTTAATCTTGCTTTTAAGTAGTTTTGATCCCATAAGACCATGTTGTTCTTGGTTATTTAAAAGAAAAGAAAAGCAGTTACGTTTTGAAACCTATATAAAAGTACTAACTACTAGCTAGCACCAGCTCCATGTGAAATGTTATGCATAAATTTGTTTTCTGCAGAGATAAATATATCTTCCAATAAGATATAAATAGCACTAGCATTACCAAATAGGCACTGAATAAAAATGTTCGAGGATGTACTCTTTGCTGGATTTCGGATTAAGTGCATAGTATTGATGGATTTAAGGAATAATAATTGGCATTTACATTGGCCTAGAAGAGAATCATAAGTTATTTTTAGTGATTCAAAAGTCAATTTATTTTCAATAGAACTAAGCTGTGTTGTAACGTTATTATAATATTATTCATTCAAAGACAGCATTCAATACCTTGGATTTCATCTCTTAAGTGGCACAAGGAACATATTATTGAGCAATATGACTGCCACAGTGTTCATGCAAGTAATCTCAATGAATTGTAAAACCGAGTTGAAATTCTTGGTTTCCTTGCAGTTAAAAACCCCATCTAGTTCTTTTCACGGCACAATACATTGTCATTAGTTGGAGCACAGGGCACACTTATATTCAGAACAACTTGGGAAAATTTAAGGTCCTTCAGTGAACAGCGTCGTCACTAAGAAACAGTAATGGGGTACAGCTCTCATCAAATTCATTCATGGTAGCCGGGCAAAACAATATTCTAAATGACACATGAATGGACGTTTAAGAATGAGGAGGCAAATACAGCTAAGAGTAAGAACTATGCTTATTCCCGGAAGTTAAAAAAAAAAAAAAAAGCGATTCAGGAAAAATTAAAGTTTTAAATACATGTAATTATTGAGTTCTAATACAATAAAATTAATGAAAAAGATTCACTCTTTTGTAACACAGCACTCATTTGAAAAATTCAATTTGATACATACTGTACTTCAACTAAAGAGCCCTGGTTGCACAGTGGTTAAAGCGCTCAGCAGCTACTCCTTGGGAGAAAGATGTGGCAGTCTGCTTCAGTAAAGATTTACAGCCTTGGAAACCCAAAGGGACAGTTCTACTCTGTCCTATAGGGTCGTATGAGTCAGAATAGACTTGACAGCACTGGGTTTGGTTTTTCTGATATTTCAATTAAAAGTAATTATAAATTTTAAAATGTTTAATTTCAGAATTGTTTTTAAAGGTCTTCTTTAAACTTGTTTTTAATCACCTGCCAAGTGATTCGGCCTCCGACCTTCTCAGCCCTGCTGACCCACCCATTTACCAAATCCACACAAAATCCAGGAAGCTGTTTGGGACAATTGGCCTGGAATTCCTTCCATTCACCTCCTCTAGAATACATACTCATTTGATTCCTGCCCAATCTCATTTGCTGGCTTCAGACTCTTAAAAAAATTCTTTAATGTATGCTATGTATCAACTTCACGTATCCAAGAGGAAGAAGGAAGGCTGTTTAGCAGAGAGGAGGGAAGTATTTCATATATGTTTGGAGCTGTGGAAAGTTGTTAGGTTCGGTAGAAATTGTGACGGTGGTAACGGCTTTGGTTTTATCCTAAATGTAAGGGGAAGCTATCGAAGGGTTTTAAACAGGGAAATGATTTGGTATAATTTACATTAAAAAAAATTCACTCTAGCTGCTACTTTGGGAGTAGATTATCAGTGTGGGGTCAGGGCAGAAGTGGAAGTGGGAGACCAGTTAGCAAGTTGTTGAATAGTCCAGGTGAGAGATGGTGAAGTGGGTCTGCCCAACATCAGAGGTGATGAGAATGGGTTGGATGGGGGATAGATACATTTGAAGCTAGAATCACCAAAACGGGCTGATGGTATGGAACAGAATGCATTCTGAGGGAAAGAAAATAGCCAAGGATGACTCCTAGTTTTTGGCTAGAGCAACTGGGAGAGGTGGTGCCACCTACTGAGATGGAGAAGACTGGAATAGAAACAAATTTAAAAGAAGAGAGGAATCAGGGATGACTTTTGGATTATATTTATATACAATTTTAGTATTTATTTAATTCTCCAATTGGGAGCATACTGCAGCTCTTTATGTAGTAGTCACTATGAAGACTCACAACTCAGAGCATTTCCAACATAATTGCTTGTACAATAACCTGTCCCTGATCCATTGTTTTGTGTTTTTATCTTTTTGAGTCATCACTGGTGATAGGAAGACTTCACGGAACGTGCAGCATTAACACTGATGGTCAATTACGAATGTGTGGTGGAGCTGCTGCCTCTTATTACTCAGAGCCTCTGCTACGCTTCCCTAAGTTCTTCTCCAGTGAGTCTTAACACATTGTCTTTATCTGCTCTCCCAGAAATCAGACCATTTTAGGCTTACATTTAGGAACTGTCTGTACATTCTTCAATGACACTCTCTTTTTATATATTAGCAGTTGTCATGAGAACAAATCAGTGTTAGAAGAAATACAACCAGAATGCTCCTTAGAAGCAAGGATGGTGAGGCTTTGTCTTGCTTACTTTGGACACATCATCAGGAAAGAACAATCACTAGACAAGGACATCATGTTTGGTAAAGTAGAGGGTCAGTGAAAAAGAGGGAAACTCAAAATGAGATGAATCGACATGCTAGCCGCAACAATGGGATCAAACATATCAAAGACCATGGATATGGTGCACGACTGGGCCACATTTCATTCTCTTACTCATAAGGTCACCATGAGTTGGAGCTGACTTGATTAACAACAAAAGCATGTTTTCATAAGGTACTATCAGACTGCTCGAGGTCTCAATGAGCTACCAAGAGAATTCTAACAAATAAATTTGCTTGTAGCTTTTTCTGGAGCCCTGGTAGCACAGTGGTTAAGAGCTTGGCTGTTAACCAAAAGGTCAGAAGTTCAAATCCACCACCTGTTCCCTGGAAACCCTATGGGGGCAGTTCTATTCTGTTCTATAGGGTTATTATGAGTTGGAATCAACTCGATGGCAACGAGTTTGTTTTTTTTAATTTTTATAGCTTTTTCTGTGATCACTGGCATTACCCATGTTTAATGCTTGACTTTAAAATACTTAAAATATTCCCAGTTAGAATAGCTTTGAAAAAAAACAAACAAAAAAACCACTGAGTAGAGGCTGAGTTGTCATAATGACTCTTAACAAAATATGCACTCATCGAGGAAGAGACAAAATCTTATTACCTTTGTGTCTTGAATACCTTGCACAGCCCTTGCTACATGGTAGGTGCTTATAGAAGGAGAAGACTTTGAAACCCACTTCCCATTCTTCTTCCTCTACTCACTGTCTCATGGCCCTTTTCACCCCGAAGAGAGGAAGAACTATTCATCACATTGGTCACTCTGAAACACTGATGGGGCCATGTCTGCTAGGGATGAGGTCGCTGGATGAAAAGACCTGAGGCAGGTGTGCATGGACTCTTCTTTTCTTCTTTCTTAGTACCTGCAGCCAAATGGGTAATGCCACGCACACTAGCTATTCATCTCCTTCCCTTTATATGATTTTTTCCCCCCTACAACAAGATGGTTGCAATGCAAACATTTTTAATTGGGGGAGAAAAAAGCCCCTCTTAAGTCTTGAGAATTAACTTGATGCTCTAACTTGCCTTGCCTTAGGTAGTTCTCTATTGGCTCATCAGGCACTTGTATAACCATTGGGTAGCGGCACTTTGATTTACTTTGTGCTGTTGTTCCTCTGGTGTCTCACTCATGAGAAGATGAGTAGCAACTCAGAATCTTGAGATTCCTGGTTCATAAGCTTAATGCCATCAACCACAATACCAGTGGCCATTGAATCAACCCCAACTCATGGTGATCCTATGTGTTTCAGAGTAGAACTGTACTCCATAGGGTTTTCCTTGGCTGAGTTTTTAGACGTAGATTGCCAGGACTGTTTTTCGAGGTGCCTCTGTGTGGACTCAAACCTCCAAACTTTCAGTAGCAGCTAGCAGGTTAACCATTAGCACCACCCGGGGAATACCATCAAATACCTTGAAATTTTTTACTTGGCTCTGTTAGTTGACTGTTGGAATGAACAAATAAAATCTAGACTTGCTCGCAGATGGCAATGAAAATTCCCACCATTTAAAAGCTAAGCACCATAAGGCAGGAAAATAGATGTGTTACTGAATTGGAAAAAACAGTTTTTAAGGGACTTTGTAGATATTGCTACTGTAAACACAGGTAACATAAATGATATGCTACAACCGGTATACAGACTTAAACAAATTACCTAATAGTATAAATAACCCACAGTCAGTTCAAAAGGCTCATAATAATTGTTATAACTAGTAAGTGAAAAATAAGTTCATGAATATCATCATATATTGGAATTATCCTTGAATGGCAGCAACAACTATATGGGAGGCTTCTAAGTCCTACCTCCCCACCATAGAAAATTATGTGCCTCTCTTTAAACAAACAAGACTACCTGTAACACATACAACAACTTAGTAAGATCTCTACTAAAGAAGGAGCCCCTGGGCGGTGAAAATGGTTAATATGCTCGGCTGCTAACCTAAAGCTTGGAGGTCCAAGAATCTACCATTCAGATATTTCTTGAAAACCAAAGTTGATTCATGAGAGGTGCTGGTTGTATCATATGGCTCCACTGTATTATCTGGCACATCTGCGTGGGAAAAAATGCACACAGGCACAGCTTTTATTTGTCCTCTAATATTTGTCGGTCAAACTGGAGACAGCTTAAAACCAAAATCTAAATGTGGGGGCAGAGAAGCTTGCTTTGTCCTCATCTTGCCTTCTCTAAAAATGAGCCTTTGAAAGTTCCCAGTGTCCTCTTGTTTTTTAATTATCCAACCCCCACCAACTCTGGAAGGAATCTTCTATCAGCCATTTATATTTATCAACTGATGGACTGATTCTATTGCAAGGGGAAAGAAGTTTGAACTCAATGTTCCAGCACTGGAAATGTCTTTTTTTAAGCCTAACGTCAAAATGAGATCATTTGTTTCTTGTCACATAAATGTATGATAACAATGATAGGTGAGGACAAATCAGCCAGGGGTTTAGGTTATAGGTACCAGTGTTCTCGAATGTACATGCACGTGTGCGCACACACACACACACACAACCCAGCAAACAGAAAATAAAGCATTTGTATTTTTAACAGATGGGGAATGTTCAGAAAGAACAATCTATAATCTTGCTCAGTTCACTCGGTTATTCATTCAAAAACATTTACTGAGCACCTATTAAAAAAAAAAAAAAAACAAATCCGTTGTCCTCCAGTCCATTCTGAGTCATAGTGACCCTATTAAGTACCAGTTTTTTTTTTTTTTTTTTTAAATTCAGACTCTGGTGACAGATACTGAACAACTCAAGCACAGCCCCTCCATTTGAAGAGTTTACCTTCCAGTGCAAAAAGGCAGGGTAAATAAACATCCCAGGTGGCGGTAAGTGTTAGGATAAAAATACAAACAAAGTGATGTGATCAGGAGGGCTGGGGGGCTACTTTAGGTCATGTAGTCTACCAAGACCTCACTGAGACCCAGATGCCAGGTAGCCAACTGCACAATAAAGAGGTATCATATAGTACAGAGGAACAAACCTGGTTCATGCGAGAAGCAAAAAGAAGGGCAGTGAGGTTGGAGTGGAGTGAGCAAGGGAGGAGAGGTACCAAGTGTGGTTAGAAAGGTAGAGAGAGGCCCAAGTACACAGCACCTTATAGAACATGCAGATGGGTGCCTTCCATCCTTAGTGTGATGACAAGCAGATAGAGGTTTGAAGAGTACAGTGACACGATATAGTTACAGTTTTAAAAGGTCACTCTGGAGGACTACGTAGAGAATTACTTAAGGAGACCTGGTGGTGCAGTCGTTAAGCACTTGGCTGCTAACCAAAAGGCTGGTGGTTTAAACCCACCAGTCACTCTGTGGGAGAAAGATGTGGCAGTCTGTTTCCATAAAGATTACACCCTTGCAAACCCTGTGGGACAGTTCCATTCCATTCCATAGGGTTGCTATGAGTCAGAGCAGAGACGATGGCAAAAGTTTTTTTTTTTTTTTTTTTTGTTTAGGGTGGGGAAATAAGTCCCTGGGTGGTGCAAACAGTTAACATGTTTGGCTGCTGGCTGAAAGGTTAGACGTTCAAGGCTGCCCAAAGGCATCTTGGATTAAGGCCTGGTGATCTACCTCTGAAAAATCAGCCATTGAAGACTCTACAAATGATAGGATCCTGTATGTAGAAAATCCCAAGGAATCCACAAGAAAGCTTCTAGAGCTAATAGAAGATTTAGCTAAGTTGCAGGGTACAAGGTCAACAAACAAAAATCAGTCAGGTTTCTCCATACCAGCAATGAGAATTCTGAAAGGGAAATTTAGGGAAACAATTCCATTTAAAATAGCATCTAAGAGAATAAAATACCTAGGAACAAATTTAACCAGAGATATGAAAGACCTATACAACGAAAATCATAAATTTCTGCTGAAGGAAATTATAGAAGACTTAACTAAATGGAAAGACGTTCTGTGTTCATGGATTGAAAGACTTAATACTGTTAAGATGTCAATACTATCCAAAGCAATCTGTAGATTCCATGCAATCCCAATCAAAATTCCAACAGCCTTCTTCACAGAAATGGAAAAACCAATCCTCAACTTTATATGGAATGGTACAAGGCCCTGAATAGCTGAAGCAATATTGAAGGAGAAGAACAAAGTAGAAGGACCCATACTTCCTGATTTTAAAACATATTACACAGCTGCAGTAATCAAAACAGCCCAGTACTGATAAAACAACAGACACAGAGACCAATGGAATAGAATTGAGAGTCCAGAAATAAACCCACATGTCTTAGTTATATACTGTTGCTGTAACAGAAATACCACAAATGAGTGGCTTTAAGAAACGGAAATTTATTTTCTCACAGTTTGAGAGACTAGAAGTCTGAATTCAGGGTGCTGGCTCTAGGGAAGGCTTTCTCTATCTGTCAGCTCTAGCTTTTAACAATGGATTATCTGATATAATAACAAAAGCACAAACAGCAGAAGATAAAATAAGTAAATGGGATCACATAAAAATTAAAACCTTTTGCTCATCAAAAGACTTTACCAAAAAAATGAAAAGACAAGCTACTGAGTGGGAGAATAGCTTCAAAAACCATACATCCAATAAGAATCTAATATTCAAAAAATATATAAAACTTTCACAACTATACTACAAAAAGACAACATAATCAAAAATGGGCAAAAGACCTGAATTGACATTTAACCAAAGAGGACACTCAAATGGCTACCAAACACATGAAAAGATGCTCAATGTCATTAGCCATCAGAGAGATGCAAATCAAAGTCACAAGGACATATCATTTCATTCCCACCAAGATGAAAGCTGAGAAGCTGGACTACACGGAGAAAAACGCAGCATCAGGATTGGAGGAAGACTCATTAACAACCTGAGATATGCAGATGACACAACTTTGCTTGCAGAAAGTGAAGAAGACTTGAAGCACTTACTGATGAAGATCAAAGATGACATAGAGCCTTCAGTATGGATTACACCTTAACATAAAGAAAATAAAAACCCTTATAACCGGATCAATAAGCAACATTATGATAAATAGAAAAATGTTGAAGTTGCAAAGAATTTAATTTTATTTGAATCCATAGTCAAGACCTATAGAAACAGCAGTCAAAAAATCAAACGATGTATGGCATTGAGCAAATCTGAAAAAGACCTCTATAAAGTATTAAAAAGCAAAGATGTCGCCTTGAGAACTGAAGTGTGCCTTACCCAAGCCATGGTGTTTTCAACTGCCTCATATGCGTTGGAAAGCTGGACAATGAATAAGGAAGACTGAAGAAGAGTTGATGTCTTTGAATTATGGTCCTGGTGAAGAATATTGGATATAGCATGGACTGCCAGAAGAATGAACAAATCTGTCTTGGAGGAAGTACAGCCAGAATGCTCCTTAGAAATGAAGATGGCAAGACTTTGTCTCACTTACTTTGGACGTGTTATCAGGAGGGACCAGTCCGTGGAGAAGGACATCATGCTTGATAAAGTAGAGGGTCAGCGAAAAGGAGGAAGACTCTCAATGAGACGTATTGATACAGTGGTTGCAACAATGGGCTCAAACAGAGCAAGAATTGTGAGGATGGCGCAGGACTGGGCAGCATTTCTTCCTATTCTACTATGAATCACTATGAGTTGGAGCTGACTTAATAGCACCTAACAACAAATAACAACAACAGGGTGGCAAAGATTTAAAAAAAAAAAACTGAAAATAACTAATATTGGCGAGGATGTGGAGAAATTGGAACCTTGTCTATTGCTGGTGGGAATGCAAAATGACACAGCTGTTGTGGAAAACAGTGTGGTTTTTCCTCAAAAAACTAAAGATAGAACTACCATATGACCCAGTAATTCCACTGTGAAGAATACACCCAAGGGACCTGAAAGCAGAGATGTGAACAGACACCAATGTTTTTTGCAGCATTATTTACAATAGCCAAAAGGTGGAAACAATCTAAACGCCCATCAATGGATGAATGGATAAACAAAATGTGGTAAATACATACAATGGAATACTACTCATCCAGAAAGAGAAATAAAGGCTTAATACAGGCTACAAAATGGATGGAGCTTAAAGTCATTAAGTCATTAGGCTGAGTGAAATAAGTCAGTAACAAAAGAACAAACACTGTAATACCCCACTTATATAAAAAGACAAGAACAGGCAAATGTATAGAGAGCAAAGATTATTAGTGGAGGGAGGGGAAAAGCTGGAGTTACTGTTTATGGAGCAGTGTGTTTCAGTTTACAGTGATGGAAAAATCACATTGATTAAGTGTAAGGTTGCACAGACAATGCAATATCTGTCAATAAGTTGCACATCTGGAAAAAGCTGAATTGGCAAAAGTTGTGTGACAGATATATTTACAACAACGATAAAAAGAGCAGCTGCTGAGGCTGCTTATGTACAACCAAACACCTCATGGGATTTGGTTTCTTGGTTTGGAGGTTTAGGGTCATGGTTCCATGGAACATCTCAGTTAACTGGCCTAATACTGTGTTTAGTGCTTCTATTCTGCCTCCCAGTTCTTCGCATAGTGCCTGCGGTCTTAAAAGCTTGTAGGTGACCATCCAGGGTGCACCAATTGATCTCTATTCTCCTGGAGCAGCAAAAGAAGAAGGAAAGTAAGGAAAAGAAGGGCGAAATGAAATGTGTAGCTAACTGCCTCCATGAACAACTGCCCCCTTTGGCCAGGAGACCACAAGAACTGGATGGTGCCTGGCTACCATTACCCAATGTTTTCATCAAAGATTCTGTAGAAGAATCCTGATCAAAAGCGAGAAAATGTAGAACTGAATTTCAAATTCTCATGGAATTCAGGCTTTTTGGAGTCATAGAGTCTGGAT
Source organism: Loxodonta africana (assembly GCF_030014295.1). NCBI lineage: Eukaryota > Metazoa > Chordata > Mammalia > Proboscidea > Elephantidae > Loxodonta > Loxodonta africana. Next base: position 42,504,508 of record NC_087366.1, read on the forward strand.
GAACCCCTGAAACTACTGCCCTGACATAGCCCTTAAACCTTTAAACATAATATCCCCTGAATTCTTCTTAAAACCAAACAACTGTTTAACTTAACTAGTAAAGAATATCTATCTTGAGCATTGAGCTCTTTCAAGAGCTATCTATCTAGGATCAAACATTGACAACAGCAAATTCGAAAGATTAGATAGGAAACTTAGGGGACAGTGAGTTTACGTTAATGGGGTGGAACAATTCAGGAAAAGGAGGACGAGAATGGATGCACTTGAGGAATGTAATCAGTGTCACTTAATTGTATGTGCAGACATTATTGAATTGGTGTATGTTCTGTGTATATTCTCAGTAGCAACAACAAAATGAACTGTATATAAAAAGAAAACCCTACGGAGAACAGTTCTGCTCTCACACACATGGGGCACTGTGAGTAAGGATCGACTCAAAGGCAACTTGACTGGTCTGGACAGGAGGGTGGGGAGAGCAAGAAGTAATGATGAAGACAATCTAGAAAGCTGCTGTGATTGTCCAAGTGGGAGACAATGGCAACTTGGACCAGGGTGGTAGCCATGAAGATGGAGAGAAACAGATAGATTCCGATTGTTTAGAGAGAAAATTCACAAGACTTGCTGATGAATTAAGGAAAAGGGAGGAATCAATGACGACTCCAGGTCATCTTGACAAATTTATCTTGACAAATTGGTGGCATTTACTGAAATGGGGAAGGTTGGAGGTACCAGAAACCAAGAGTTGTGGTTTAGATATATTTTTCCCTTTTTAAGAAGCTGAACTGTAATTAGTACTGTGTCTGGAAGGCTTTTCCCATAAGAGGCTGGGTGCAGAACAAGAGTGCAACATTATTCACTTATTTAAGGACTTGGGGCAGGTGAAACCCTAGAATGCTCCCAGGGGTCCACATGCATTTAACTTTTCTTCCTACCCCTCAAAGCACAGAATTAATTCTGCCTCCCAAATTTTATCTCATCCTCTACCTCAGAACTCCAGGTAAATGTTTGATGTCATCTATTTCTGACTCACTTAAAGTAGCTTTTATAATATTATTTGCTGGTAAGTTTTCCACAGAAGAAAGGCCTGAAGACTCACTTCTGTAAAGATTACAGCCAAGAAAACCCTATGGAGCACAGTTCTACTCTGTGACAATGGCAATGGGTTTGGTGTTTTTGGATAAGCTATCCTGAAAGGTTGTAAACATATCATTTCATTTGTCAGAATTTTTATATTTCCTGCCTCACATATCCAAAAATTCGATCCTGTCCAAAACTCAGCCAAAAAATAAACTCTGAAAGTCTTAGCCAAAGGGATTGTTAAAACACCCACAGTCTTACTTCAGTACTTTGGTTGGTTGGTTTGTTTGCTAAATTATGAAACATTGCGTTAAAGTTGTGTTTGCCTGGTTTCCTGGCCCGTGTCAGAACTCCAGCACCAAATTAGAGGATGATGGGATATTGCTGGAGGCAAGGACACTGAGAGCAGCAAAATGTGACAACTGACAAGCAGGAGGCAGAGGCACTCTAAAAATGGCATAAAAGCTCAAAGAGCATTAACAATTGGGCCCATCTAGCCTCACGGCCATTGCTATCTTCCTGATGGTAAAATAAATGTTGTTTCCAATAATGACCCTGAATCATGAAGAAAAGAATACATTGCTTTGGGTATGATTACATAAGAATGCACGGATGTATAGGAATTGTTCTAGAAGGTTTTTTTTTCTCTAATGGTGAAAATAAAGTTTTAGCTGTCAGACAGAAATATGTAATTTCGAAAAGAACCTTTCGTGAAACTATCTTTTCTAACATCAGTAAATTAACGAAAAAAAAAAAAGTACTTCTCTTTTTCTACTTTTGGAAATCAAATTTAATGAACAGAGAGTGTCTTGGAAATGCATCTTCTTTTTTCGCAGACCAGATGCCTTGGAGGTGACTCCTACTCATAGTGACCTTGTGTGTGTCACAGTAGAACGGTGCTCCACAGGGTTTCAAAGGGCTCGGCTGTGGCGTCATTGATGCAATTGTTCTCCATTGGGTTGGATTATAGATTTAAAGACTAAAACCTTCTATGGTGAAAAAAAAAATTTGGATTTGATGTGTAAAATAATAAAAATTAGAGATAATTATAATAGCTCCCATATTTTGAAATATTTTGCCATTTTCCAACCAACTTGTTGTTGTTAGCTGTCTTCAAGCTGGTGCTCAACTCACGATGACCCCATACACATTGGTGGTCCTGTGCTATCCCCATGACAGGTTTAGGATTGGACCAGGACCATTGTGTCCACAGGGTTTTCATTGGCAGATACGTAGCCAGGCTTTTTTTCCTAGTTCAACTTAGTTTGGAAGCTCTGCTAAAAGTTGTTCAGCATCATGGCGTCACACAAACCTCCACTGACAGATGGGTTATGGCGGCCCTTGAGGAGCACTGGCCTGGAATTGAACCGGGTCTCCTGCATGGAAGGCGAGAATTACTGAATCACCACTGCCCTCTTTCCAACCATAGCCATAGACATGACTTTATTTGATTTTCATAAACATTCTATAAACTATACAGGTCAGCCACTATTAACCTCAATTTTCACAAAAGCATAATACCAAAGACTCAGACAGACATTGGATCGAAATAAAGATTATCTGGCCAAATCTAACATCCAGTTCATGATTTTTTCTGAGAACTTCTATGACAAGCATCATTCAACCTTAGCCTGAATCCCTCCTACAATGGCAGTATGGTTCCCTCTAGAACAGTTAACAGCTCCATTTGTAGCACAGTTAAGAGAGTAGAAAATCTTTAAATATACCACTTAAATAAAGGACTATGCCACTTTTTAAAAATGTCAGTCATCACACATAAAGAACAAAATCACGTGACTATAAAATAGTTAAGATCATGGGCTATATCCCTGGAAGAGTTAAACAACTCTAAGTTTTTGTGTTCCTCCTTCACAATGTGGGTAATAGGAATAGTACTGACCTACTTTGAAATAACGTGTGTAAAGTGTTTAGAATAGTTTCTGGAACCCAGAATACCCTAAGCATATGTTGGCTGCTATAACAGTGATAGTAATAATAGCAATTATTATTATCAGTATAGCTCAAAGACAAAATTATAACATTGTGGCAGGGGACTGCATCATTATTTCATGCTTTCAAATTATGTTGGTCAGAATTCAGGATGTTACTCATTAAAAAAGAACAAGTCGAACTATATTGGAGGAAAGAAACGCAAAAATCAAACAAACAAACTTTAGCAATTTAAGGCCACCTATCATACTTCCGGTAACCTTGGTGGTGTAGTGGTTAAGTGCTACGGCTGCTAACCTAACGGAAGCCAGCTGAAATCCACCAGGTGCTCCTTGGAAACTCTATGGGGCAGTTCTACTCTGTCCTATAGGGAGGGTCATTATGAGTCGGAATCAGCTAGATGGCAAAGGGTTTGTTTTTTTATCATACTTAATAAATAAATGAATGATCACCTTATTGGGACTAAATATATGGTGGGGTGGAGGTGAAGATGCAAAACTTAGTTCAGTTCAAAGTTTTTCAGATCAAATCAGGCACCAATTAATGGACTTGAGGTTTGTTTCCTTAATATCATTTTTAATTTTTTGCTTCTCAGAGGCTCAACTTCTACATTTGAAAAAAAAAAAAAATAGGTAATAACAAATGTTCTCATGTTGGGGCTTCTGATAATAAAATATCATTTGTTTTTTGAAAAATCCACTTTCTAATCGTGAGGAAGTATATAAAATTGTTGAGAGGGGAGATAGCAGAGCTGAGCAGAAGTTGTCTAGCACTTTCTTGGTTTGTGAGGGGATTTATTTTTTTCTCATTAATTATAGGTTTTTTTTTTTTAACTTTAATGCTATTTTTTTTTCTCAAGAAAGAGAATCCAACTGAAGCAGACACCCTATATCAGATTGAAAGAACACAACTTTCCTTTCTTTAATATAATTTTTATGTTTTTTTTAGTCAAAGCAAATGAACAGGAAAAAAAAAAAAAAAAACACAGTCCAAATACTAACTGCTCCCCCGTGAAGTCCGTGTTCATGCTGGCTTTGTCAGCGTATTGACAGATTGAACCCATTCTTGGTTCCTCTGAGTAGCTGGCCCAGCCACCCTCACAGACAACGTACGCTTGCTGTCTCTAGCTTTGCACTTACTGGTTTCTTTGCTCCTAGCTGGTCCTTTCCCAAATCAGCACTGACCATACCCAGAAATAGAGTAGTACTAGCAGTTTAGGCAAAAGGCATATTAGGCTTATACCCTGAAGAACATTCAAAAACTGGGGAGACATGCTCCCCCCAGTCATAAATACCTTGTAGTCGGGATCCATAACATTTGTTGGAAAGTGCGTGTGTGTGTGTGTGTGCGTGTGGGCATAAGTGAAACTCTTTACTTTGATACACTTCAAACTCAGAGAAAGAACTGCAAGAATGGAGATTTAACCCAGGTTCTTCAATTGTTAACATTTTGCCCCATTTTCTCTCTTTCTCTGTATGTTTTAAAAACTGATCTGATTGACCTTTTCTACCTGCGAACAGAACTTTACTTCAGCTACAGCAGGAATGGTGCAAGACACTAGCTTCTCAGCAGCACATCAAGGCTAGTGGTGGCCCTTCCCTCCAGTCACTTGCCCAGACCCGTGGGACTATGCAAGCTACCATCAGTGCTGGAGATCAATACCCTCCTCCTAACCACCTCCTTGAAAGTTGGATGTTGGTACTCAGAGTCTTGTTCCCAGTATCACTCCAGCCACTACCCACATCCTCATCGTTTCAGGAAAAATGGGACAGAAATCTGGGCTCATCATTTTGAAAAGCCGCCAACCCATAGAAGCACCGGCTTAATAATAGGGAAAGCTCTCATAAATAGCATCTGATATTACATAATAATAGGACACCTTATCTCCAAATCTATTCAGGGAAAGGAAGAACAGACAGAATAAAAGATGTAGCCAGGGAGCGAAAAAGAACAGTTTCATTCATAGAGGTTCATGACAGTTCCATTGTCAAAATATTTTTCAACCCAAAGGAACAGATCTGAATAACAGACAGAAAGCCTGTTCTTTCTTTGTGACACAAAAGAAAGATTTAAATTTGGATTAGCATGTTTTGGATTTTCTAAAACAGTTAAAAGAATCAGTAATGAAAAGAACATGGGCTATTGTTCGAGAAGGCAGACAGGAGCACGAGCTGATTTGATCATTAAGGACAGAAAACTGAATCGTCCCTACTGACGTCTACATAATTTATTTCTCATAGATACCATGAAACCAACCAAAAGTTAAAACTAGCGCTGGAAGAGCTCTGAAACCTTTCAAGGGAAATGTTAAGAAGATATTAAAGTTCTACTGCTGCTTAAATTCCAAATTAGAACATGAAATCAGGCAGGTAAATTGTACATGGGGTATAGAATTAAAAGTCAAGCCCCTTACAATCTATAGCACACTACAGCTGCAGGTTCAAGCCCAGAATCAGACAGGGAGGTTTCTAGGTTTTATTTATCCTATTGCACTTTTTTTTTTTTTTTTATCATGCTTTAAGTGAAAGTTTACAAATCAAGTCAGTCTCTCATACAAAAACTTACATACGTCTTGCTATGCACTCCTAGCTATTTTCCCTGTAACGAGACAGCACACTCCTCCTCTCTGCCCTTTATTCCCTGTGTCCATTCAACCAGCTCCTGTCCCCCTCTGCCTCCTCATCTCACCTCCAGACAGGAGCTGCCCACATAGTCTCATGGGTTTGTGTACTTGAGCCAAGAAGCTTACTCCTCACCAGTATCATTTTCTGTCTTATAGTCCAGTCCAAACCCTGTCTGAAGAGTTGGCTTTGGGAATAGTTCCAGTCTTGGGCTAATAGAAGGTCCAGGGACCATGACCTCCGGGGTCCCTCTAGTCTCAGTCAGGCCATTAAGTCTGGCCTTTTTACAAGAATTTGAGGTCTGCATCCCACTGTTCTCCTGCCCCATCAGGGGTTCACTGTTGTGTTCCCTGACAGGGCAGTTATCAGTTGTAGCCAGGCACCATCTAGTACTTCCGGTCTCAGGCTGTTGTAGTCTCTAGTTTATGTGGTCCTTTCTCTTTCTTGGGCTCATATTTACCTTGTGTCTTCGGTGTTCTTCATTCTCCTTTACTCCAGGTGGGTTGAGACCAACTGATGCATCTTAGATGGCCACTTGCTAGTGTTTAAGACCCCAGGCGCCACTCACCAAAGTGGGATGCAGAATGTTTTCTTTATAGATTTTACTATGCCAATTGACCTAGATGTCCCCTGAAACCATGGTCCCCAGACCCCCATCCCTGCTACTCTGGCCTTCAAAGTATCCTATTGCACTTATTAATAACAGATCCCACTGTGCGACTCTTCAGCAGCAGCCTAGTATAGCTAAAGTTACCAGCCACCTCTGAGAGATGCTGTGACAATGGACATCCGCTGTCCTTTGACGAGCTCAAGTAAACATGCACAGCAGAGAAGCCCATCTAACAAATGAAAAGCTCAATGAATCATTTCACTTGTATAAAAATAAAATTGAATTGCTATGCACGAAGCTGACCCTGATGTAATATAACCTCCTGACGTATATTATGAATCAAGAAGGAAAAATTAGATACTATTTAATATACTGTAGATTGTATGGAAACCCTGGTGGGATAGTGGTTAAGTGCTATGACTGCTAACCAAAGAGTTGGCAGTTTGAATCCGCCAGGTGCTCCTTGGAAACTCTATGGGGCAGTTCTACGCTGTCCTATAGGGTCACTGTGAGTTGGAATCGACTTGAGGGCAGTGGGTTTTTTTTTTTTTTGGCTTCATAGATTGTACGGGGTTTTGGAGCAAATGCCAGGTTTCTGTCATGAGTAAAGATTTGCATCTTAGCTATATGGTAGTTAACAAAACTTAACACAGAGCCTTGCTTTCTCTATTCTGTAAATTAAGGGCAACAACTAACCACTAAAAAAAAAAAAACCACTAGGGATCCTCTAAAGTATAAGTGACATAATGCATGTACGAAGCCTAACTAGAAAATGCAACATAGATCGTAATCAACGCTACTGTCATCACTGATAGTAATCCACCCGTATTGTTCTCTTACATTCTGTAGAGAGGAAATCCAAGTAGCATGGACTTTACATGTGTTTTATTTGAATACTATACAGCCGAATGGCAGGACAGCTTCAACAGCTGGGTAACTGGAGCACACTGACTATGCCAGGAATCCAGAAGCTTTGCGGTAGCTGACAAAGCCCCCTTGGTTTGGACCTGGTAGCTGATCCCTTGGCTGGTTCCAGAATCAGAGTCCTGTGACATAAACACCTGAGCCTTTTTAAACTAACGCCAATTCTTTAGTGTCATCCGGAAGAGGGAGAACAGGTTTTATTGACTCACTCAAGAATTCAAAATCTACCCCGAGTGTCCACCATGAGTCTGGCCCTGGACAGAGGGCTGAATATAGAATCAGGGACCAGGAGTGCCTGGTCTGTACCTGCTGGCAGGGGACAGTCACTGGCTCATGTCTACTGTCTCATTCACAACAATAAAATCACTTCCATCAGATGCTTTCACATTTATCATTCACACATTTGCTCTTCTCCAGGTTGTGGGAGTGATCATTAGCTCTGCGTAAAAATGTGGAAGTTAGTGCTTGCTTTGGCAGCACATATACTAAAATTGGAACGATACAGAGAAGATGAGCATGGCCCCTGTGCAAGGATGACATGCAAATTCGTGAAGCATTGCAAATTTTTCAAAAGAAGAGTGGAGGGAAGGAGCGGGCTGTCTCACTGGGGGAGAGCAATTAGGAGTATATAGCAAGGGGTATATAAATTTTTGTATGAGAGACTGACTTGATTTGTAAACTTTCACTTAAAGCACAGTAAAAATTTTTAAAAAATGTGTAAGTTAAAGTTGAGAAAATTGAAACAACTTACCCAAAGGTTGAGATGGGTAAGTGAAAGGCATTTTTTACTTTAGAAGTTACTCCTCCATGTCATTCTTCTGGAGATTTAGCCAAGAAATCACTTGGCACAGCTTAAGAAGTGTGCAGGGTCATATGCCTCTCCCCCTCCCCCTGCCTGCTGCCACAATTGCTGTATGTCTACCTCCCGCTTTAAGGCTCCAGTAAGGTTGTTCAGTCAACATTCGCATGGGTTGCCCATCTTTATGGCAGGGATTGCATTCATACCAGCGTCCAGCCAAGTTTCCTCCTTTCCACCAAGTTTCCAATTTCTTTCCATTTGCCTCAAGTTGACAGTGGTGGCCAGCTCCTAAGATGGTGCCTTAATGATCTCCTCCTGTTATCTACGACCTAGTGTAGTCCTCTCCCACACTGAACCAAGATCAGTCTATGGGGCCGATAGAATATGGTAGAGTAATGGTATGTCATTTCCAAGATTTGGTTATCAAAGTCAAAGTTTTGACTGGGGCTCTCTTTCTATTTTGGCTCATTCATTCCAGGGGGTGCAGGGAAGCTGTAACTTAAGCAGCCTTATATGAGGCCCAAGAGACCAGGAACTAAAACTTCCTGACAACCGCCACATAGGAGCGGTCCTCTAGCTCCCTTAGGTGACTACAGCCCCAGAGGACAGCTTGGCTGACACCTCCTGAGAGATCTCAGGCCAGAACCACCCAGCCAAGCCTTTCCTGGGTTCCTGACCCTCAGAGACTGTGTAAAATAACAAATGTTTGTTGTTTTAAGCTGCTAAATTTTTGGGTACTTTGTTATGCACAGATAACTAATACAGCTACTCGAGCTTCAAACCTCAATTTTAGCTCTTTGGTTTTCCAAAGGTCTCCCCTGATTGTATTAGGTCACAGCTATCTACCATCTTTTCTATACTCCCTTACCTTCTGCCTTCTTGACTCCCTTCCCTTCTGCCTTCTTGACTCCCTTCAAAAGCACAATTGCTGAAATAATTTAGCTACTGATCATTGAACAAGGACTATGTGCCAGGTCCCATCCTAAACAATTTACAGATATTATTTCAATTTATTCTCAGCAATCTTATGAGGTAGATATTATCTCCATTTCACAAAGGAGGAGCCTGAAACTTGGAGACGTTTAGTAAAATCACATATCTAAGAAGTAAGCTGGTATTTGAGTCAAGTCTTTTTAGCTCCAGTTACATTTCTTAAACGCTGTTGTTATTGTCAGGTGCCATCCAGTGGGCCCCTGCTTATGGCAACCTCATGCACAACAGAACAAAACACGGCCTGGTCCTGTGCCATCCCCATGACTGATTGCAGATTGGACTATTGTGACCTGTATGGTGGTCATTGGGTGATTTTCATTAGCATATGGCCAGACCTTTCTTCCTGGTCTGCCTTAGTCTGTAGGCTCCACTGAAACCTGCTCAGCATCACAGGAACATACAAGCCTCCAATGACAGAAGGATGGTGCCTGCACGTGAGGTACATTGGCCAGGAATTGAGCCTGGATCTCCCACATGGAAGGCAAGAATTCTACCACTGAACTACTACACTACATTCAACTGTCGTGTCTGCAATAGTTCCCCCCAAACCCTTGCTATTTGAGACAGGGAAAATATACATGGGGAGTGGTCTCCATGTGCAGGGCTCCTGCCTAGTGAGAGGAGTAGGAACAGAAGTGAGAAGCACAATGTTTCTCTTTGTCAACCTTTATCTAATCCATCATTTGGGCATTTTGCTCATGATAAAATGTTGCTGAACCCGCCATATTTGTCATCACAGATCTCTAGACTAGAGAAATAATGTAAGTTCTGCATGAGGCTCTTCTGAGTCATGGAAAAGTATGCCAAAAAATCAATAGCATGACCATTCTCTACAGTGAAGTATTTATTATAGAAATCAACAAAAAATCTAGGACAGGCCAATCTCACTTCTGAGCATCTATGAAAACAATCCTAAATAAAGACAAACAAAATCTATTATCACATTAAGAAACTAACACATCCTGACAAAGTGGGGTCTATTCTGGGATTTCCAGGATCATTTAGCATTAGGAAATCCATGAATAGAACGCATGTATTATTAATAGACCTAAAGAGAAAAAAGTATGAAAATCTTCAGAAAAATTCAGCAATCATTCCTACCTGAAGAAGAAAACCACTCTACACAGTGGTTCTCTCGCAGGGGTTTTACAAGATCAAAATTGCTTTCATGAAAATACTAAGATGTTATTTGTCTTTTGCACTGTCATTCTCTCAAGTGTGTGCAGTAGAGTTTCTCAAAGCTTACATGATATGCAATATTCTTCTATTAAGCCAGACATTAAAGGGATTTGGAAACATGTAAAACATGCCACTGTTTTCATTAATTTCCTTTAGGAAAATACCAATTTTTCATTTAAATTTTTTTGTTATTCTATAATTGGTTTCTTATTTGTTTTTTGAAATTGAAACTTAGGGTTTCTTCTGAGCAGTTATTTTACATGCATATAGGGAGACCATTCTGATTCCAAAGAGAATAAAAGATCAACCATTGACTAACCCTGACATGATGGATTGAACCTTGCTCTCTCCCTTTAACTGAAATTGACTGATATCGGGTCACAAGGTGGTCTCTGGCCCTCCACCCACCTTTTGAACTTTAATCTTATTGTTATTTTTAAATAAATCTACAAATAAATATTTTTCAAATTCCTGTTTTAATTTTAATATGGTAAATAGCAATAGATAAAGCTGATGTAAAGAAAAATTCTGTGTAGTCCACAGTAATTTTTATGAGTAAAGAGAAAACCAAACATTTGAGAATCACTTCTCCATATGATAAAAATTAATGACCACTTTCTTAACTTTATACATAGTGTTTTTTAAAATATAAAATGGAAAAGAAAACCATATTTACAGTAACAACACTGAAAACAAAGAAATTAAGAAAAAGGAAAAAAAAAAAGAAACTTAGAAATAAACCTATTAAGGAATATATGAAATCTGCATGAGGAAAATTTATGCCATTCCTGAACAACACAAAGGTAGATATGAACAAATGGACAGACTGACTTCACTTCATTTCTTCCATGTTTACATAAATTTTAAAGAACCCCTGGTGGTACAGTTGTTAAGCGTTCTGCTATTAATGAAAGGTCAGCAGTTCGAACCCATCAGCTGCTCCAAGGGAGGATGTAAAGATCTATAGTCTTAGAAACCCCATGGGGCAGTTCTACTCTGTCCTATAGAGTCTCTATGAGTCAGAATCGACTCGGCGGCAATGGGTTTGGTGTTTTTTATATATAAATTTAAAGCAGTGCAACTAAAATGGCGAGAAATGTTATTTTCCAATTGATTCTACAGTTCATACAGAAAAAATAACTAGGAGAACCCTAAATGGAAGAGCAATGAGGAGGAAGTGGGGTGAGGGTTGGGGACTAACCTTACCGGACATTACAACACACTCAAATCAAAATAGCGAGCATGACAGACAGATAGGGAAACCCCATCACAAACTGCAGGACGTGAGATCACCATCCCTGATGCTGCCTTCGCTCCATTTGGTCATCCACTTTGTTGTCTGCTGTCCAGTCGATTCCAACTCATAGCGGCCCCATCACTTCTTGCCCAGAAACTTCTAGTATATCCCAGTGATAACTTACCCCCACCCGAAGGTTTGCCTCATAATTCTACCCTGCAGTGTGAGATTTCTAAACAGGCATATTTCTTAAAAAGACCTATTCTACTTTGCCTTCAATTAACTTTGTTTCGTGGAAGACGTTTTACTTTTCCCTTTGCTTGGTTTATGAAAGTCCTAACTCACTCATAGCAATTGACTTCCGTCGTGAGCCATCACATTAGCCTTCCGGCCTGACTTTGTCTGGCAGCCTGAGTTAGTGACAGGAGCACTGTCCTGCAACTGAGAGGTTCATTCCTGCCTCCTCCTAAAACAGAACACATCCTAGGGGAAAACAAACTGTAACTCAATCTCTGTGAACCTCAGTTTCCTTGTCTATAAAATGGGGATAACGTTAATACTAACCCGAGTAATGTAAGAATTAAAAATGTAATCAGGGAAATCGTCACATCCCTCACAGGCAGGAAGGTACGGTGATGATGAGCAGGAACCCTGGACCAGATGACCAGGGTTTACTCCTAGCTTCCCCACTTAGCAGTTGTGAGAGCTGGTGCAGCCTACTTAAGTATCCTGTGCCTGAGGCTTCTGATCTGTAAAGGGCAAATGATAATAGTCCTTCTATTATCATTTGTTGAGGAGCCCTGGTGGCATAGTGGTTAAGAGCTTGGGTACTAACCAAAAGGTTGGCAGTTCAAATCTACCAGCCACTCCTTGGAAGTCCTGTGGGGCAGTTCTACTCTGTCCTATAGGGTTGTTACGAGTCACATCTGACTCAAAGGCACCTAACAATGACAACAACATGGTTGTTGAAGGAGCAGTGGTTAAGCACTTGGCTGCTAACCGAAAGGTCAGCTGTTTGAATCCACCAGCTGCTCTGTGGGAGAAAGGTGTGGCAGTCTGCTTCTGTAAAGAATACAGCCTTGGAAACTCCACGGGGCAGTTCTACTCTGTCCTGTAAGGTTGCTATGAGTCAGAATTGACTTGATGGCAATGGGTGTGTGTGGTAGTGGTGAGGAGTGGGTGAGGGCTAAGAATAGTGCCTGATACCTGGCTAGTGCTCCAGGTGCTAACCTTTACCATTTACCCCACTTTCTTCCCAACACGGGGTAGGCAGAGGAATTGGGTCTCTCCATGTTGCCTGTGCTCTGTGGGGAGAGCAGGAGAGCTCCTCAATCGCAGTTCCCCATTCTCTTCCCTTACAGTCGAAGGTGACTGAAGAACTAACCAGGACAAACTAGAAGGTCATCGATATAAAGGTCACTCTTCCCCATCCCTATGGTATATCATCAGCCACTCGGCCTCAGCGATCTCTGTGGTTTTTTGTTGCTTTAGGTGGCACTTTTCAGGAACTTGAGATTTGAAGAAGAAAAAGACCAATTTTAGGTCATCTGCAGTTCAAGTAAAATCGCCTGTGATTATCTTTGTCAACGTGTTTTAAAAACCGGTAGTGGGGTAGCAAACATCAACGGAGGTGGGAGGATAATGGTAATCACTTAATTGTTTTCTAGTGCATTTTTAAGTATTTTAAAATCAAGAGCTAAAATGTAGGACATCATATGAATAAACAAAATATGACTGCAAACATGGTACAGTAAGCTTTAAGCAGTTCCTAGGCCTGGTTTTTCTCAGTAAAATTTACCAAATATATTTTTTCCTTGTCATGGATTGAATTTTGTCCCCCCAAAAGATACGTGGAAGTCTTTGCCCCATGGTACCTGTGAGTGTGACCTTGTTGGGAAACAGTCTTTCTCTGAATATGTTCTCAGTCAAGTTGACATGAAGTTATGCTGGAGTAGGGTGGGCTCCGATCGAATATGACCGGTGTCCGTATAAGCCACCCAGTTTGTGGTACTTTGTTACAGCAGCCCTAGGAAACTCAGGTTTCCATTAGCTGGTTTCACCAGGCCGTTCTTCCTACTCTTTCTTAGTCTGGAAATCCAACAATGGACTCAAACATACCAAAGATCATGAAGATGACAGAGGACTGGGAGATATTTTGTCCTGTTATACACAAGGTCATTATTGAGGTGGAGCCAACTTGATGGTAACTAACAACGATAACAGTTTCCTAAGATACTCCCGAAGAAAATACTACCTGCCTTGGAGAATGTATCCAAGCTGCTGTCACTTCTTTTAAGGTTATCGATAAATAATAATCTTATAAGAAATTTGTGCAAAGAAATAGAGGGATTTTGAGACTTTTTTTTTCCAAGGTAATCAAACATGTTAGTAAGAAATAATTATAGCAAAAATAACATTATTTTTATGATGCTACCACTCTCTCAAACATAAAGTTAATTGCAATTTCTTTAACCAGATTAATGCAAAGACTATCAACATTCCCAACGTTTGAGACAACAAGGCCAGAAGTGGAAATTGTTTGAAAATTCAACACTACTCCCTTACAGAAACAATAGCCAGCAACACCTGTAAATTGGTTTCTATTTTTGACCCGATAAGACAAAGGAACAGGTACTCAATATGCTGTAAATTTTAAGGCATGTTATCGATTTTAGAAATGGCAAATATTGAACATGCATGCTGACTGCGGAATATACTAAACGTTCTGTCATGTTCTCCGTGGGAACACATCTGGAACCCCCTTTCTGGGGCTACTTCAGAGAAACATCACAACGACATCTTTGTGACTGAATGTGATAGAAATAATTCATATGCCTGCTCTCACAGGTGTGGAAAATCACACCCTCATCTTACTAAATATCACGTTTGGCTAAAAGAGGACCAGATATTAATTTCATATGCAAAATAGTAAACTTTGTGGTGGGACAAAACGTTCCATCCGGAGCAACATTTCCTGTTGGTAATAGAACAACTGCACTTTAAGCCTCAAACTCTTTTTCCTCTATCTGCACTTCTATTCCTAGTGAGCTTAATATCATAGATAATCTGTAATATTCTAAATTTACAATTTAAATTTGATTAAAAGTATTATGTATGTACCATATCTGTTCATTAAGTTGATTGGAATGCAAGACTCTCAAGTTTCAAGCTGAGGTCCTTTAATCAATAACACACCAATTGTCTCTCCTATTTTTAGGGGGAGTGAAACACAGGTAATGAGAAGCACTGAATTATAGACAAGGAGATCCTAGCAATGACACAGGACAGGCGACAGGTATGCTGCAAACCTGGACATTCTCGAAACAGAGATCTCCCTGCTCTGGGATGCCACCCACCGGAAAATTGCTGTTGTTGGGCACTGGTATGTCAATTCCAACTCACAGCGACCCTGTAGGACATAGCAGAAGTGCCCCACACCTGTAGTCTTTAAGACAGCAGATCACCAAGTATTTCTCCAGTGGAGCCCGCAGGAGGTTTGAATTGCTGGCCTTTCAGTTAGCACCCAAGCGCTTTAACCACTGCGTCACCAGAGTTCCTTATGTTAAATATACATATATATAACAGTATAAGTACATATATACACATGCATGTATATATGTATATATGTATATATGTATATACGTATATATGTATATATGTATATATGTATATATGTATATATGTATATATGTATATATGTAGTTGTTGTTAATTGCTGTTTAGTTGATTCCAACTCATGACAGCTTCATGTGTGCAGAGTAGAACTGCTCCAGAGAGTTTTCAAGGTTGTGACCTTCAGAAGCAGATCACCACCCCTGTCTTCCAAGGCGCCTCTGGGTGGTTTCAAACTGTCAAATTTTTGTCTAGTAGCTGAGCCTTTAACCATTTGCAGCACCCAGGGAGCCTTTTATGTATATAAGTCTCTATGAGCTGGAATTGACTCTACAGCAATGGGTATGGTTTGTGATTTTTTTTATATATTAAATATACATACATATATATATATATATATATATATATAAGTAGTGACCCTATAGGACAGAGTAGAACTGCCCCATAGGGCAGTAAATGTTAAATATACAGTGTGTATTAAAAATACCACACAATGATGTGGATGAACAAACGATGACTACACGCATAATATGAAAGAATCTCACAAGAAGATGCCAAATACAGAAAGAGTACATAGTGATGATTCAATTTACATAAACATTAAAAGTAGATAAAATGTATCTACGGTTTAAGAAGTCACAATACAGGTAGTCCCCAACTTATGACGTATTCAAGTTACGACAAACCGCACTTACAACCGTCTTTTTTTTTTTTTTTTTTGGTACTTCTTACCATAACCAAAAACCAAATAGGTAGTAAAATGTACTACATACAACGTTAAAATATATTGTAAATTTGTATGTAATGTTTCCAACCCCCAAAGACAAAGATTGAATTTGTAAAGATAGTGATATTAAAAGACAGTAATAATGAAAACTTAAAAAAAAAATGAGGTATTTGATTTACCTCAGAACTGACTTATGATGGAGTCATCAGAACAAAATCCTGCCGTAAGTTGGAGACTACCTGTACTAGTTACCACTGGCAGAGGGAATAGTGACTGGAAAGGTCACAAGTAGGGCTTTTGGGACCCTGGCAATGTTCTGTTGCTGTATCTGGGTGCTGGGTACATGACTGTTAAATTTGTGAAAAATTCATTGAGCATATATGGTTTGTGCAATTTTATGTGTGTATGTTACACTTCATGGGGGCAATGAAGGAGACTAGGGTTGGATTCCTGGCCAATGCACCTCAAGTACAGCTACCACCTGTCTGTTAGTAGGAACTTGCATGTTACTATGATGCTGAACAGGTTTCAGTGATGCTCCCAGACTAAGGCAGACTAGGAAGAAAGGCCTGGCAATCTACTTCCAAAAATCAGCCAATGAAAATCCTATGGATCACAATGGTTCAATCCCATTGTACACTGGGTTGCCAGGTGTTGGGGACCAATTTGACAGAAGCTAACAAGAACAACATGTTATGCTTCAATAAAAGTTTAAAAAATGTTGTGCCTAGGCCTTACCCCAGACTCTCCACCCCACCAAAAAAAAAAGTATTCAGTTGGAGTTCCTCATAGGGTATCTGCTGGAATATTTAGAATTGGAGTTTTGTGCTTTAGAGTTTGTGGTACAAATAATGTTCCCCCATAGTACCGTCCCTGAGTATATCTCCAGAGCTCCCATCCACCCAAGTACACAGGGGTCCTGTCTCTCCCAGACACTCTTTTCCTTGTTTTCTTTAGAAATTCTTGTGTGCTTACTAGTATCCCACGGCCACCCTGGTTTGTTGCTGCCTCACCATGCTGGAGTTGGAAGTCTTACTCTGATCCTCTCCCGCCGACCCCGCTCCCTGTCTGTGCTCCTCTCCCCCTAGACTGGGGAGCTATATAACTATTCCCAGAAACTGGTTGCTCAAGAGACACAAGACTGATGGGGCCGCTGCCAAAGTCAGGAGCAGCTAAAGGCCACATAGTTTGAAGAAATCATCTTTTTGTTGTGATTGGCCAGAAGGAGGGGTAAGAGCTCCAAATTTTGATGCTATTACTATAATAGCTAGTGTAGCCCCAGATCAGACCACAGGGGATTTTCCAGGAGAGAGGGAGGGAGACCCATTCCATGCTGCCAACTCTACCTCTCACTATACTCATCCGAAGGCACCCACAGTTAAATTGACCTGTTGTTGTTGTTAGGTGCCGTCCAGTTGGTTCCAACTCATTGTGATCCTACAGGACAGAGTAGAACTGCCCCATAGGGTTTCCGGGGAGCAGCTGGTGGATTTGAACTGCTGACCTTTTGGTTAGTGGCCAAGTTCTTAACCACTGTGCAACCAGGGCTCCCACAGTCTGTGACCACAGTCTGTGACAAATATCAAAACGAGTGCTTTTACTGAAGCTGGTATCAATGTAACCACTGTAATTCTAATATAAAAAAAACCAAAAACCAAACCAAACCTGTTGCCATTGAGTTGATTCTGACTCAGAGCGACCCCACAGGACAGGGCAGAACTGCCCCATAGGGTTTCCAAGGAGTGCCTATTAGATTTGAACTGCTGACCTTCTGGTTAGCTGCCAAACTCTTAACGACTACGCCACCAGGGTTTCCATTATAATTCTAATATACACAATAATAATGTGGACGGTATAAATAAATCATAGCTATTTCCACTATTTTCTGATTAAGATTCACCTCACTTGAAATCAGGGAGAGCTCAAAGGTTTTATATTTTGAACATTCTAATCAAGTACATTTCCATTTCTCCAACTCATGTACTTCTATTCCTAAAATCTTCATTGAATGCTGGGTATACAGTCAACTCTAAACCAACAGCCTTGGGAAGAAAAGAGTCGATCTAATTCTTGTTGCTTCAGGACTGAGGGACCTCTAAAAATTACTAATCTCACTCTGTGCCAATGATAGCCTTTTTGCCATCACATTTCTGGCTAATGCTTTCCAATTTGTACTTGAACTCACCATTTCCCTCATCTGATGTTTGGCAACAACGTTTAGTTTTAAGTATGAGGAGGTTCTTATACTGAGATTTTATTTTCTTGTTATTTTCACATTGGTCATACAGAACCCAACATGGAGTAAAAGAATAAGCCCCATTCGAACTCTGTGGTTAGCTGTCCTCAAGTCAGCTCCCAACTCATGGAGACCCTGGGCGCGAGATCAAACTGTTGTGATCCATGCGTTTTTCACTGGTTGATTTTTAGAAATCCATCACCAGGCCTTTCTTCCTAGTCCTCCTTAGTCTGGAAGCAACACACAAGCCTCCACTGACAGATAAGGGTGGCTGTGCACGAGCTGTACTGGCTGGGAATCGAACCTGTGTCTCCTGCATGGAAGGTGAGAATTCTATGACTGAATCACCACTGCCCTCCGTGCTAACTCTACCTAATGCTATTTCCGGTATATGAAGACACCTTCCGTGGATCCTTGAAGCTTTCCTCTGATCCCTAGGGTTGCTGATCTCTTTAGTGATTTCACAGGCAAATTTTTTTCCCCTTGTTTTTGACTTTGTCCCTTTACCATTCTCTTCTTAGTTACAGTTCAACTACCTACTTTTTAAAGTCCAGAACTCAGCACAAAACTCCAAAACTGAGTCCATTCAGTACTTTGCCAAGCAGAATATTTATTTATATTTAATCAGATGCAAAAATTATATTAATAAGTCTAAGAAAGCAGTAAACTTTGGAGGATCTTCATAAGAAATATTGAAAACTTAAATACAAAATCAACTCAGATCCCAATTATCTTTGATATTTACTACAATCTAGTGAATTCTCCCACTACATTCTTGAGTAGTTAGTTTTGGGTTGTTCAGCCTGAAATCCTTAACAAGAGTCCTCATTAATAAGTGTTATAACCTTTATTTTTTCATGAATAGATGTGAACATGTTTGTTGTTGTTAGGTGCCATCGAGTTTATTTCAACTCACAGTGACCCCATGTGACCGAGTAGAACTGCCCCATAGGGTCTTCTAGGCTATATTCTTTACAAGAGCAGATCGCCAGGTCTTTTCTCCTGTGGAGCCACTGGTAGGTTAAAACTGCCAACTTTTTGGTTAGCAGCAGAGCTCTTAACTGTTGTGCCACCAGGGCTCCATGTGAACATGTTTAGGGAAGCTAAATTTGTTTCATAAAGGTATTTGGTGAAATAAAATGATTATTCTGTGTTAATCAGACCTACAAGTGACTTATAATTCTTAAAAAAGGTAAAATACTATTACATATGTTTTCTGTATCTCTAGCTGTAAATTCATGTAATACATTTTACATTAAATTTATTTTAACCATACCTTAGAGATTCTGAGCTGGTTTGCCTTTTATCCACTGTATTCCTGACTAATGGCTTCCAACCTATCCTTGATTAAATAAATGCCTGACTCAAGCTAAATCAAATTGAATTAAACCAAACGAAATGCAATGTAGTGGAACCCTGTTACTTGAATTAATGCAAGCTTTATAAGGATTAAGTGTTCTCTGTTATATTTTTATTGAAAATTTTAATAGTAAAGTTATGCAACATGAAACAAAATGGAGAAAAAAATAATGCTATTGTGATAACTCCATTTCTGGCTTTTCATAACAAAGATACTTTATACAGTGTCAATGCAATAAATCACAGGTAAATATAAGTAGATAACTTAAAAGTGCTACCTATTTGGGTCATAAATCTTTGACATTTGGGCATGGACCTTTATGGATTATTTTATATTTTTATAATTAGCCTTTATTACAACAAAAATAAAAATAAGAGCACCCTTTGTCATCTCTTTCATGTACTAATAACTTCTATAAACTATATTTTATATCTTTATGAAAATTTTATATTATTCTGGAAATAATAAAGTGCATAGATTACACCAAATTATTACATTTAAGCATGAGAGACAGTACTTATTGGGGCAGTGCTGTTGGAACTGGCCCCTTTATTGTATAAACATCCCTGATGAGGTCTTCCACATGGTAGTTGGCTTCCCCTAGGTCAGGTGTGGTTGGCCTACAATGCCCAGAAGTAAACTCTGGACCTTCAGAAACAGCAAAAGAAATGAAAAAAGAATATCCAGAAAACATCAGTAAACTATACAGGCTTGCAGCAAATGGTTTAAGTGCTTGGCTACTAAACGAAAGGTCAGTTTTATGGACTAAACTGTGTCCCCCCCAAACGTGTATCAACTTGGCTAGGCCATGATTCCCAATATTGTGTGGTTGTCCACCATTTTGTGATACTATGTGATTATCCTATGTGTTGTAAATCCTCACCTCTATGATGTTAATGAGTCAGGATTAGAGGCAGTTATGTTAATGAGGCAGGACTCAATCTACAGGATTAGGTTATATCTTGAGTCAATCTCTTTTGAGATATGAAAGAGAATCGAGCAGAGGGGAGAGGGACCCTATGCCACCAAAAAGGAAGCTCCAGAGTGAAGCGTGTCTTTTGGACCTGGGGTCCCTGCACTGAGAAGCTCCTAGGCCAGGGGAAAATTGATGTCAAGGACTTTCCCTCAAAACCGACAGAGAGAGCGAGCCCTCTCCTAAAGCTGGCACCCTGAATTCGGACTTCCAGCCTCCTAGACTATGAAAAAATAAATTTCTCTTTGTTAAAGGCATCCACTTGTGGCATTTCTGTTATAGCAGCACTATGTAGCTAAGATAGTCAGTTTGAACCTACTAGCCACTCCATGGGAGGAAGATATAGCAGTCTGCTTCCATAAAAATTCCAAAACCAAACCTATTGCCATTGAGGCAATTCCAACTAATAGCAACCCCATAAAGACGGAATAGAGCCCACTGCAGGGTTTCCAAGGCTGTAAATCCTTACGGAAGCAGACTGCTAAATCTTTCTCCCATGGACCGGCTGGCAGGTTTGAACTGCTGACCTTTCAGTTAGCAGCCAAGTGCTTTAACCAGCAGGTGACAAAGGCTGCCATGCATTGGAAACCCTATGGGGCAGTTCTAATCTGTCCCAAAGGGTCATTATGAGTGGGAATTGACTTGACGGCAATGAGTATCTATAAACACAGCTTCATCGTATATGGGAATATTGTTATCTACCAATTCATTCCTTCTTTTTGCAGGATGGATGTGTAAAGTTAGAATCTCATTCTTCCTGCAGCTGCTTTCTTTGCCCAGAGCACACTACCCCTTCCTTTGCTCCCCTTCCTTCCTGAATAATGCTGTGGAGTAGGAGACGGGTTGGTCTCTGGCATTGATCTGCCCCTACAACCACAACCACTGCTATCGGGTCGATTCTGACTCCTAGCAACCCTGTAGGACAGAGTAGAACTGCCCCATAGAGTTTCCAAGGAGTGCCTGGTGGACTTGAACTGCCCACCTCTTGGTTAGCAGCCGTAGCACTTAACCACTATGCCACCAGGGTTTCCGCCCCTAACTAGCTGTGTGAAAATGGACAAGTCATGTAAATGCTCTGGGCATCTGTATCTCCCTCCAGAAATCAAATGATATAGGAAATCTGCGTTTTTGGAATATCATAAAATGGTTCCACTGGACGGTGAGCTTTTAGTTGTGTCAGTCAACGTTTTATCCCTGACTTGTACAGTGTCTGGCACACAGTTAATATGAAATAAATGGTATCATTATATGATATTCCATGTTATGGGAGGGGTGACATGTAGAGGCAAGGCTCTGTTTTACAAGTTTCAGGTAGGGCTTCTGAAGGAAACAGGGGTTAGTCATTGAATTGGCAGATGGCTCCAAGATTGACACACTTAAATAAAGTTAGGGACAAAGGTTACTCTGCACACAGGTCAAAGAGTTCCCTAGTTGGGTAGGGAATAACTGCTTAGGAGAGGTGAGCCAACAGAATCACACTCATTCCCCATATGTTGTTATTGTGTGCCATCGAGTTGATTCCGACTCACAGTGATTCCATAAGACAGAGTATAACTGCCCCATAGGGTTTCCCAGGTTGAAATCTTTATCAGAGCAGATCACCAGGTCTTTTCTTCTGTGGAGTGACCGGTAGGTTCAAACCACCGACATTTCAGTTAGCAGTTGAGTGCTTAACCAGTGCTTAACCATTCCAGGTATACTGGTTGATAAATACCAAGGAAGACTACTTTGTTGTAATCCAATTTCTGGAATAAAGGGCATAAATAAAAGGGAAATGAGCTCAAAATAAATGATAGGTCCTAATAAAGAGAGCCCATAGATGAGCCACCTCAGCATCACAACTGCTGTTGATGAGAGGCAGCAGTAGCTGGCCATGGGGACCAGTGATGAGGACAACGTGGTCACTATTGAGTTCACAACAGTCAACACTCTATGACAACCTCACCATCAAGTCAAGATCAGCCTACTTCATGCAAGGCATACATATGCAAATGAGATAATGAGACCAGAGAGAAAGGGAGACTGCTGGAAGAAGTGTTTCCAGAAATTATTCTGGTTGGGACCATGAAGGTAAAAAAGAAGGTTGTGACTCTCCTTGACTGTGTTCTGGTCAGTTGGCAGGAGTTGGTGAACATGATGCATAGGTGTCCCAACTCCACTACCTGTAGCTATGTCCAATTTTTCCTGTGCTACTTTTTTGGGGCTCCTCTCTGTAGCTCTTCAAAAAAGGTGTCAAACAACTGGTGAGCACCTTCCAAATGCTAGGTGATTAGGCTAGCTCTGTTTACATTTACCTTACTTTGCATGCACATCAGACCGTGAGGGAGGTATACCTCGATTTTATAAATGAGGCTTCCAAATCTCAGAAAGGTTAAGTAATTGTCCAAGGTGGGTCTAAACCAAAGCAGTTGCCTTCTGGTAGATTTTGACTCATGGTGACCCCATGGATGTCACAGTAGGACTGTGCTCCATAGGGTTTCAATGGCTGTGATTTTTTGAAAGCAGATCTCCAGGCCTTTATTTTGAGGCACCTCTGCATGGATTCAAACAGCCAATCTTTCAGTTAATAGCTGAACACGTGACTGTTTGTGCCACCCAGGGACTCCCATGGAGGGCCTAATAAAGAAATAATGGACTCAGGTCCACCTGACTCCAAAGCCCACGTGCCTTCCACTCTGCCACAGGTCTCCCCATTCCCTCTGATCATTGACGGACATGACTAGAACTGGGGAGTAAGTAAATGCGCAGTTTCCCTGATATTGAGACATCTGAATGAAGTGTGGTGTGCAGTGGTAGGCCCCAGGACATACCGGATGAAACCTTCAGAGCAATGTAATATTCTGTCTCGTATTTTCCTATGCATATTCTAGGATTCTAGGATGCTCAAGTGAATATAATTTGCTGTCAATATGTAAAATCTGGCTTCCCTGATCCTGTCTGAAAGACACTTAAATTTTACAAGATGACTACCACAGGGCAGAAAGAGTCTGTCATTACTGCCACACTCAGAACAGGCTATAAAGCAAGAGCTGAAGGTTAGGAATACCTATTAAACTTTTAGCCCAGGAAGCAGGACTTTCAAGGCTAAATTTATTGATTTAGGGTTGACTACGACACCTGCAGAATTCATTTCTAGGGCTAAGCATAAAAATGTAGCCATTCTCAGAAACTCTCACAATATTGCTGCTTCTTCCTATACCACTTTTTTATTTTTTTGAGGGATACTTATTTTAGAACACTTTTCTTGTAACTGCTTAGCTAATACCACAGCCAGTGAATAGAGAAATAGTTTATGTATTTTGCTGAGGAAACAGCCATTAAACACTCTTCGACGAGCATCTTTCTGCTAATGTCCCTGTCTTTATTGTCTTTGTCAAGTAACATTCGGTCAGGACCCAGAATGCTAAAAGCAGGTCTGTGTGGCAGACCTGATCTCTAGACAAGTGTTAGCATTTCACCTGGGACAACAGCGATGGCAACACATTTAAGCTAAAAGAAATGCCATTCGGTGTTACTCCCAAGGACAGAAGTTGTAATGAAAGAAAACTAACTGGTTGAAGGTAGAGTCAGGTCGGACAGATGCCATTCTCAGAGGCCCATGGATAACCTGAAGCTCTGTTGATTTTGCTCTAGAAAATAAGCAGTGATAAGTTATTGCATAACATTTTCATTTTATGTGATTGAAAGCCCTTTATAAGCATCTGCAAGGTGAACAAGGGAGGTGGAGCCAGTGGCTCCATCGTGGCTTCTGCCTCTGGGTCCTCCTGGGGATGACTTTCAAGCTGGAAGCCTGGTGAGGGGCATGGCAGGAAGCACATACCACTGAGTAGTATGTGCTGCCTGCTGGTGGGAGCAGAGGGCTGGAGCCTGGAGCACACTGGGTAGAGTTAAAGGCAATGGTGCACAGGTCTACCTGCAATAGGACACAGAGAGGGCAAGGGGGCGGTTGAGTTAGGCTTGGCGATGGAAGAAAGGTAGAGTGCCTAGGTGGAATCAGTCTATATTCCCAGAGCAGGAGTGTGTTCCATGGAATAGTCGTGGGCAGTGCAGGACAGCTGGCCTGAAGTGAGTCGTCTGGGGTTGCCAGGAGGATCCAGGCAATCTAGGTTGAATGGGGCTAAGTGGGCCAACATACATCCAGGTCATGAGGTGCATAAAAGGAAAAAAAAATACACAGACTGGTTCCAGAGGTTGTTTGAAACAAAAAAGCAAAAATCCCGCTTCATAGCTTTGTAATACCTGTGTGTGTGACCTTATAATCCTTTTTCACATGAGCAATAAAACAAACTGAATTTTGAATAAGAAAGTCAGTTAAATCTCAATTCTTATCTTTTCAGCATTCAAAAGAGACAGAAAATTCAATATAGAATTTAACAATCGCACAGTTATCTGAAATTGAAATAACAAATACATAAAAAGAAACCTTTGATGTCTTTCCATTTTGGTCTGACCCCGAAGATAATTCAGAGGAAAATTCTAACACATCCTCATCAATCTTGATTTGTCTCTCATGCTGTTAACCTGTAATTTTTTTAATTATACTTATGTTAGGGCCCTGGTGATGCAGTGGTTAAGAGCTCAGGCTCCTAACCAAAAGGTCGGTGGTTTGAATCCACCAGGTGCTCCCTGGAAACCCTGTGGGGTAGTTCTACTCTGTCCTATAGGTTCCCTGTAAGTTGGAATCGACTGGACAGCAATGGGTAGGTAATGTCTTGACTCCATTTAAAAAATGTATAGAAAAAAAAAGATACAGTATTAAAACAGAAAGAATATATGGGGTTACACATGCTGCCTTACGAATGCTCATAACCGTGGTTTAATTCCTTGCACAAAACTTTAGTAACTAGTCAAGGGCATTTGTTATTTGTGGTTTTAACATTATCGCTGAAGAAAAACAGCTAAGTTTCTGTATACAGATACAGTTACCACTTACCTCACTCTAAGTATGAGCTGAAATGAACTCGAGCCTCCTAAAAGGTTAGTCAGTGAAAGCTGGCAACCAAAGCTAGTTATTAATAGGTTTTAAAAGAGAAAAATTGGGATGGGGGGGATAACATTTGGACTTGCAGCTTTACCATAAAGCCAGAAAAATATAAAACAATAACCATGCAAAACTGCTTTGCTACACTCTCCTCTTTCAAGTATATCTAGAAACATCACAAGCCTCCAATGCAAAGACTGAGTAGGAAGTGATGTCATGGCTGCAAGACATATTGTTGTACAAATCCAGTGTTATGCTGTTGAATTCTGGTCATCTTACACAAAAATGGCAACCTTTTCTTAACTAATTCACCAAGATACTGAGGGAAAAATCGTCCTTTCCTACATCCTTTCCCTCTTTTTCCCACGGTGTCCCTCACCCACCAAAGGCCATGGTTACGCTTCGAGACAATACTGACGCATTTGCTTACCACAGGTCTGTGTACATCCCAGAATGCTCTCTCTTGGCTGTCAAGGATCTTCCTTTCAATTTTGTCTCTTTTCTTGTCCACTCTGTCCACATTGTAACAATATAATAAATAGCGTTAATTGTAGTGCCTCTCTGGAAAAAAGGCCACAACTTGAACAAATCTTCCGAAAGACTCACAAGGACTCACTTCGCTTGTGCCTCCGCCTGCATAAAGATGAACTCCCACTTCCGGGCAAACGCTCTCTGCAGCCTGGCCAGGCTCTCCTGAAACAAATGCCACCGGTTAAGACATTTTGGTGCTCATCTTCACTACTTCCTTCTAGCTTATCAAACATGCATTTGTCAGAAAAATACAGAATTTCTGAAATACTATATGAACACTGGTGTTGAACGGTAAGCCACGCTCACTGAATGCAGGTAAACCTCATACTAACAGTCTTAGAGGAAACAGGAAAACCTATCACAAGTATTAATTTTTCCAAACAACTGGCCTTGGGGAGCACAACCAAAAACTGAATATCCTGGAAATATTAAAATTACCTCATATGAAAAAAGCACTCAAAAGTATTCCATGGATTTTTCTGTGGCCACTTACACAGAGGTACAGGAAAACAATGCATCCTTACTACAATTTAATCAGTCTATTCAGTTTTCCACGATAAATGCAAATCCTGGCCAGCCCGTTAAAACCAAACCCGTTGCAGTCAAGTTGATTCCAACTGGTAGCGACCCTATAGGGCAGAGTAGAACTGCGGCATAGGTTTCCAGGGTTGTAATCTTTAAGGAAGCAGACTGCCACATCTTTCTCCCATGGAACAGTTGTAGGGTTTGAACCACAGACCTTTCGGTTAGCAGTGGAGTATTTAACCACTGTGAAACCACGGCTTCTTGCCAGCCCACTACTCATTTCCAAACAGTGCTCCAAATTTAGGAAATCATAACATAACCATCCCAACCAGCTACATCAGATTAATTTGATTTCTTGACGGTGATCAACATGAAAGACTTGCAAAAACCATTATCCTCACGTAAATTATGTTGAACTCTCTAAGTTCAGATACCTTTACTGTTGTCTATCTGAAATTACTATAGTGAAATTGATCTAAAAGTTAAGAGAGGCTTCCCCCCCTTCTACTCTGAGTTTGTATGTTTATAATTTCACTATCTTCGATGTGAATGATGTGAGGAAGCAAGCCACTAAGGGGTTTATTAAGTCATTATACTGTCGGTCCCTGGAAATCTGATCCTTAAAGCCATGAATGTACAAAGTTAAATGAGTGCCCCCAAATGATCGTAAGTCTTATTTTTGTTGTTTTTATGATTTCATTTAGCAGAAGGTCCTTGGTACTCACAGCTTCATAGTCTGCTAGTTCCAACCTTGCTTTGTTTTGCATTGTTCTCTTGCAGAGGTAAACCGCTGAAAGGGGGAAAAAAAAATCAATCATTTTTTGCCTGTTTATTAACACTGAGGCCCTATAAATCAAAACATAGCAACCTAGATGTATTGGTCTTTGTGACTTTTTCCCAAATTGTGCTTTCTATTTCCTCTTTTATCTGTTTTTAGACAAAAAATACCTAACTAGATAGCAACATGACTGATATTCCAACATGATGACATTGGTTTAGGAATGTAGTAATGGTTTATTTTCATTGAATAGTTTTCACAATTTTATGTTTCTGCAGAACATAAGAGGGATGAACCACAGCCTCTACCAGCCTGAGCCCAGAAGAACTAGATGGTGCCTGGCTACCATGGATCTCTCTGACAGGCATCACAGTAGAGAGTCCCGGGCAGAGAAGGAGAAAAAAATACAACAAAATTCACAAACAAAGATCAGATTTACTGGTCTGACGGAGATTGGAGGAACCCCTGAGACTATGGCCCCCGGACACCCTACTAACTCAGAACTGAACCCACTCCTGAAGCTCTCTTCTCAGACAAAGATTAGACAGGCCTAGAAAACAATAACACATGTGAGGAACGTGCTTCTTAGTTCAATCATATATATGAGACCAAGTGGGTAACTCCTGCACAAAAGCAAGATGAGAAGGCAGAAAGGGACAGGATAACTGGATGAATGGACACAGGGATCCTGGGGTGGAAAGGGGGAGAGTGCTGTCACATTTTGGGAATTGCAACTGATGTCACAAAATAACATGTGTATAAGTTTTTGAATGAGAAACTAGCTTGAGCTGTAAACTTTCACCTAAAGCACAACAAAATTAAGGGAAAAAGCATAAAAGGGAAAAATGTCTTTTAAAAAAGACATCAACTGAACCTAAAAATTTAGATGTATAAAGAAAACCATTTTGTAAAGGAGAATTCTATGAACAGGAAACTATTCTTAGCAAGTTCAATTATTTCCATAATCTACTGTCAACTAAAATAATTTGTTAAAGTGAAGGCTTCCTGGCATCCTCTTTGCTTCTTTCCACACCTGCCAATCCTCAAGCAATTGTTTTGTCACCAGCAGAGAGGACAGCATAACACCTGACCTAACCAAAATACGACTCTTCTTAGCTTCTATTCTAAGTGAATTCTATTTGGTAGATTTCAGATTTATGGGATTGGTAACCAAGGGGGAAAGTCCAAAAATCAAACCCATTGGTGTTGAGTCAACTCTGACTCAGAGTGACCCTATAGGCAGAGTAGAATGGCCCCATAGGGTTTCCAAGACTGTAATTCTTACGGAAGCAGACTGTCACAGCTTTCCCCTGTGGAGTAGCTGGTGGGTTCGAACCACCGACCTTTCAGTTAGCAGTTGAGCGCTTAGCCACTGTGCTACCAGGGCTCCTTAACCGAGGGAAAAGAGGGCAGCAATAATAGTAGCATTCCCGTTGAGCTGTTAAATTTCTTCTTCATTTACTGCAGCAAATTGTGGTGACTGTCATGATAACATAGACACTCAAAGCCCTCTGGCATAGTCCTGGTTTCCTGAATATTTTTAACATTTTGTCATACAAATGTGGTATTTGAGTCTCATGAAATTCCAGGTAGCTTTTATCTATTCCAGATGCTGAATAAATCTGCTGAAGGTGGACCATCTAATACGACTTTTTGTAAGGGGTGCTACGAGTGGGTGCCTTGATAAACAGCACCTTTGAGCTAAGCTGTACCACTTCAGTTTTTGATAATGAGGTCCAGCTGATATCACTGGCAGAAAATGTTCCACAGAAAATCTGAGACCACTGCAAACACTGATGGTATTTACTCAGTTTCTACCCTATGTAATTCTCCTATATGAAGATCAAGGCAAAGGAAGGAGCCAACCATGCAACGATGCTAACACTAAACCCGCTGCCATCGAGCTGATTCCGACTTGTAGTGTACTACAGACGCTAATAACACAATAGATGGTTTTAGAATATATCTTTCTGAAACCCACCTTCGTAATTTTATTTTTGGCTCATAGCAGTAGTTTTCAGAAGTCACATTTCAAAAACAAAAATGACAAGATTGGGTTCATTTTCTAATCCATCAAGAGTTTATGCCCACTCCTAAAGACACTTTTATTACAGAGGCCACTGTGACCTTAATAAAATATTTAAAATGTTCTCAGCAGTTGGTAAAAGAGATTGTAGTATATGTGCAATGCCCCCTGGAGGTGTCTCTTCATGACAGAAAGATTGAATCTTCTTAAATATCTAATTAAATAATTTCAGCTTTCCTGTAGAATGACCTTTAATCAGATCTCAAGCCCCCACAAGCTCTCTCTCAGCCAGTCCTCCTCTGAATCCAGTCTTGCATCAGCCTCTACTTGCCTCATTTGTTCTAGTCACTTAACCTTTGTTCTTCTTGAAATCAGCCCCCTTTTGGGAGACAGGTTTCTACCCTCATTAAGTAGATCACTGAATAAAAGCAGGAATGAGGTGATTTTTTCAGACAATTGTTCATAAAGCAATTTTTAATCATTCTTTATATAACAAAATAAAGGAGTGGACAGGAAGAGCCTAGCATATTTGTGTGTATATATGTTGAGTCAATTCCAAGTCGTGGCGACAATATGTGAGTCAGTGTAGAAACTGTACTCCATGGGGTTTTCAATGGCTATAATCTTTTGGAAGTAGATCACCAGGCCTTTTTTCTTCAGAGCTGTGGGGTAGATTTGAACTGTCAACCTTTCAGATAGTAGTGGAGTATAAACCATTTAAGTCACCCAGGAACCTGTCTAACAGAGTAGTAAAGAGTGAATAACTCATTTGTTGAATGAGCGAATAAATGCATGAACGAATAGATTTTCAGAAGGAGCTATTTATTAGTCAAATCGAGTGATAAAATCTCCCCATATTTCTACTCTTCTCTTTGGTAATGAGAAAGGAGAGAAAGGAGAAGGGCTAGCAGAAGTATGGAATACTCTGGATACTACTGAAGTGGAGCAAATATGGTCATGACTGGAAAGGCCTAAATCTCACCATTTGGGGTTGAACTGTACTGCCCAAAATATGCATTTGAAATCCTGGCACCTTATTTACAATCCTGTAAATAAGCAGAGCAAATACTGAAGTTGTAAAGGATTTCATCTTGCTTGGATCTATAATCAACATCCACGAAAACAGCAGTCAAGACATCAAATGAAGCATTGCATTGGGCAAATCCGCTGCAAAAGATCTCTTTAGAGTGTCGTAAAGCTAAGATGTCACTTTAAGGACTAAGGTGCTCCTGATTCAAGCCATGGTGTTTTAAATCACCTCATACGCATACGGAAGTTGGACAATGAATAAGAAGACCGACAGAGAATTGATGCCTTTGAATTACGGTGTTGGCAAAGAACATTGAATACACCATGAGCTGCCAAAAAAAAAAAAATGAACAACTCTGTCTTAGAAAAATTACAGCTAGAATGCTCATTGGAAATAAGGATGGCAAGACGTCGTCTCACATACTTTGGACATGTTATCAAGAGCAACCAGTCACTGGAGAAGAACATCATGCTTGATAAAGTAGAGGATGATAGAAAAAGAGGAGGACCCTCAATGAGATGGACTGACACAGTGGCTGCAACGATAGGCTCGAGCATAACAATGACTGTGAGGATGGCGCAGGACCCGGCAGTGTTTCATTCAGTTGTACATGGAGTTGCTATGAGTTGGAGCCGACTCACTGGCACCTAACAACAACAGACTGGTAAAAATATGATTTGGAAATAGGGTTTTCTTTGATGTGTCAATTAGGTCATACCTGAGGAGTATGGGTTCTAAATCTAATCATTTCTGAGCTATAAAAAGAGCAGAAGGGAAGCAGAGACACACAGGAGGAAGAAGAAGACATGATGGAGACAAAGCATCTACACGGATTGCTGGCCAGTACCAGTAGCTGAGTAGACAAGGAAGGATCTCCCCCAAGAGCCGTGCCCTGCTTCAGACTTCTAGTCTGAAGTGTGAAAAAATAAATTTCTGTTCTTTAAAGCTACCCTCTTCGGGTATTTCCATTACAGCAGCACTAGGAAACTAAGACACTCACCAATTTATTCTAGACACAGTTGTAGTATGCTGACCTATGCACTGCTGTCGAGTCAGTTGACTCATAACGACCCTACAGGACAGAACAGAACTGCCCCATGGGGTTTCCAAGGCTGTAAATCGTTATGGAGGCAGAAGGCCACATCTTTCTCCCACTGGTGGGTTCGAACTGCTGACTTTCTGGTTAACAGCCAAGCATTTAACCACTGCATCACGAGGGCTCCTGAGTATGGTGACAGGTACAGACATGTTTTTATTATTTCTCTGGGCAGGATGTGGCTGTCAGAGGAGGGCTCAAGTAGATGAAAGAGGGTTCCAATACCAGAAATTTTCCCAATCTGTCAAAGATTGAAAAAATGAGTGTACTTATGCACAGTCAAAACTACCGCTCAGGCCAAGCGTTTCTATATTAAGCCTTAATTATTTAGGCACTAAAAATGCTCTGTATGGTGTTATGTATGGACCTTGGACAGCACAAGTGGTTAATGTGCTTGGCTGCTAACCGAAAGTTTACAGGTTCGAGTCCACCCAGAGGTGCTTTGAAAGAAAAACCTGGCCATCTATTTCTGAAAAATCAGCCATGAAAACCCTGTGGAGCACGGTTCTACTCTGATACATGGGGTCACCATGAGTTACAGTCGATTCACCAGCAACTGGTTTGGTTTTATGCACCTAAACCCAGATACAAAGTGAATCTTTTTTACATATTCCTTGAATTTTTTATGCCAAAATATTGAAACCATTAACTAAGAAACCATTTCTAGGGTTTTATTTAAGATGTGAAAGGGGCCCTGGTGGGACAGTGGTTAAACGCTTAGCTGTTAACCAAAACGTCGGTGGTTTGAACACACTAGCCACTCGTCAGGAAGGAGAAAGCTGTGGCAGTCTGCTTCTGTAAAGATTTACAAAAAAAAAAAAAAAAAAAACCTTTGCTGACGAGTGACCCAATAGGACAGAGTAGAACTGCCCCATAGATTTTCCAAGGGGCAGCTGGTGGATTTGAACCACTGACCTTTTGGTTAGCAGCCAAACTCTCAACCACTGGGCCACCAGTCCTACTCTGACCTATTGGGTCGCTATGAGTCAGAATCGACTTGATGGCAGTGGGTTATTTAAGCTGTTTTCAATTATCAAGGGTTCAATTTCAAGTTTAAATCTATCTCTGTGCAGTAATTTTCTGGGAGACCACCACGAGACAATTTTGAGGGTTGAGAAGGTCAAGCAAATGAGTAATTCAGTAAAAGGCTGTATCACTAAGGGGAAGAAGGTTTGAGAAAGCCTAATGCATCACTCTGGCTAAAAGAGCTGAGCTGTAAAGGTGTAGAATCTGGCCCGAATACAACTCAGAATTTAGATGGAAAAATCAAAGTTTCTGGACCACATGTGTGATCAAGTAGAAATTTAACAGGAACTGGATGCTAGCATGAGCTCTCTCATTTAATTTAGTAGAGCTCTATAAGGCGGGGCAGTCTTTTGAGCAAACAACCGCTTACCCATGACAAAAGTATACAGAGTCGTATCACACTGACCGTTGAGAAAATCACTGAGACAGCAATGCCTAAATATGGAAAGGACATGACTATACAATTCAGAAAGACTAGAAACACAAATGCCAAAGAAATATTCTAAAAATATTCTACTTGCAACCAACGTAATGCAAATAGAACTTATATTGTCATAAACAATTTAGTTTTTTTTTTATCTTTGGAAGTTTATTTTGTAGGCTAATTCTTCCCCTGACCCTGAATAAAAAGGCAGGCATCTTTCACAGTCTTGCATGTCACCTTTGGGTAATTCAGACAGTCCCAATTTATTAATGAGAATGACCATCCACAAGTAATAGTCAAAGTTCCAAGCTTGGTTTAAAGTTGAAGTTTCTTCTATCTCACTTAACCCAATTGCTGGCCAGGGGCCCAGTGTGGGTGGAAGAAGTGTGGGCAATTCTTTCTCCACCCAGTTTTTCTGAGCTTTCCCACCAAGTACTGCCAACTGAGTCTTCTGATCCTTTGGGGGCTGGAGTATGAGAAGGAAGGAGGTGGAAGAGGAGCGCTGAAGTTCTTACTTGACTTATACCATTGTGGCATTACCATTCTCAGGACTTGGCACGTGGCACAAATGGTTAACGTGCTTGGCTGCAAACTGAAAGTTTGGAGGTTTGAGTCTACCCAGAGTTGCATCTGAAGAAAGGCCTGACAATCTGCTTGATAAAAACCAGCCATTGAAAAGCCTATGGCACACAGTTTTACACGGATAAACACGAGGTGGTCATGAGTTGGAGTCACTCGGCCACAACTGATGGACTTGGCAGAGGTTTAAAGCTATTTCTCTCATGGGTACTTCTGTGAATTCTTTGGAGAACTTCTCGCTCCTCATCACTGGAGATCTCTCATCTGGAGTTACCTTGTTGGGACTGATGAATGCCACAACTCTTGGGCGATACCTCTAGCCTCTTCTATGAAGCTGTCTGCCTTTCTAGGCTGCCCTCTAGGACAAGACTGTCTCTCACATATGTCTTATATCAAGCTTAAGGGAAACATTCACACATTTTTTTGCCCTGAAAGAAGACCACAGAACATAGCCACCTCTCTTTCAACTCCTCCACCCACAAGTAGACAGTCTGTGTCTTGACTCGTAATTCTGAGGCATGGAAGTCAATTGTCCACTGTGGTTCGAGGGGTAGGTAGGTGACTCCTGGGAAGCTCTCTCAGCAGTCCTTTGAAGTCACTCTCATTATGCTTGTGATGAGGGGCAGGCAGCCCTCACTCTTCCCACTCAGGACTCTTAAGATCCTGACAGCTACAAAAATCAGCGTTCAAGCCAACTTCTTAACCTTTAGTACTCTCGATGTGAGCTGGAGGCAACCTCTTAAATAATTTGCTTCTCAGTCTGGCGTGACATCCGATCTTGATCCACTTAGCACTTCATCTGCAATTTCCATTTTAACATCCTGTTGCAAAAATCACTATGTACTAGTTAAAATAGCAGAAATTGTAAAGAATGAAAGCAATCTATTCTGGCAATCTTGTTGCTGTGTGCTATTAAGTTAATTCTGACTTGTAGTGACCCTGTAGAACACAGCAGAACTGCCTTATAGGGTTCCTAGGCTGTATTGCTGGTGGATGTGAGAACAGGGAAAATCTCCTTGGAAAGGGTTTTGGCAATGACTAATAGAAGCCTTAAAACATTCACAGTCATTGTTGTAGTAATTGCTCTTCTAGGAATATAACCCAAAGAAGTAACACGAAAGACACAGAGGCTTAAGCATCTATAACATGGAATATTAGAACACAATGGGAGAATGGTTACGAGTTTCTGCATATCTATTCAATGAGATACTAAATGTACTAAATGTAAAATGTAAATGTAAAATGATGTATATACATTTTTTTACCCTCAATGTTGAAATAATTTAACAAATCTTAACCCCTCATTGTAAAAGTTCAGGCAACACAGAAAAAACATAGACATCAAAGTCAAAAATCAGTATAATCTCATGGCTGTCATGACTGTGATATATAGTCTTTGGGATTTTTTTCCTTACATATACAGTCATTAACATACACACGGATATCTGTATTTACATTAAACGTATGGCCGTTTTCTACAGGTGTAGCTGGATTCCCTTAACTGCTGAGTCTATCCTATGAATGTAAGACATATTGTTTAGCCATACCTTTATTATTAAATACTTAGGGTGTTTTGGTTGTCTTTGTTATTTTGCCGTTACAGATAATGATTCAGTGAGGATTTCTCTTAGCATATATTTCTAGAAGTTGTGCTGAGGAACCACGTAGATTCCTAGAAGTGGTACTTGGGGGGTTAGGCACAGTTTGGATTTTACAAGATGCTACGAAATTTCTACCCATAGTAGTTTAACAGTTTACCCTCCCAATAAGGTATGAATCAAAGCTCCAGTTTTGAACTAAATTTTGGCTTGTCCTAAGTCCTCTTTTCTGCCTTCCCAAGAATACCAAAAAACCAAAACCAAACCTACTGTCATCGAGTCGATCTGACTCATAGCTACCCCATAGGGTTTCCTAGGCTGTAAATCTCTACAGGTGCAGACTGATGTATCTTCCTCCTGCAGAGCCACTGGTGGTTTCGAACTGCCAACCTTTTGGTTAGCTGTCAACCACTTTAACCACTTCACCACCAGGGTTCCTTTCCAAGACTGCAACCTGTGGTTTAGGGCCTTATGACACGCAACTTCTTGTACGACTTTAACCACCTTCAGCAAAAAAGGGAGGGGGTAAGAATATGGTTTGTGAAGAAATGTTTGTCAGGAAATGTTGCTCCAGATGGATTCGGGAGAATACTTGGGCAGCATGCCCAAGGAAGAATGTATATGTAGATATTCCAGAAAATCGCTTGCTAGGCTGGCTCCAGGAAGTCTGTGTTAGAAAACAGATCAGCTAACCTTGTAAAATGTTAACTTGCAAATGTCTTGTAGCCATGTGTAATCCTAAGCCCCCATGATCATGGTCACGTACTTCCTTCTCCATTTATCTGTATAAAAAGCTCAGTGCTCCCTCAGGATGTTGGAACACTGCGTAACTCCACACTGTTGTACTGTGTTGACCAGTGATAGCTGTTATAATCCTCAATAACTCTTTGATCTAAACCCTTGCAGTCTCAGGACTCTGTTTCATGTTATGACAGACTTAATTTTATGTTTAAATTGACTCACATGCTTCTTACCAGCCCTCTAAAATGTCCTCTATTTGGACTCATCCCTCAGTCGGCTAGAGTTCATTTTAAGCAGCATTTTTCAGGGAAAGTATGAGTGCCATTCTCTCTGAATCTGGCATATGCAAGAAAGTCTGTATCGTGCCTTTAAACGTTAAAAACAACAAGATTTAATCCCAAATGTGGAGGTAAAAGACCGCCTCCTTTCACAAGTTCTGTGAGCATTGCTCTATTGTCTTCTGGAAAATAATCTTTCTTTCTGTGGAAGTGATCTTTGTGGTTGAGGTCATTTAATTTTTTAAAATCTGGATATGCAGAATTTCATATTTTCCCTGAACTTCAAAATTTCATAAGGTTATGTCAAAGTGTTATCCCCTCTTAACTAAGTGCTTAATTAAGTGGTAAAACTTTTTAATAAGCTTTACTTGAATTTACAACCCCCCTCCAACAAATGCTAGTCTAAATGTATTTTATTATTGTTATCTGTTCCACCTGTTCTGCGTTTTTGTTCAGGGTCTCTAAATTGTTGAATGATGGATTTATTCTTTCTTTTGTTTTCTGGGGCATTAATTCTCCTTATACCACTTTAAATTCTGCAGTGGTTTCTCAACTGTTTTCTCTGTCAGCACCCAGTTCATCTGAATACGTTGAATAATCATCATAAGTCAACCTTCGTTCTGTCATTTTCTTTAATTTCATTTCATGTGAGGTATTTTTTCTGTTAGGTGCAAGTAAATCTTTTTCATAACTGCCCTTCATTCACCTTCTCTGTGCTGTATGAATTTATTGATGATCTTTTAATTTGATTTTACCTTTTTTTTAGGTAGGAACTGGCCTCTGCAGAGCTGATATTCACACTGAATTAGCATTGCTGAATTCTCCTTGGCTTCTTTCCTTTTTTATCTGGAAGCTGCTTTTGCACCTATCTCATAAGAGTTTGAACTGAGGAATCACTGCCTAAATTGTGAGTTTATATTTTCTTATGAGACCCATTAATCAATGGCATAAAGAAAAAGTGGAGAAAGCTGTTGTCTTAGAGAATTAAAGCTTGAGAACTTTGTCTCTGCACTTGAAAAAAAACAAAACAAAACTATTTTTTGGGAAACTATTCTACTAGGGCCTAGATCTCCCCAAAAGGAGCCTGCTCTGGACAACTTTCTCATTTCTGGTTTCTTCTGGAGTTTGCTCACTCCTTTTGGAGGAAGGCCGCAATCCTGGTGATGCTGGCTAGAAAAAAGTGCTGATGATCCTCGGTTTTATGTTGTCTATTAAAGCTATTGGTCAGCAGCTGCAAAAATTCTCCAGTATTGCACTGCCCCTCTTCCAGACTCTCCCCTCTACTCAGAGCCTGCTCCCCAAATGTCTGGGGGAGACTGGCTGCTTTAGGAATCCAGGCCAGGGATGAAAAGTCAGGCAAGGCTTAGGGCTTTCTCTCCCAGTGTCATGCTGGGGCCAAAGAAACCTTGATCCGATGGGGCAAGCCTTTCTCTGCCTTTCCAAGACCGAGTCCGAGCTCCAGCCCCAGTATATCCATATTGGGAAACAGTATGGACTCGGTCAGAATTTCACCCAATTATGTAAAGCTGCCATAATTTACTGAGAAAAATAATTATTGCCTAAATTTTATTGATTTAAAAAAAATCTTTCAAGTGTGTGTCACCATTCTCATAATTTCTGCCCTGTTCTAATAATGACTAGTTCTATTCTAGTTTTGCTTTCTTCGTTTCTTTCTTTCTTTCTTTTTCTGTTAAGGGGGCTGGTTTTGGTAAATTTCTGGGAAGTATATTGTTTAAGAGTCAGTTACTACTTCCTACATATTCCTCAAGACTCAAATATATTTTGCAATTATTACTGTTAACTGGA
Organism: Loxodonta africana; assembly: GCF_030014295.1. Taxonomy (NCBI): domain Eukaryota; kingdom Metazoa; phylum Chordata; class Mammalia; order Proboscidea; family Elephantidae; genus Loxodonta; species Loxodonta africana. The sequence goes on from NC_087366.1 coordinate 42,542,225, forward strand.
CATTTATTTAAAATCTCAACGATTTTTGAATTTTTAAAACATATACTGAAAATATCCTTCATTTCACTCTAACAAAAAGAGAAAACTATCTTCTTTAAAAACCAAATTTCCAAAATAATACCTCAAATAAAAGTTTTAAAACTTAAGGTTAATATAGCACTTCAAAATCTAGCACTCATCTAAAGATTTAGCCATTAATAACAGCATTTATAGAGACAAAAAGATAAAGAGTAACAATAATTTAGGGAATTATAGTTTTTTTAAATGTATGGCTCAACAGCAACTCAAACATTAACTGCAAAGAAAATCTTAGCAGGAAAAAGTAACCAGAGAAAGTATTACAAAATTATTTTTAAAGCACTTGATTTTCTGATATATGCTAATAGTGTGTTACTACAAAGTAAGAGTAGGAATTCACTATTGTATGAGATCAAATATCCTGATAAAAACAAAAAACCAAACTCGTTGCCATGGGGTCAATTCGGATTCATAATGACCTTATAGTACAGAGTAGAACTGCTCCATAGAGTTTCTAAGGAGCAGCTGGTGGATTTGAACTGCCAATCTTTTGGTTAGCAGCTGAGATCTTAAGCGCCACCTAAGAGAAGGTTAATCAAGATAAAAAAAGTTTCACTATAAAAATGGAACACCTGATGGTGAAAATCTTCAAATACATGCCTTGAAGGTCCTGTCTGTAGGGAGAAAGAATTCCTTTAAGCCATTTCTGAAATCATAGTGGACCATGAGCCCTGCACTACCTTAAAACGTTTACATGTATTATCTTATCTAGAGCCTTACATCAGCTGTGTCAGAAACAAGGTATTGTCACCTTGATTTAATTGTAACCATGAAACTCAGAGAGCCTAGGTCCCCTCCCAAGGCCATACCGATAAAAAGTAGGGGAGTCAGGAGGGTCTTGGGTCTCTGCAATCACACAGCAGACACTTATTTTTGTTGTTAGTTGTCATTTAAGCCAGCTCCGACTCATGGTGACCCCACGTGCCACAAAACAAAACATTGCCAGGTCCTGCACCATCTTCATGGCTGTTGGTATGCTCGAGTCCATTGTTGTGGATATTGTTTAGTGCCTTCTGCGGGGCTCATCTTCCAGCAGTGTATCAGACAATGTTCTGTTGTGATCCATAGGGTTTTCATTGGCTAATTTTTAGGGGTCCATGAGCATTAGGCCTTTCTTCCTAGTCTGTCTTAGTCTGAAAGCTCTGCTGAAACCTGTCCACTGTGGGTGGCCCTCCTGGTATTTGAAACATCAGCATTGCTTCCAGCACCATAGCAACACACAAGCCACCATAGTATAACAAACTGACAGATGGGGATGGGGATGCTTATCACAGTCCCAAAATGTGAAGGTGGTGGCAATAGAGTGGGAAATCCCATCCCAGCTCTCAAAGAGTACTTTGTTCCTTATTAGAGGACAGAAGCTTCTTTCTCCCTTCTTGGCACTCCTTGATTCTTGTTTCTTAAAAGGGTCCATTTTTCTAATACCTGAGAATGCTATCCCTATGTGCAAGAGCTCTCAGTGCCATTGTGAATCTTATTTTAATTCACTTTTCTGAGCGTCTATCTACAAACTACATTACAGATCATATGTCTGGTAGCCTTACTCCAGCCACTTAAATTGCTAAAGAAACAGAATAAAGCCATTTAATTGACCTTTGTGTGTAAATATAGCAATGGCTCCAAAGAAGTTTGGTTGCTTTTCTGAGGCTCCTGAGTTTTGGCAATTCGTAATTTATGTTGCTGCGGAGCCCTGGTGGTACAGTGGTTAAGGATTTGGCTGCTAATCAAAAGGCTAGCAGTTCAAATCCACCAGTCGATCCTTGGAAACTCTATGGGGCAGTTCCCTGTCTTACAGGGTCACTATGAGTCAGAATTGACCTGATGGCAATGAGTTTCTTTGAGATGTTGCTGCAGATGCCTTTTTTCTTTTCAAATTTATTTATCTCCCTCAAAAATCTTTTTTTTTTTTTTTTAATTCCCTCTGTTGGAAAGCAGAGTTCCCTACCAATAAAGGTACGTACGATCCTCTCAGAGCCTCTGCTGGCAATCTACAATAACGCCTGACTTTCGATTATTTTACATTTTTACTTCTTTTGCTTATAGTATTAAGTAGACTTTAAAAGAGATACTATGCCTAATTTCAAAAAATGAAGCAGAATAAGAAACACCATAATTTAACTTGTATTGTGACATGACTGAACCACTATCGTAATCAAGAAAACCATGGTGGTGTAGTGGTTAAGAGCCACGGCTGCTAAGCAAGAATCTACCAGGCGCTCCTTGGAAACTCTATGGGGCAGTTCTACTCTGTCCTGTGGGTCACTATGAGTTGGAATCGAGTCGATGCCAACGGGGGTTTTTTTTTTTTGGTTGTAATCAAAATGGTTAGAATACTAACATTCAAGCAGATCTCCTATTATACTGGGTCAACGGTTTTTAATGTCACTTCCTCTTATATAATTTCATCAATCAAATTAATAGGTTCTGAAATTTGCTCCTTTTTAAATAGTACCTCAATAAATGATTCAGTAGGAACATGAAACCCAAAGGATAAACCCAGATGGATGGTTGTTCAATTTTCAAATGAACAACGAAGGTCTGTTCATTAAATCTGGGTTAAAATAGTCATAGCTGGTATTTTTGGATATATGAATTTGACTCCATTCCACCTCCTTTTTTTTTTTTTGGTTTTTCAGATTGAGATATAGGCAGAGTTTAAAAAAACAATAGTATAACCAGAAGGATGAGATTGACGATCCTAAACCACTGGCGAAGATGCTTAGAACTTTAGACCCATACATTGGTTGTGTGTTGATTCTCTGGTCATCAGTGTGCAAAGATGAACTCACAGGTATTCAGAAGAGGCAATATGGCTCTGTGAGGTCAGAGATTCTGGATTCTTGTCTTCCTTACTAACATTGATTTTGGACAAGTCACTGAAACTCCCTGAGACTCAATTTGCTTACCTGTGTGATAAGAATAAAACTCCCTGATGTATATATATTTCACAGGGCTGAGGATAGGATAACAGGAAATGGTACGTTGGAGAGAGCTGTGTTAACTAGAAAGGGAAAGTAATGCATGGGATTATTTCCTGCATTGTCCGTTAAAGTCCACTGGAGAAATTTCTATTTAAGAATATGATAGTGAATACTTTTATAAGTAAAATATTCTTTTAAAAGTTTTCTTTGGTATGGATTTTTATATAAAGTCTTGTTTTTTTTTTTTTTTTCAAGAGAGATCATAGAGAAGCCATTGTTTGAGTTATTTTAGTGTCTTGTTTCTCAGATATCTCTTCTTTGAGAACTGCCATGGATTATCACTGCCGAGAATTTTAAATAATAAAGATTAAACACGTCTTGTCACATTGATATATACTGTCCAATGACCTTGAAATCTTTCTCAAATTTTATTTTAAATTATAGGCACAAATGGTTTACAATCATCTACTAACCTGAAGGTTGGCAATTCGAACCCACCCAGGGGCTCTGCAGAAGAAAGGCCAGGTGACCTGCTTCTGTAACGATTAAAGCCTAGGAAACTCTATGGAGCAGTTCTACTCTGTAATCCATGGGGTGACCAGGAGTCAGGGGCCAACCTGGTAACAGCTAACAACATCATCTCAAAATATATTTTATTTTTTAACATGTGACTAGTTTTGTTTATAACACAGGCATCTCAATGTCATTCACTTATATTTCTTATTTTCAGTTTAATTCTTTCCTCTCTCTGTTCCTTCACTCTTTTTATTCTCATTATCCCTTATCATTTCTCTACCAAATCCCTATACACAACTAAGCAAGTAATCAATATTTTCTACTAATTAGTTAATTCCAGGTTGCTGGGCCGTTTCAGGGAGAAAAAGATGGAAAACTATTCTTTTTGTTTTCATTCATTTCTCACTCAGCAAACATTTACTAAATGCCCCTTATGTGCCTGGCTCTGATCCAAGTGATGGGGGCACAGCTGCGAACAGAACATACAAGGGCCCTATTCTCAGTGAGGTTACATTCTCGGGAGATCTAAAGCAAAAATGGGCTTGCAGAGGGCAGAGAGGACAGTGCTTCTGGAGCCCCTGGACAGGGTGATGTGGTCAGGAACTGAATTTCTGGAGCTGGGGTTGTCTTAATCCTCTCCTTTACCTACAGAGGGCACAATTGCCCCAATTACCGGTCTCACCTAGTAAAAAACTAACTTTACAAAGATTTCAAGAATCCTAAGGGGATGAATCGACTTGAAGGCAACAGGTTTGGTTTTTTCTTTTTTTCTTTTTGGTTTAAGGGGATGAGGGAAGCCTTGGTGGTGCAGTGGTTAAGAGCTCGGCAGCTGACCAAAAGGTCGGCAGTTCAAAGTCACCAGCTGTTCTTTGGAAACCCTATGGGGCAGCTCTACTCTGTCCTATAGGGTCACCATGAGTTGGACTAGGCTCCACAGCTACAGGTTTGTTTTTTTTTTTTGGAAGGAAATGCAGGGGAGTCCCTGGGTGTGCAAATGGTTAATGTGCTCAGCTGCTAACGCAAAAGCTGGAGGTTGGAGTCCACCCAGTGGTACCTCAAAGAAGAAAGTCCTGGTGATCTAATTCCAAAAAGTAAGCCACTGAAAACCCTGTGGAACACAGTTCTACTCTGACACACGTGGAGTCACCCTGAGTCAGAGTGAGGCGAGGGCCACTGGTTTTTAAGGAGGTGAGGGATCCATGGAGGGTAATTTCACGGGGCTCCAAAGCGTCTTTAGTTCTTTGGAACCTCTGCCATTAAAGGGATAAAAAATAAGGACGGGGAAAAGTGAGATGGGTGAGTATGGACTCTGGATAATTTACTCGTCCCGTAAACGCTCAGTGAGTGTCTACCACATGTCGGCTTGCTCTCACAGAAATGATGTGGTACTGGCCTAGGGCATGGCTGACAAGGTACAGGGAGTCCGAATAAAGTAACAACGACATCCGATATTTATTGAATGCTTTCTTTGTGCCAGGAACTGTTCAAGCATCTCACATACATTACCTTGTCTAACCTGCAGAGCCACTGAGAAGCAGGCACTATTCCTTTTCCCATCTTACAGAAGAGGCGATTTAGTCAGGATGAGTTTAAGTAATTTCTTGTGAAGGCCAGGCATTAGACCAGCCCACACAGGGAAGAATCAGGCTGTGATAGAGAGACACTTGGGCAAGGCGGAGCTGGGAGAGGTGGGGAAGGCGTGGAAGGGCCACAGCTACTTTAGATTGTATGATCAACAAAAGCCTCTTTGAAGAGGTAACACTTGAGACCCGAACTGGGAAAAGGAACCAGTTATATGAAGATCTGGGGGCAAAGTACCAGTCAGAGTACAGAAAGGAGGATTGCCTGGAGGAAAAAATAAGCATGGTGTGTTCAAGACAAAGCAAGGAGCAGGAGACTAACAGGGTTTGATGGCATCAGAGCACTGGGCCTTACCCAGGGAGCCTTAGTTACTCTGGAAGTAGGCTCTTGTGTGGTTCAAAGTGCAACGGGAACCACTGAAGGCTGTTAGTGAGAGCAGTGCCATGATGCAACTTACAGTAGAAAATCACTCTAGCCTACATGGGGGGCAGTGGTTGTTCAGTGGTAGAATTCTCGCCTTGTATGCAGGAGACTCAAGTTCGATTCCCAGTCCGTGCATCTCATGTACAACTACCACCCTTCTGTCAGTGGATGATTACATACTGCTATGATGCTGAACAGGTTTCAGCAGAGCTTCCAGACTAAGACAGAGTAGAAAGAAAGGCCTGGCAATCTACTTTAGAAAAATCAGCCAATGCAAACTCTATAGATCACAATGGTTTAAACCTGTTGTGCACGGGGTCGCCATGAGTCGAGGGCTGACTTGATGGCAACTAACAACAAAAATAGCCTATATGAAGAGAATGGATTGTAGAAGAGCAAGAGAGAGGGGATAGAGGGGATTTTTACTATTAAGAGACTGCAAAGGAAAGGAAAAGGAATATACGGTAAAACCTGTGAAAGTCGGAACCTGTGTGAGGCAGAAATCTGCCGGGGAAGGAAAACGCAAATATTTTCCACTAAAACGGGTGATAGAAAAGTGGTCAGACTTGTTCTCCCTGTCAAAGCTGGAAAACAAGTCCCATGGAGTTCCAGCTCTCACAGGTTTCACTGTAACAAACAGGTAAACTTGAAGGTAAAAATTAAAGGTCTACTCCTTTGAGGTTAACAAAACTGGTTCTTGAATGGTTTGCAGGAAAGGAATATGATAAACAGGTAAAGTTAAAGGGTAAAAATTAAAGTTCCACTTCTTTGGATTTAACAAAACTCGTTCCTGAATGGCTTGCAAAATTCAATCTCACACTGTTTTTTTTCTGTATTGATTCCAAACCAAAAAACCAAACCTGTTGCGTCAAGTTGATTCGGACCCATAATGACCCTATAGGACAGAGTAGAACTGCCCCATAGAGCTTCCAAGGAGCAGCTGGTGAATTCAAACTGCCGACCTTTTGGTTAGCAGATGTAGATCTTAACCCCTACGCCACCAGGGTTTCCTCTGTGTTGATTAGACTCCTTTAACATCCTGTCCTTGTGCCCTTCAGGATTCCCTAGGCTTCTTATTTCAGCAGGAAGATGTATTACATTTTAGGATATGCACCTGATTCAGAGTTGCTACTAAGTATTTTTCCAAATGAGAATGATTCTGCCCAGACAACTGGGTTCAAATCCCAACTCAGTCACTTGTATTAGCTGTATAAGTTGAACAAGTTATATAAACTCTCTGTGCCTCAATTTCCTTATCTATAAAATGGGGATGATGATAACATACCCAAGTCATAGCTATGTTTGGAGGATTAATTGGCTAATTTATAAAGCACCAAAACCGAACCCAGCACAGAGCAAGTGGTAGCTAAGTGTTAACTATTACTATCTTTTTAATTTTTACTTTTATTATCATTATTTTCTAGCAACTAGGCTCAGAATTAATCTAATTAGGATTGTATAAATCAATAAATAAGCAAAGAAGATTGTCCCATAAAGGCCAGAAAAACATATTCTGGATAAAAAATCAGTGTTTTCACAGATGAACAGATAAGGGGTCATTTTTAAAATTAGTAGATTGATGCCTATTCATAGTTGGGCAAATTAAACAGGTCATCTGTCCTTTTCGAGTCTGATTTCTGATTTGGAGAAATGGGAATATTAGCTGTGTTTTCTTTCTGACTTCGCCGGGTAGCTGTGAAAATTTAAGGAAATGGGAAACGTAAAAGCTTTTTGCAAAATTATAAAGTATTACCCAAATGTTAGATTAAATACAACTGCAGTGGGACGGATTATCAGCTCTTGAGTCAAGTATGACTGTAATTCTAGGTGCTACCTCAGATTCAAAAGAATGTGTAGTTTTTTAGAAAGAGATTAGAATTTGGTTTTATGATCTTAGAAACTAACTTCAACTTTTATAACAATCCATAGTACGTTTATGTTCAGAACCTCTCCATAATGCATACACTTCTTTTAGCTATGGCTAGCTAAAATATGTTAAGTAAGAGATGGAAATGGATGCATTTTCTTTTCAAATACTTTGTTGTTAGGTGCTGTCGAGTCGGTTCTGACCCATAGCGACCCTATGTGCAACAGAACAAAACACTGCCCGGTTCTGTGCCATCCTCAAAGGGTTTCAAATACAGAATGTGACTTTATATTAACTTAAATATATTCATTCAATGTGTCAAGTAACTTTCTAGACACTGATACAGGGATAAACAATTCAGATAATGTTCCCAGTCTCCTAGTCCTTATATTAAACTGGGAGGAGACAAGTACATAAACAATACTGATTTTAATATTTTGCTATAAATGCCATGGGGGAAGTGAAAAACCGTCTTTCCTTTATATGCCAATCTAGTGTACAAGTCACTTTCATATGTTACATCCTTTGAGCCTTGCAGGAACGGTGTCCGTTAAAAAACGGGTTTATTATATTAATTTAAAAAAATTAGATTGAAATATGAGACTCAGAACGGAAAAGTGGGTTTGGCTAAATTTTGCAGAGCTAGTGAATGGCAGTGCCAGGGGTCAAACACAGGCTTTAGGAAAAGAACTTTCCAGGGGGCACCAGAGGCTCAGAGAGAATGGGAAAATCATAATTTCAGAGGAAGGCATTGGCATCTCCGTGGTTTGTTCTATCTACACGGCTTCCTTACTTAGTGTTCATATAAGTTAATTAAATCAGAGTATGTATAATGCATCATATAATTATATGCTAATGGTTCCCTTAGCATATTTTATGTTTCTCTTATGCATTTTGTTTCCATTCTCTTTTGAGGCTCATAACAATTATGTCTATTCAGAATGTGAAATTAAAATCCACTATTCTAAATTGCCTTCCTCATCCGACAAATTCTGATAGATTATGGCATATCACACAATTACGTCCCTTAAAAATCTTTCTAGAGGTTATTTTTATAAGTGCACTTGACTAATTTCAAACTATGAAAGAAGTGATCAATATTATTCTTAAAAGCCAAGAGCCCCATAGGACAAGCATAAAACTCCTCAATGGAGTTCACAGGTGGTCATCTATAATACTGGTGTTTACAATCTTGCATTGTTTTCTTAATATCTATTTGATTAGATAATTGGAGTCTTTAGAGTTAAGTATTATCCCATTGGGCCACATAATAAATTTTAAGAATCAAGACTCTTTATTCATTCATTCACTCACTCAACAAATCTTGATTGGACACATTCTTAAATGCTGGAGTCCCTGGGTGGTACAATGGGTAACACATTTGGCTGGTAACTGTAAGTTTGGAGGTTCAAGTTTACTTAGGGGTATCTCAGAAGAAAGACCTGGATATCTACTTCTGAAAAATCAGCCACTGAAAACCCTATGGAGCACAGTTTTACTCTGGCACATAGGAAGTCACGATGAGATGGAGTTGACTTGATGGTAACTGATTTTGTTTACTTAAGTGGCACATATTGTCGTAGGCATAGGGTAAGATTTAGTCCTTGAACTCTCAAGTGGCTCACTGATCCTGCCATCCACGACCACCCGCTAATCTATATGTAGTGAAGATCATGAAAGGCTCTCCTGAACTGGTGATATATCCACTGAGTCTTAAAAGACTGGTAGATGTTAACCTAGCCACGAACTCTCTCTATGTCTTAGTTTTTCATTGATTCTCTTATACTTTGCACTATGGACATACATGCATGGTGGTGAATAGTTACACTTGAAGAAGTCTTTAAGGAAAAAGTAAACAAATTCTAGCTTTTAGGTAAAGCAGCAGATGGCGTTTTACATGCAGAATCTTCGTAGGAGTCTATTTCCTTCTCTTCCCTTATCCATTTTACAGACTCATGGAGACATCATGTGCATCAGAGTAGAACTGTGCTCCAGAGGGCTTTCAATGGCTTATCCATTTCAAAAACCAAACCGGTTGCTGCCAAGTTGCTCCCGACTCACAGGTACCCTACAGGACAGGGTAGAGCTGCCCCATAGGGCTTCCAAGGCTTATCCATTTAAAAAAAAAAAAAATTTCTACTGTTAAACCACGAATGTTTCTCCCATACTACTTGAAAATAAACACTTAACTATATATTTTTTTAGATTATTTAAGAAAAGTTCTTAATATTTTTCTATTTGAAATATGTTTACTCTCGCTCCAAAGTATGCTCTTCATGGAGAAGTGATCTTTAAATATACATATATACACACACACACATATATATTTGCTCACGTATCCCCTTCCCCCTCCAAAAATTAGAGATATGTTTTTAATTTGACTGTATAAGCTTTTCAATACAGTCAAATATTTGCAAATCATATAATTCTGAGTATTGTAAAACCCATATTTTGAAATAAAACTGCTATAGCACTCTTTTAAATATATCTAATGAACTCTAAATACCAAAGAAAATATGTGAATAAGATCTTCTGTGTTCTGGATCAATCTTCCAATTGGCTAAGTTACTTCAATCTAATTTGATTTTTCACCTGTTCATTGAGGTTTTAATTACGATGAGTATATTCTTGTGTTATTAAAAGATCTATTTTTAATCAAATTTTCCTGATATTTTCTCCTTTTTAATTTTAAAAAAATCATTAAAAATATTACTCCATTTACTCCAGTATAATTTTTTTCTTGGTCTGTTGACTCTCCCTCATAAGGTAGTATGTTCATGGATGGTTTCTAATTTTTCATTGTGAGCTCATCTTTAGGACAATAGGTTTTTCCATAGAAATTCTATATGCAGTGAGCTATAAAACAATGTACCATAGCAATATTACTTTTACTTCTTCCAGGTAGTCCAAGAGATTCATAAGCCTCAAGACAGTGTTGACGTTGATACTTTGGCTTGGTGATTTTTGTACTACTTGGATTGTATGAACTTTGACTTCATACCCAGATATATCACAGGCCTGGGTTTTCACTTCTCCTGAAGTATTATTTTTTCCTCTCAGCTTCTTTATTGCTTCCTTGGGTTGGTAGGTATAGTTATAGCCCCATTTTTTGGTTTCTGGTTTTATTCTGGTATCTCAGTCACTGCTCTTCACCATCCATGGTCCCAAAGCCATGTTTCCTATCCTTTTGGGGTCATTAATCTCCAGGCCCTAGCATTTATCTATAAACAGTCCAATATGTCCCCATACCTCTGAAGGCCTTCAAATGTATCACTCTTTAGTTACATTCATCCTTTAATTTTTGACAACTGGGCATAGTCTTCTCTCTGATATACTTAGCTATGTATTTTTATATTTTAGCCACTCTTCTTTTGTGTTTGAGGAAAGGGCATTTATTTTAGCCCTGTCAGTGATTTATATTGAATACCAATCTAACCATCATACTGTTTTTCTTCCCAGATTTTTTTCATCAGAAAGGTCGCTCTTCCTCAGAGAGTTGTCCCACAAAATTGTTCCTGAAAAATGAATCAGTTGTTAAGGCAGAAGGTCTCACTTGAATAGTATTTCAAGTGCAAACTGTATTAAAACAGCCAGGGAGGTGAAATCTGGTATTTCTTTCTAATTACAGAGACAAAATATGTCGCTGTAAACAATTGATCAAAGTAGTACAGACCACAGAAAAAAATTATAAATAGGGGACATTTTGCCTAAGCAAAATCCTCTGCCGTGAGAAGCTAAGCCAGTGTAAATAAAATAAAAAAACTTTGTTGAAAATGTTGACGTAAAACCTAAATTTAAAAATATTGGACTATTTGGCTGCTATGGCAATCTGTTATTTTTACCTGGAATATACTATTATTATATTCCTTGATATCTTTAATCAATGGGTAAGTTTTTGGTCATGATTATGTACTTGTCCTTTGGTCACTTGCTAAATCACAAACAAGAAGGTAAAATGTTTCCAATGTGTGGCCTGGTCCCTTTGAATCCAGCTCTAGCAGAGCCCGGCCCTAGTTGGCTGGCCCATGACCCGGGCTGTTTTCTTTGTTGTTAAGCTCGTGAGATCTGTTATTATTTAATAATCAGTTGAAATGCCACTGCAGGCGATGTTTATACTCGCAGCTGGGAGAAGTCAGGAAAAAAAAATACCTGTAGAGAGCATTATTTTCTTTGCCATGTTCCTTAAGAGCATGGCGGAGGATATTTAGAGAAGTCACATCTTTATATCAGCAGATTTTAACACATGAGAAACAGCAGAGCATTAGCGTCATCTGAGAACAAACACGGAACTCAACAAACAGAAGACCTGGGTTCTGATTTCAACTCTGTTGTTTATTTGCCTTATCACATTGGGGTTATAGTTTTCTCATCTGTAAAAAACAGGGTAATTATACGGGTCTTCTTTACAGGGTTATGTACAGGATCAAAAAAGTTGGTTTATTTGAAAGGGCTTTGTAACTTGTAGAATGCTATGGAAATATAAGCCATTATATAAGCCATCATGTCATATAATTACATATCATGTACAAATCACCTTCTGCTTTTCACTACTTACACCCTTCATTTTCTAGGTTTCATGTTCAGTTAAGTGCTCTTGAGGGTTCCACCGCTAAAGATGATATTGTGATATATACACATACGCTGTTGTTGTGACCATCAAGCCAATTCTGACTCATAGCAACCCTACGGGACAGAGTAGAACTGCCCCATACAGTTTTCTAGGCTGTAATCTTCGCAGAAGAGCCCTAGTAGTATCATGGGAGAAAGAAATGGCAGTCTAAGCAAAAAATAAAGTATCAAACTATTTTGAAAAATACATATATGTAAAAAAATTTAAAAATGCAGCATGTTATAGTGTTAAGAGTGCTAATCTCTATGGGTTTTTAGGTTTTCTTGTATTAGCTTGTATTTACTTTCCATATTTCTAAATTTTCTATTAAAAAAAAAAAAAAAACCCAGTGCCGTCGAGTCGGTTCTGACTCATAGGAAACCCTCGTGGCATGGTGGTTAAGTGCTATAGCTGCTGACTAAAGGGTCAGCAGTTTGAATCCGCCAGGCACTCCTTGGAAACTCTATGGAGCAGTTCTACTGCGTCCTATAGAGTCGCTATGGGTAAATTTTCTATAACCAAAAAAAGCAAAAACCCAGTGCCGTTGAGTCAATTCTGACTCCTAGCGACCCTATAGAACAGAGCAGAACTGCCCCATAAAGTTTCCAAGGAGTACCTGGCGGATTCAAACTGCCAACCCTTTGGTTAGCAGCCGTAGCACTTAACCACTACGCCACCAGGGCTTCCTAAATAGGGGATAAAAATGACTTTTATAACAAAAATCCAAGAAAAAATACTGATGTTCTCCTAGCAAACTTTAAATAATTACTAATGCAGAGTGAGGACTTTTCAAGAATAGCAGTATCAAGGGCTGGGTTGCCGTGACAAAACCATCCTGCTTAGATTTGGTGAATGACAAGAATGTTGTGGAGTCTTTGGGTGGTGCCAATGGTTAGTGCTCAGCTGTTAACTGAAAGGTTGGAGGTTCAAGTCCACCCACAGGCACTCACAAGAAAGGCCTGCTGCTCTGCTTCCAAAAAATTGTCCATTGAAAACACATGGAGCACAGCTCTATAGGTTAGAGTTATGGGTCAGAGTCAACTGCATGGCTACTGGTACTGGTAAGAATGCTGTGGGAAAAAGACCAGACTTACTGGCCTGACAGAGACTGGAGAAACCCCGAGAGTATGGACCCCAGACTCCCTTTTAGCTCAGCAGTGAAGTCACTCCTGAGGTTCACCCTTCAGCCAAAGATTAGACAGGTCCATAAAACGAAAAGAGACTAAAGGGGCACAATAGCCCAGGGGCAAGGATGAGAAGGCAGGAGGGGACAGGAAAGCTAGTAATAGGGAATCCAAGGTTGAGAAGGGAGAGTGTGGGTATGTCATGGGGCTGTTAACAAATGTCATAAAACAATATGTGCACTGTTTAGTGAGAAACGAGTTTGTTCTGTAAACCTTCGTCTAAAGCATAATTAAAAAAAAGAGAGAGGGAGAGAAAAAACAAACAAACAAAAAAGAATGCTGTGGGATGCAAAAAATAATCAGTCCAACCCCAAAACAGAGGAAATAAACTGACCAGAACCCAGATGAATCGAATAAATATTTACTCATTAATAGTACGTTTAGGATTTTTGTGATGATGGAAATGTGCCATGTCTGCAATGACCAGTAAGATAGCCACTGGCCACATACGGCTATGGAGCACTTGATATGTGAACAGTGCTATGGAAAAAAATGAATTTTTAATTTTATTCAATTTAAATTAATTTAAATTTAAATAGCAATCGTCATGGATTGAATTATGTCCCCCCAAAAATGTGTGTATCAAATTGGCTGGGCCATGATTCCCAGCATTGTGTGATTTTTCCTGTATGATGTAAATCCCGCCTCTATAACGTTAATGAGGAAGGATGGGTGCAGGTGTGTTAGTGAGGCAAGACTTAATCTACAAGATTGGACTGTGTCTTGAAGCAATTTCTTGAGACGTAAAAGAAAGAAGTGAGAAGAGAGACAGGGGGACCTCATACCACCAAGAAAGCAGTGCCAGGAGCAGAGTGCATCCTTTGGGCCTGGGGTTCCTGTGCAGAGAAGCTCCTAGTCCAGGGGAAGACTGACAAGAGAGACCTTCCTCCAGAGCCAATAGAGAGAGAAAGCCTTCCCCCTGGAGCTGATGCCCTGAATTTGGGCTTCTGGACTACTAGACTGTGAGAAAATAAATTTCTCTTTGTTAAGGTCACCCACTTGTGGTATTTCTGTTATAGCAGCACTAGATGACTAAGACAGCTATATGTAGCTAATGACTTCTCTATTGGATAGCCATTACTTGGTCATTGTTTAAGTGTTATCACTAGTAGAAAAGAAAAATATATTTGTATAAAAAGTAGGTTGTGTATACATCTTTAAGTTAATCGTATATTTAAGAAAATTATTCCAGTGAACAGATCTAGTCCAGTTATTTCCCTCATGACAATGCTGATCTTTCTTATCTTCCCACCAGGAGACAAGGATGGTCCCCTGTTTCACTTATAATTACAACGGCTGACATCTGTCACTACTCTGCATGCTGACCTTCATTCCAGTAAGCAAATTCCAAGTGGTTAGCTTTCTCTTACTTCCCCCAAATCACAAAAGTAATCCCTTTCTTTTTTGGTAGAGGGGTCAGGGTGGAGAAGAAAATAGAATTTATCGAAATTTTGTTACTCAAATAATAAACTAAATGTAAACAATATACTACCTTCTCCCAGAAAAGCTCAGGCCAATACAATCTCACTATTCAAAGTCATACCTTGGATATTTTAATTAAAATATAAGTTTATCATCCACAGTTTTACAACAAGATAGCAGTTATTCTCTCTCTTCCTATCTCTCACTCTCTCTGTTTCTCTCTAATCGTCAAGAGAGTAAAAGATACCAAAATTTCAGAAAACCTGCCTTAGAAGAGAGTATATTTCTTCTATGCTGGACTGGTTTGAGAAATGAAACTCTTCTTTCCCTGAGGGGTGGGCAAAGAAGGTCGGGAAGAATTCATGTGCACTGGCTAACACAAAAAAAGTAATGATTATTAGCCAACTAAGTTGGATAATGTGGGAGATTAGCTTAAGCCTATAGAAGAATACGCACATATTTTTTTAAAATATTGAGTAAAATACGATTCAGCTTATTTTCCATTTCAGTGCACAATGCATGTTATTTATAACCTTTTCCACGTTGCTAAACACGTGTACCTCATAAACAATATCTGTGTGCCTACTTTTATAGATTACCAGTTCAGAGTGCCACAGAACCAAAGACCATGTATGAGGAGCTAAAGTGATTCATCCAACTATGGTTATGAATCTTGAAACTCCAAATGCACACCTTGCTTAAAATCAATTTGAGGTTTCCTAGGAAACCAATGAAGTTATTTCAAGACAAGAATAATATGATTTGCAAATCAAAATCCACTAAAGACTTGCCTCAGTGTTATGTGTTAATTGGCGCTTGCCACATGTTTTTAGAAAGCTAGAAAAAAGACTGACATTCATGAATCCAGCAATAACCGAGAGAGTAACCCTAATTTTTAAAAATCTGTCTGCTACATTAACATGATACATGTCAATTATAATGAAGAATATGTTAAAAAAAAAAAAAAGTCCTTTGTTACATATTAAGATTTAGCAGGAGAATTGAAAAGAAAATCTGTGGAGGTGGGCAGAAAGAGGGAGGGAAGAAACTTTTGAGTAATCATTTGTGATACTCTCATTTGATTCTGAGATCCTGTTTTAGAGATGAGAAAACTGAGGCTTAAAAAGTTAACTTATGAACACAAATTCACAACTTCTAAGTGCTAAACCAGGATATGAAGGACAGTTTGTCTGATCCCCAAACTTACACTCTTTCCAGTATATCGTGCTGAAAAGGTAGCAAAATATAATGCATTCAGGGCACTGGGTAGAAAGGCTGGGGTGTGTGGAGTTCACGTCTAGAGCTAATACACATTTTGGACAAAGAGTCAGGGGTCAGGGAAAAGTCATGCTGGTGGCATGTTTAAGTGTAAAGTTTGTTTTTGGACCCTGCCTGTTCCTTCTACTTGACTGTGAGCTGACATGGGCCAAGAACCATATCTCACTTACCTTTGCTCACGCCATTGCATGATCACATGGCCTGGTTCAGCCCTAGATGCTCAGTATTTGTTGAAGCGCATTGAAATAATTGGTAGTGTCAGGTACAATATAAAATGTATCAGTGAAATTGCCATTTGGGGCTCTGAATCTTGAGCTACAAATTTCCCAGTGCCCATGGGACGCCTGGCATGGCCCTGCTGCCCACATTATGTCACAGATTTTAGTTGGTAAGTTCCCTGTGTATGTATTCACTACAGTGGCCTGAGGCTAAAGGGAGCCCCCCCCCAAAAAAAACCCATTGCCATCAAGTCAATTCTGACTCATGCTGATCCTATAGGACAGGGTAGAACTGCCCCATCGTGTTTCCAAGAAGCACCTGGTGGATTCAAACTATCGACCTTTTGGTTAGCAGCCGTAGCTCTTAACCACTACATCACTGGGGTTTCCTAGATGGAGCCTAGGATTCCTAAACCTGTTCCTATAAAGTCACCACAATGCTGTGCTTTGGGAAGAGGCTGTGGAATTATTGGCCTTGACAACTTCTCAGGGCCTACGTATCTGTGCTTTGGACCAGCTGCATGGGTATCTTATTAAGTTCCCTTTGAGGATGCCCACCAGCCTTTGGACTGGAGTTAACCTCCCAAGTGTGCTCAGCAATTACTAGGTCCCAGTGGTTCCATTTCCAGAAGTCTCTCTTGACATATTTTAACTCCAGAGTATTTCAACTGGTAGTTTGAACTGAGAATC
The DNA here is from genome assembly GCF_030014295.1 of Loxodonta africana. Classification (NCBI taxonomy): domain Eukaryota; kingdom Metazoa; phylum Chordata; class Mammalia; order Proboscidea; family Elephantidae; genus Loxodonta; species Loxodonta africana. The sequence continues at coordinate 42,559,012 of NC_087366.1, forward strand.
TGAATAGTCAGCTGGGCAGAGGGGTTCTGTGATGAATTGAACTGTGTCCCCCCAAAATATATGTTCTAAATCTTAACCCCTGTGCCTGTGTTTATAATCCCGTTTGGGAATAGTTTTCTTTATTGTGTTCATGAGTCAGTATTAGTGTAGGGTGTGCATTAAGTCAATCTCTTTGGAGACATAGGAGAGCAGATTAAGCAAGCAAGCAAGCACAAATGGAGGGGAAGATGCAGACCTCACAATCGCCAAGGAATCTAGGCAGAGAAGCTGAAAAGAGACAAGGACCTTCCCCCAGAGTGGACAGAGAAAGAGAGCCTTCCCCTCGAGCTGGCACCCTAAATTTGGACTTCGAGCCTCCTAAACTTTGAGAAATTAAGTTTCTGTTCATTAAAGCCACCACTTGTGGTATATCTGTGACAGCAGCACTAGGAAACCAAGACAGGTTGTAACTAGTTGCCATCGAGTGGATTCCAATTCACGGTAACCCCATATGTGTCACAGTCAAACCGTGCTCCCCAAGGTTTTCAATGGCTGATTTTTCAGAAGATTGCCAAGCTTTTCTTCTGTGGTGCTGCTGGATGGACTCGAACCTCCAAACTTTCATTTAGCAGCTGAGAGCATGAACTGTTTGCACCAAGAACTCCAGAGGGATTCTAGATCCTCCCTGAAATCTAAGCACAGGCTTTTTCTTCTCTAACTAGAAAATATGTCTAAGACAAAAATATATCTAAGAAGTCTTTGCAAGGCTTGCCCTTTGCTTCTCCCTCCAGGGAATCAGGCCAGAGGCGTAACACTAGAATTTGACAAATAACGCAGCAATCCATCAATGCAATGCACTATCACTATTACTTTTATTATAGCAGTGGGGAGCTGGCCAAAGCTTTACAAAGTAACCAGAAAGCCACAGCAGGAGACTGGGCTGCCTTAGGAAAATATTTCCTGGCTCAAAAAGAAACTTCTATAACAAGAGTCTGACACCTCAAACGCAGCAAAAAAAAACATAGCCAGGGCCAATCTCTTAAAACGCAGCTTGCCAGAATATGTTCCATAACAATGATAGAAATACAATGGCACAATGCATGTGGTATACATAACAGCCTGAGAAGCACGGGGACCATTGAAGAATAGGTCTGATCCTGTTTCTAGAACAGCTTCTCTCTCTCCTGGGAATTAGCACTATTGCTATTCTCTCCGTGCTTCCACTGCATTGTCGCTTGAGGAAAGGAACCACATTATCTGAGTCAATTAATTAAAGCTAGAAGGAGCACTTGGTTTATCCAAGGAATTGTAGCTGGGAGTGCTTGTTAAATCCATGATTCTCAAAGCAAGACCTGAAGTCCACTGCTCTGAGGTGCCTCCAGAAAGGCTATCAAATGGTTCAAAGCTACAACTATTTCCTTCTGCTTGCACTGGGGACATGGCAGGCAAAGAGGTTAAAAAAAAAAAAAAAATTGTAATTCACAAACCAAAATTAGACTGTTAATAGAATTCACTGAGGCCTCTAACTCGGACTTTTCTAAGAAGTCTGCCACATAACACTTGGCAATGCAACAAGGTCCTGAACGCTCACATACAGATAACTGGGATCCCTGTGACTTTCAAGGAGACTTCACTATTCCCATATCCTCAGTGTTGTCTCGAGTGGGTCATGGCTTTCAGCAACTGATGTTTATGATGCTAAACTGAAAATTAATGTTTATTTTATGTCTTCATCATCACTTTGGCTAGCTATGAATTGTTTGGTTAACCTACAGTGTGTAATAATGCATAGTTGAGTCCAATAATTTCACAAAGTAATAACATATTTACTCAAGTTTAAGTATGAGTTCTCCATACTACTTCTTCCTGAAACACAAATATATATAATATATATTCATAAATAGAATATAGAGTAAAACCTGGGAAATCCAGAACCTGTGCAAGGCAGAAACCTGTCATAGAAAGAAAACTTAAACATTTTCCATTAAACTGAGTGACAGAAAAGTGGCGAGGCTGCAACCTGTCAAAGGCAGAAATCTTGTGAGAACACAGTGCAGTTCCACTGAGTTCTGGCTTGTACAGGTTTCACTGTATATTCATAAATATTATATATATATATATATATATATATAGCCTGTAGGGTGTCACTTAATTGATATCACTGAGTTATTTTTTCTATCTGAAATTTACTTAGGGTAAAATAATGGAGCCATAGAGTCTTTTACCCTACGTAAATGTTTCATGGAAACCCTGGTGGCGTAGTGGTTAAGTGCTACAGTTGCTAACCAAAAGGTCGGCAGTTCCAACCCACCAGGCACTCCTTGGAAACTCTATGGGGCAGTTCTACTTTGTCCTATAGGGTCAATGGCAATGGGTTTGGTTTTTTGGTTTTAAATGTTTTATAACAGAATTATTTATGACTGAGCTCAAAATTATAACATAGATGTGAAAATATTATTTCAATAGTATGCGTGTTGAGTACTGTAGAAGGAGGACTAAGTTAAGACCCTCTGCTTATTGCTACTCTATCTCCCTATCATTTCACTGTCAAATATTTGGGAAAGCAGTTAAGCTTATTGCTGCCTTTGTTCCTTCTCTTCCCATTCCCTTGCTGAAATCTGATTTCCCTGTATTTCCTTCTCGTTGTCTTTAGCTGGTTCTTCTTCCCATGGCTTCTCCTTAAGTGCTGATATTCTCTGGGGTTCCTACCTCTTTGTCTCACTCTATATGACTCGACGGCACTGGGTTTGGGTAAACGTCCTTCCTGAATGACCTTATCCACAATCATGGCTTTAACTACAAGCTAGATACTAATACTAATGACTCAAACCACCACCCGTCTGTCAGTCTGTCGTACTGTGTGGTATTCTGTGTGTTACTATGATGCTGGAAGCTATGCCCTAGTATTTCAAATACCGGCAGGGTCACCCATGGTGGACAGGTTTCAGTGGAACTTCCTGACTGAGACAGACTAGGAAGTAAGGCCTGGAAATCTGCTTCTGAAAATAGCCAATGGAAACCCTATGGGTCACAACAGAATATTGTCTGATATAGTGCTGAAAGATGAGTCCTAAGTTGAAAGACGCTCAAAATACACAGTGGACTGGAGCATACAACAATTGTGAAGATGGTACAGCACCAGACAACATTTTATTCCATGGCATATGGGGTTGCCTTGAGTTGGAGCCAACTCGATGGTAACGAACACACACACAACGATTCAAAATCTTCATGTCCAACATCAAACCTCTCTCATTTACTCCAGAACTGCAGAGCCAACTGCATGTGTAACTATAAGTCTTATAAGAACCATCATGACATGCAAATCTAACTGTGAAACATTCATGACTAATAGACCATGAATGAGAGGCAAGTCTGGTAGCATGAGAAAAGAATAAAACTCAGTCAGAAATCTTGGGTTCCAATCCTGCCTTGTTTTTAGCGACAGGGTAAGTTCTTATCTCTCTGACCCTTTGTTTTTTCATTTGTAAAATGTGGCTAATAACATTTTAAAGATTTACTAAAAAAAAAAAAATATATATATATATATTTTTTTTAAAGATTTACTATAAGGGATTAAATCAGATAATGTATATAAAAGTGTGAGGTAAACTGTTGAACTGTTCTTCAAACTCCAGATATGTTATTATTTAGAATGTAGTTGGAAATACAGGAATGACCATTCAAAATTAGATAAGACAGAAAACCACCAGGAGCACAAACAAATGTCAGCTGAATCTGGCCTGGTAAACTAAACAAATAATCGCTGGGTCTGGTTTTGAAACTTTCATGTGCATCTGGAAGAGTTTATTGATGATGTCAATTCTTGGGCTGGAGTCCCAGATTCAGCCGATAGGGAAAGGGGCCCAGGAGTCTGCATTTAAAAACCACCCATGTTGGTAGCAGGTAGGTCAGGTCACGCTTTGAAAGACAATACAAGGAAGGAAAACCTATTGTGGTCGAGTCGATTACTATCCCTAGAGACCCTAGAGGACAGAGTAGAACTGCCCCATAGGGTTTTCAAGGAGCGGCTGGTGGATTCAAACTTCCGACCTTTTGGTTAGCAGTCATAGCTCTTAATCATTGCACCACTAAACCAGTCCTCAAAACTCCATTCTAGGGACTTCCAAAGGTATTTGAACTAGTTCTCTCTTGAGACACATGTTACTTTGAAATCTGAAATTTCTACCAAAGGCAATCATCCTTGCCCCCAACACACACACAAACATACATACTACATTTGTACATATATGTATCATGGTTCAATTAATGAACTATATCTATTTTTTCCTGCTCAATATATGAATAAATGATAATGTAAAGAAATAATAATACAGGCATTAATTGGACACTTGAGAATGAACTAGAGCCCCTGGATGGTGTGATGGTTAATGAGCTCAGCTGCTGAAAAAAAGGTTGAAGGTTTAAGTCCACCCAGAGGCACTAGAAAGAAAGGCCTGGTGATTTACTTCAAAAAACCAGTCATTAAAAGCCCTGTGGAGCACAGTTCTACTCTGACACGCATGGGGTCACCTTGAGTTAGAATTGACGCGATGACAGCGGTTTTTTTTTTTTTTTAAAAACAAGTTGCGTATCCACTGCTACAAAACATTATATATTTTCTCTTTCTTTGTTCATGTCTTTGCTGCTAGGAGACATAAAGAAAAGATTCCAAGCCTGCATGTTGTTGTTATGTGCCATCAAGTCAATTCTGAATCACAGGGGCTCTATGTACAACAGAATGTAACACTGCCAGGTCCTGAGCCACCCTCACAATCATTGCTATGTTTGAGCCCATAGTTGCAGCCTCTGTGTCAGTCCATCTCATTGAGGGTCTTCCTCTTTTTTGCTGACCCTCTACTTTACCAAACATAATGTCCTTCTCCAGGCAGAAACTAGTAGCCCACGTCATTAGGTATACTCTTTTCAGCAGGCTTGTTTCACTGCTTGGGGAGACAAGTAGCAAGACACTTCCAAGCTACTGGTGCAGTAAATTGATGAAGTTATTTTTTAGTAAAACAGAGATCATTTCTAGAAATTATGAACTAGGGATGCATTTCAAAACTATTAGTGGGAACTTAATTTTATTTTATAGACACCATTTTTAAGAATATTTTCCATCTAGACAACTACGCGTATACTGTATGTAGGGACAATGCAATTATAATACATTTATAGGTGTAAATAATATCCATATACACATACATATACATACACACACATATATGTATGTATGCATTTGTCTCTATGTAAATATTTGGTAAGAGAGTAAATCAAGTGTTTTAATATTTGCATAAATAACCCTGTAAAGAGCGTGATTAGCAAGTTAATGTTCCAACATTTGTTTCCCTTTTGTCAAACCTTTTCATAACTTACTCCTTTCCACTAGGATGTTTTGTGTCTCGAAATGATAAAGGCTTGGGAACCTCTATAGAGGAGAATTATATTGTGCCATATAGCATACCATAAATGCTTTAGTTCATTTTAACAAATGGTTTTAGCCAAGTAGTGAGTTCTCGCTGTTATTTTAGGTAAATATTTTTGGCTTTGCTTTCAAGGACATTGATTTTTGTTAAAACTGGTTTTACAAAAATAGTTTACAAAATAAATTACTAGTAATTACAAAAATAAATCCAAACAATAAATACTAGTAATTAAATATAAGTAAAATAAATATGGCTAGTAATTAAATCTAAGTAAAATAAATATGGCTTTTTTTTTTTTTTAAGAGGTGTATGGGAATCCATCATTTTTACAAATTATGAAATTAGACTCCTGCAACTTGGCAGACTCAATGGAGGTCTTAAATTTTGTTTATTTGGTGTTTTAACATTTTAATTGTCCCCAGATCATCTGTAATTTTGAATGATGATGAGACATTCCTGGTAAGAGGCAATGTTTTCTTTTTCTTCCTGGATCCATCTTTGATCTTCTTCCAGGGCACATCAATTTAGAAACACCCATTGATCCTGATTACTTTGGGAAACAAATGTTGGAACATTAACTTGCTAATCACGCTCTTTACAGGGTTATGGCAGAAGATATATAAAGTCTAAACACATGCAAGGCTTATGTCTCCATGGATCCTGATTAGGTAAATACACCCTTGTTTTGTGTCTAAGCCCTTTGATCACGCTCTGCCAAGTCAGGGTGCCAGGTTTCTCTCCCATTCTGTTTTAGGGCAGTTCCAAAGATACAGGGAAATCAAAGGGGAAGTAACAACCACAAAAGAGACATTTTCCATGATACTAATGGTTGAATTTCAGACACTTGCTGAAGCCCAGTGGGAAGGAATGACACAGGAGGAGAAACAACCAACTTTAACTTTCCCACTACTCTCAGATATTTACTCGAAGACTATCCCATGAACAAAAACTATGAAAACAAGCAAACAAAACAACAAAACAAAAATAAAAGCAAAGAAGAAACAAATCAAGCAAATACGAATATTATGCTTAGTCATGCTTGGCTCATATTCCCTTCCTTTGTGAAAATCTACTCTCTAGAACACGGTTTTAGGAGCCACACAGTGGCTGCAACAATGGGCTCAAAGGTAGCAATGACTGCAAGGATGGTGCAGGACTGGGCAGTGTTTTCGCTCTGCTGTATATGAGTAGGAACTGACTAGATGATTTCTAACAACAATATACCTGCCTTTAAAAATAGACACAGCAGGGATGGGTTGCTGAAAAGAACAGGTGTTGGGGAGTAAGTAGAGAAACTGCTCTTTGAACTGTTGGTAGGAATGTAAAATGGTACAGCCACTGTGGAAACAGTTGTTGTTTCCTCAGAAAATTAAACAGAATTACCATATGATCCAGCAATCCCAATCCCAACTACATACCTGAAAGAAATGAAAGCAGGGACACAGATACTTTTACACAAGTGTTCATTACAGCACTATTTGCAATAGCCAAAAGGTGGGAACGGCCTAAATGTCCATCCACAGATGAATGGATGAACCAAATGTGGTACACACACACAATGGAATATTACTCTGCCATAAAGAAAAATGAAGTCCTGATACATGCTACGACATGGATTGACCTTGACATCATTATGCTGAGGGAAATGAGTCAGACACAAAAGGACAAACGTATAATCCTACTTATATGAAATATCTAGAATAGGCAGTTACGTAGGGACCAACATTCATTAGTGGTTACCAGGGGTGGGCGAGAGGAAGAGGGGGAGTAGGGACTCATAGCTTAGGGGACACTGATCTTCTACAAAGGGTGCTGGAAAATTTGAGAACAGATAACGGTGGTTGTTGAACAACATGATAAACATAATTAACAACACTTTTGTAAACGTGAAGACTGCTGAAACAGCAACTGTTTTGTTAGATATACATTTACCACAATAAAAAAAAAAAGTGAAAAAAAATGACGTTAAATGACAAAGGCTTAGGAAGTTCTACAGAACACTATTAAACAGCACTAAAGAGGTTCCATTAAAGCTCTTGTCAAAGAAGCAACTGTGAAAATTAAGTGACAAAGAGAATCAAGCTGGGAACCTCTCCCCCCTCAACAGCACACAATTTTAGTTAATGGGATAGACATATTAGAAAGCACTGCTACATTTTGGTACAAGAAATAAACAGTCCCTTTTTAGAAATATGAAATTCTTCCATTTTTCCCAGCATCTTGAATTCTGTTTTCAGCGTTTTATAGCATGCTGAATTCTCAGTTTTCAATGTTTTATTATAGATCTTAGAATTATTAGTGTATCAGTGTACAAAGATAATGGTATTATTATTTTGTCAGCTATTCAAGATTTAAGACACAGTTCCAAAACCGCATATGCTATTAATTTTGTTTTACTTATGTGTTTATTTCAAAGTTATTCTGAATTGTTTCAATATGTATTTGATCTTTCTATTTGACCATCCCCCATGTGTCTGTCAGTTTGTCGTACTGTGGGGGCTTGTGTGTTGCTGTGATGCTGGAAGCTATGCCACCGGTATTCAGACACCAGCAGGGTCACCCATGGAGGACACGTTTCAGCTGAGCTTCCAGACTAAGACAGACTAGGAAGAAGGACCCAGCAGTCTACTTCTGAAAAGCATTAGCCAGTGGAACACTGTCTGATATAGTGCTGGAAGATGAGTCCTCCAGGTTGGAAGGCACTCAAAAGATGACTGGGGAAGAGCTGCCTCCTTAAAGTAGAGTCGACCTTCATGACGTGGATGGAGTAAAGCTTTTGGGACCTTCATTTGCTGATGTGGCACGACTCAAACTGAGAAGATACAGCTACAAACATTCATTAATAATTGGAACCTGGAATGTATGAAGTATGAATCCAGGAAAATTGGAAGTTGTCAAAAATGAAATGGAATGCATAAACATCAATATCCTAGGCATTAGAGAGCTGAAATGGACTGATATTGGCCATTTTGAATCAGATAATCACGTAGTCTACTATGCTAGGAATGATAACTCGAAGAGGAATGGTGTTGCATTCATTGTCAAAAAGAATATTTCAAGATGTATCCTGAAGTACACCCCTGTCAGTGATAGGATAATATCCATACGCCTACAAGGAAGGCAAGTTAATACGACTACTATCCAAATTTATGCACTACCCACTAGGGCCAAAGATGAAGAAATAGAAGATTTTTATCAGTTGCTGCAGTCTGAAATTGATTGAAAATGCAATCAAGATGCATTGATAATTACTGGCAATCGGAAAGCGAAAGTTGGAAACAAGAATGATCAGTAGTTGGAAAATATGGCCTTGGTGATAGAAACAATGCCGGAGATCGAATGATAGAATTTTGCAAGACCAACAACTTCTTCATTGCAAATACCTTCATTCACCAACATAAACAGCAACTATACACATGGACCTCGCCAGACGGAACACACAGAAATCAAATTGACTACATCTGTGGAAAGAGAAGACAGAAAAGCTCAATATCATCAGTACGAACAAGGCCAGGGGCCAACTGTGGAAGAGACCATCAATTGCTCATATGCAAGTTCAAGCTAAAACTGAAGAAAATCAGAGCAAGTCCACGAGAGCCAAAATAATGACCTTGAATATATCCCCCGTGAATTTAGAGACCATCTCAAGTAATAGATTTAATGCATTGAACACTAGTGACTGAACACCAGATGAGTTGTGGAATGACATCAAGGACATCATCCAAAATGAAAGCAAGAGGTCATTGAAAAGACAGGAAAGAAAGAAAAGACCAAGATGGATGTCAGAGGAGACTCTGAAACTTGCTCTTGAGTGTCGAGCAGCTAAAGCAAAAGGAAGAATTGATGAAGTAAAAAAACTGAACAGATGATTTCAAAGGACATCTCCAGAAGACAAAGTAAAGTATTATAATGATTTGTGCAAAGAGCTGGAGATGGAAAACCAAAAGGGAAGAACATGCTTGGCATTTCTCAAGCTGAAAGAAATGAAGAAAAAATTCAGGCCTCGAGTTGCAATAGTGACAGATTCCATGGGGAAAATATTAAACAACACAGGAAGCATCAAAAAAAGATGGAAGGAATACAGTCATTATACCAAAAAGAATTAGTTGATGTTCAGGCATTTCAAGGGGTGGCATGTGATCAGGAACCGATGGTGCTGAAGGAAGAAGTCCAAGCTGCTCTGAAGGCATTGGGGAAAAACAAGGCTCCAGGAATTGATGGAATATCAATTGAGATGTTTCAACACACAGATGTAGGGCTGGAGGTGCTCATTCGTCTATGCCAAGAAATATGGAAGACAGCTTCCCGGCCAACTGACTGGAAGAGATCCATATTTATGCCTATTCCCAAGAAAGGTGATCCAACTGAATGTGAAAATTATATCACACACAAGCAAAATTCTGCTGAAAATCATTCAAAAACGGCTGTAGCAGTATATCAACAGGGAACTGCCAGAAATTCAGGCTGGTTTCAGAAGAGGACTTGGAACCAGGGATATCATTGCTGATGTCAGATGGATCCCAGCTGAAAGCAGAGAATGCCCGAAGGGTGTTTACCTGTGTTTTATTGACTTTGCAAAGGCGTTCGACTGTGTGGATCATAACAAACTATGGATAACACTGCCAAGAATGGGAATTCCAGAACACTTAATTGTGCTCATGAGGAACCTTTACATAGACCAAGAGGCTCAAGGGGTGGTTGTTTGGACAGATCAAGGGGATACTGATTGGTTTAAAGTCAGGAAAGGTGTGCGCCAGGGTTGTATTCTTTCACCATGCCTATTCAATCTGTATGCTGAGCGAATAAAACAAGAAGCTGGACTATATGAAGAAGAACGGGGCATCAAGATTGGAGGAAGACTCATTAACAACCTGTGTTATGCAGATGACACAGCCTTGCTTGCTGAAAGTGGAGAGGACTTGAAGCACTTACTAATGAAGATCAAAGACCACAGCCTTCAGTATGGATTGCACCTCAACATAAAGAAAACCAAAATCCTCACAACTGGACCAATGAGCAACATCATGATAAATGGAGAAATGATTGACATTGTCAAGGATTTCATTTTACTTGGATCCACAATCAACAGCCATGGAAGCAGCAGTCAAGAAATCAAAAGACGCATTGCATTGGGTAAATCTGTTGCAAAGGACCTCTTCAAAGTGTTGAAAAGCAAAGATGTCACCTTGAAGACTAAGGTGCGCCTGACCCAAGTCATGGTATTTTCAATCACATCATATGCATGTGAAAGCTGGACACTGAATAAGGAAGACCGAAGAAGAACTGACGCCTTTGAATTGTGGTGTTGGCAAAGAATATTGAATATAACATGGACTGCCAGAGGAAAGAACAAATCTGTCTTAGAAGAAATAAGTCTGAATGCTTCTTAGAGGCAAGGGTGGCGAGACTGCGTCTTCCATACTTTGGACATGCTGTCAGGAGGGATCAGTCCCTGGAGAAGAACATTATGCTTGGCAGAGTGCAGGGTCAGAGGAAAAGAGGAAGACCCTCAAGGAGGTAGATTGACACAGTTGCTGCAACAATGAGCCCAAGCACAACAACGATGGTAAGGATGGCTCAGGACTGGGCAGTGTTTCGTTCTGTTGTGCATCGGGCCGCTATGAGTCGGAACCGGCTCGACGGCACCTAACCACAACAACATCTGACCATAGATTCCTTATCATTCCTCCTCAAAACATAAAAGTTTGAATATAGCACGTTTTCTACCAATGTTAACTGACTGACATAAAGTCTGTCCCTTAAGAAAAGTTACTATTGATTTCAAAGCTTCTGTCATTTATTTTCGGGGCTAATGGTGGTTCAGTGGTAGAATTCTCCCCTTCCATGCAGGAGACCCAGGTTTAATTCCCGGCCAAGGCACCTCATGTGCAGCTACCACCCATCTGTCAGTGGAGGCCTGCATGTTGCTGGGGTGCTGAATAGGTTTCACTGGAGCTTAGACTCAGTGGCCTAGGGGCTAGGGGAAGGCACTTCTTACCAGTGCAGCCTGGGTTCGATTCCTGGCCATGAAAGTTTTTTTTTTTTTTTTTTTTCCTAGACTAAGAAGGACTAGGACGTAAGGTCATGATTTACTTTCGAAAACCAGCCAATGAAAATCCTGTGGATCATGATTCATTGTGCACGAAGGCATCAAGAGTAAAAGCCAGCTTGACGACAGCTAACAAAGCATAATTATTTTATGTTGGCATACGATTGCCATGATACACCAACAAGAATACTTTCATTTTGCTGCTTTGTTAATATCATCTATAAAAATTGTATATTTCTCTAGATCTTTTTTATATTACTTCAGCGTGGCTTTGACAGATAGCACTTAGTGTTGTCTGGTCCCTTAGAGGTCACCAAGTAGAATCTCTCTCCCTAGGCTTGAAAACCTCTAGTAACTTCCTGGAGAAAAGACAGGCCTTTGGTTGGATATTTACTGAAGCAAGAATCATCACCTTACAAGAAAAGTTTCTGGACAGTTTTCATTGTTAGAAAGTCTTTATGTTGAGAACACATCTTTTTTGCAACTGTCACCTGTTGGTTTTGGCACATCCCTGAAAGCACTCCAGACAAGTCTATCTACCGTCTACATACAAGGTGCATTTCCTTTCTAAATCCTCCTTTTCTGGCTAAATATTCCTGGATACTTCCAATTGTCTTCATTTTACCTGGTTTTCAGGCTGGTTGTCATAATCTTGACACAAGCCACCTTCTCAGTAATGGTCATGTAAGATGGCACCAAGAACCAAATGTACTACTATCAGTTGCATTATGATTAGGGTGAGGTGACAAGGCACTTGCCTCAAAAGCAACATTAAGAGAGTACCCAAAACTCAGTAATCCAAATGAATAGTATTTTAATGCAATATATAAAAAATAAAAATGAATGCCAAAATATCCATGGTGAACTATCGAAAAGTTAAATACAACAGAATCCAGTGGGGCCAAGATCTGGGTGATGAGAATGAGATAAGTCATTCAAGTACAGGCTCAGGTCCTGTCTAAATGAGCAGTAATTGTGAATCCTCTAACGTATTTATGAAAAACACAAAAAAGGGAAACGAAGAATCATTGAGAATAAAAATTTGCTTTTCCACAAGGCACAGACGCTGTTTATCTGTCTGCAGTAATGATAATAAGCACAGAAACATTAATTTCCATTTATTGAGCATGGGAGAGGCTCAACACCAATTTCTTTAGACATATTAATTTGAATTCTTCCGACAACTTTTGAATGTCAATATTATTATTCCTGTTTTAAAAGTGAGCAAACTGAGGCTCAGAGACAGCATGTGCCCCAGCCAAAGTCACACAGTTGGTACATGGTTGTGACAGTATTTGAAGTCAGGTCTGTCAGCGTCTAATACCTGGGTCTTTTGCCAAGAGTTACCTCTCAGCTATACTAGTATTCTCTCCACTAGAACGGTATACTCTATAGTGACTTGATCCCCAGGCTCTACCTCAGTGTAGAGGAATGCTCTAGAACATTCTCTAGCTCAGACCCACAAATCAGCAGTTGTTTTGTTCTAACTCCTTATTCAAAGTGCCTCAGTTTTGAGGAATGTGTGGCCTGGATGCAGAAATTGGCACTCCTGCTATTGGAAAGGATTTATCTACCCTGTATATTAGTTTAATTTAGTTCTTAGGTGGCACAAATGGTTTGCGCTTTTCTAGTAACCTAAATGCTGGCGGCTTGAACCCACCCAGCAGCACTGTGGAAGAAAGGTTTGGTGATCTGCTCCCAAGATTACAGCCAGGAGAACCCTATGGAGTAGTTCTACCATGTAACACATGGGGTCGCCGTGAGTCAGAAACAACTTGATGGTAATGGGTTTGATTTGGATCGCCATGAGCCATAATAGACCTGACAGTGTTTCTCTCTCTCTCTCTCACACACACACACACACAATCAGTTTACCAGCATTTTTGTTTTTAGATTTTTTTTTCCAATGTTTGAATCCTTTGACTAGCACCTGACTACTCTTGGATGAATTGTTAAATTCAAGTTCCTGAAACGATGAAAACATGGGGCACAGACTCTACACCTATGGTTTTCTTACAAAGATGTTCCTCTAGGATCAATGCTAAAGAAAGCCGAATTGCTGTGGTGCTTCTCACTGTCTTTGCAGATACTGGCCCTTCTGTCTAAAATGCCTTCCCTGGCTTGTGGCCTGAAAAATGCCCTTTCCCGTTCAAAATCCAATTCAAATGCCAGAAGTTCATCTGTGAAATCATTCTGGAATCCCACAATAAAGTCAATCTTTCATTTCTCTAAACAGCCACATAATTTTGCACATACCTCTGTTATATTTACACTAAGTTCCCCAGTAACTGCTTCTGTAGAGGTCTGTTTACTCATCTAGCCTATAAGCTACCCAGTGCCCAGCACTTGCTACAGCATCTGGCATGGAAGAAAGTTCTCAATAAATATTTGTAGAAATGATACTGAAAAACCCTGCCATGTTATCTTTGTAAACTATAGCCTTCGGGAAGATTTAAGACCAGTATTTACGAGGGGTGGCTTATTTTCTTCCTGAAGCCCTTAACTGAAATCACAACTATTGAACCGAGTCTATTCTAAGTTCACTGAAAGTGATTCATTAGTTTAAATTTCACATTAGTATATTTTTTCTCTTCCTGCAACTTGGCCTGTCCATCTTTAGCATAACCATCAGCTTACGGAATCACCGGATGCGTCATATAACAGTGAGTAATAATGAGAAAGCGGAATCTAGAGAAGCCAAAGAACTTAGCAAAAATCATGTGGGTACTCAGGAAGAGGTGAGGCAGAATTCTGGCTCTCTGGGTCTTTGTTACTCTTTCTAGTAGACCACGATACTATTAAAAATAGTTACATTTTTAAGCTTGTCTATAGCTTTTTAACCTTTCCAGAGTTTTGTCTTTGATAGTTAGAGAGCGCACTATATCACTGAAAAAGTTGCCTCCAGTTTTGGGAAACACCTTCCAAACAAGATCATTCATAAATTCAATGGTAGAAATATTGTCCCATATTGAACAGTGTGGTTTCCTTGTCTTAGTGACAAATTAAGCAACAAAACACAAGTACACACTCATCCAGGCATAATGGCTTTCTATAATAAAATAATGAGAATTTGCACTGACCGTAGTCTGTATTTTCCGGCTCCCAACAGTTTGATGGCCAAAAGTATGGCGTCTGTGGATCCAAAGAAGTGAAACTCAGGTTAGACAACTAAAAAATTAACAGAGCTTCTGATTTATTCTTTGTTTTTATCTTCAACAATTATACAGAATAGTCGCTAATAATTTGTTTTTAATCCAGAACAAGTGCCCTGAGAGACAATGGAAGGTTTTTTTTGTTTCTCTCTACATTTGCTCTGCCAAGAAATTGTTCAGCCTCTAAATTTGTGCAGAGCCAGTAGGTATTTAAAATGACATACTTTTCCTGCAATTTTATGTCAACTGACAAAAAGGTGAAGGGTCTGATTTCGTTATTCAAACAAAGGGTACTGATCCACAGAGAAGGCTGAAAGTAGAGTATTCTATTCAGTCAATGTCAGGGCAAAACATGTTTAAATACAACAAATCACCCTTGTTCATACGTATCTTGACACTGCCTTCGGTAGATCCAAAACTCCAACTGTCAAAATCTCTCCCTGAGATTTGTAAGTCATTTGTCTAGTTCTGTTAATTATATAAAGCAGCTCTCAACATTACCCAATTAGATGAAAACATTTTCTTCTCAGTTACTATTCCAAGTTTTTAAACTGCATAAACCAGAGATCATTAAAAAATAATAATAATGTCTTAGCTGATTGATTTGATTAACAAAAGGCAGAATTCTGAATCCGTAAAATTCTACAAACTGATTGACTAAGCTACAAAGAAAATGTTTGACCAGGAAAGACCCTATTATTATCATTAGTAGTTCGTTTTTCTAAAAGCATTTTTCTAGCCCTGCTAGTTGGACATGATTGGCTCCGAACTACGAACGAACTATAAATACCTGTCGACTCTAGCAAGTTTTATTCCCTAGACTGGGATGATGCCAGGGCTCAATGGAGCAGCGGCTGCAGGCATCAGTGTTGTGAGATTAATTACATTTATTAGTTAATTATATTAATCATCTGTGTGCCACAAGCACACCTGCAGTAATCTTGGTCACATATAAACAATATATTTGGTAATCACCAATCATTCTTATTAAAATGTTAATCTTACCCATAAAAAAACCCATTGCCATCAAATCAATTCTGACTCATAGCCTTAGGACCAAAAATTACTCTAATTTAGTAATAAGCTGTTTTAAGCTACCATTACTTTGAGTTTAACCGCACAAAGAATAAAGCTCCATTGTTCTAAATTCTTTTTGAATTAATTAATTTACCTAATTTAAATTGCTTGAATACTTAGATCAGTATCACCCTTTTCAGGAGACTGCTTTGTCTCTTATTCAGTGCAAAAACTTCCGAGGATTATTTGTCTTGGGATATAAGAGTCCTAAGGAAGTGGAGGGGTCCCTGGGGGGTAAAAACAGTTATGTGCTGGGCTACTAACTGAAAGGTTGGAAGTTCAAGTCCACCCAGAGGGACCTGGGAAGAGAGGCCTAGTGACCTACTTCCAAAAAAATCAGCCATTGAAAAGCCTGTGGCGCACAGTTCTACTCTGGGGTTGCCATGAGTCCAAGTCCATTCGACAGCGATTAGTAAGGAAGTGGAAGTGAGACTTTTAGGAGAACAATGATCTTTCAGAAGAAAATTTTCTGAAGTATAGCCCCTCTCTGTTTTCCTAAGCAAGTTCTTAGGCACCCAAAGTACTACTCAGTCGTATATAACCAAAACCAAGCCCGTTGCCATCGAGTTGATTCAGACTCATAGCGACCCTATAGGACAGAGCAGAACTACCCCACAGGGTTTCCAAGGAGCTACTGGTGGGTTCGAACTGTTGATCTTTTGGTTCACAGTTAGCAGCCTAACTCTTAACCACTGCACCACCAGGGCTCCATTTAGTTGTATATATATGTATGTGTATGTGTGTGTATGTATACATATGAAACAGCTGTCATCGAGTCGACGCCAACTCATGGTGACATGTGTGTCAGAGTAGAACTGTGCTCCGTAGGGTTTTCAATGGCTGAGTTTTCAGAAGTAGATCACCAGGCCTTTCTTCGAGGAGCCTCTGGTAGATTCAAACCGCCAACCTTTCGGTTAGTAGTTGAGTGCATTAACTGTTTCCACCACTAGGGGCATACTACTTGGATTTAGAGCTTTTAATAGTATTCAGAAGAGGTGAGCAGAATGGTCCAATGTCTGAAAGTTGGACAGTGGGGAAAATCCTCTGGAAAATACCTGTAATAAATAATTCACAGTTTGAATTCTGATATTATATGTGCTTTAATTTTATAAGCTATAACCCACTAATCAGCTAGTAATAAATCATAAAGTCTAATAAAATGTAGCATACACCTCGGGTAAATCACTGTGAAGTCCAGTATCAATGCATGCACAATGACCGAAATTAGAGTCCGTGACCATTTACTGAAAGAATAATTGCGTCTGTCTCATTTGAAAATGATCTAGGATGACTTTTATCAGTTTGCAAGTTTTCTAAGATGTCTTCTGCCTCAAGTGAATATGCACATACAAAGTAGTGTGCTTGTTAGTCTCCACAGGCTTGCAGAAGGGCCTCAGGTACCAACATGCAAAGAGTTTGAATAATTAGCTCTCTTTTACCCTGCAGCGTCAAGCATCCCTCTCAGAATTTACTTGGTCTGAAGATGGTTCTGGATTCTAGGCAGTGGGCAGAATAGTTACATCTCCGTTTCTCCCTGATAGCTAAAAGCAATTTAAAGATGGAGATCCTCCCATCTTCCTGAATTCCATTAGGTCACTTTCTGAATTTCCCTTAAGCTTTTCATTTAAATAGAACTGTAATCATCATGCAATTTAGCTCTCCACGAATCATCTTGACTAAGCACGCTCCATCTTTTTTTGGATTTATTGCTTTTTCTGTCTTAAATTTAACATTAATTAGTTTCTAACTAGCCGAAGTCAAAGTAAAATGTTATTTTCAAACGTTCTGAAAAGAAAAACGACAAGCAAAATGCTGGCTTCTATTTTACTATTAAAGAACACTTTCATTAAACTTACTTGAAACCGGTAAAAGGTGCCATCATCCTTTAGTGTGAGGACATGATCTGAGATTGGAAAGAAATAGCCGTGGGCAGCCATTAACGTTCCCAAATGAAGCGCCTCCACTGTTTGTGAAAACAAAAAAGAACACAGAAAAGCCTTAATTCTTTACCTTTTTATTATGGACTTAGAGGAGTATAACATTTTTTTTTCTGGTTCCCTCTGAGCATATGGTTGCAGTTGAGTTCTCGACATCCTGAAAACCTTGTGTTCTATGTTTTCTTTCAGCTTTTACGGAAGGTACTAAGACGATTGGGCTCCTGGGTAATTAGTGAGTGAATGTGCAGGAACCACACAGCCCACCCTCACCCCATGAAGACCAGCCATGAGAACACAGAGTTGTGGACACTGAAACTGGAAGGCTATTTTGAAATCACAGAATCTGGTCCCCCCATTTTTATAGACAGTACGTGTTTTGCTATATGTTAATGTTCTTCTACAAACACTTCTATTTGCCATTTATATAGCAATTTAAAGTTGTAAAGTGTTTTGACTCACATTGCCCCCTGTCCTCTATCATGAATGTCTAATATTATTAGTGATTTTACTAAAGAAACAGATCACTATTATGTGATGTTGACAGAGTATGTTGATGTATCTAGGACCAATAATGCTGCCCTAAGTGAGCCTCCCACATAATGGTCATTAAGGCCCCCACCCATCTGTCATTCTGTTTACTGTGGTGGCTTGCATGGTCCTGTAGCTTCGTATAGCTGGAAGCTATACCACCAGTATTTCAACTACCAGCAGGGTCACCAACAGTGGACTGGTTCAGCAGAGATTCTAGTCTAAGATAGACTAGGAAGAAAGGCCTAGTGATCTACTTCCAAAAATTAGTCAGTGAAAACCTTATAGATCACAACAGAACACTTTCTGACTTGCTTGCTTTGGACATGTCACCAGGTAGGCTCAATTGTTAGAGCTGAAGATCATGTTTGGTGAAGTAGAGGGCCGGTAAGGTTAAGGGAGACCCTTGGTGAGATGGACTGGCACAATGGCCACAACAATAAACTTGAACATGCAGTGATCGTGAGGATGATGCAGGGCCAGGCAATGTATCATTCTGCTGTGCACAGGGTTGCTATGAGTTGGAGTGAGTCAATGATAGCTATCTAATTATCTCTAAATGAGCCTATAGTACTACGATTGATTGTCTGGAATACTCTAACTCTTACTACTCCATAGTGAGTATCCTAGATATAACTATGAAAAGATTTAGTTGACATTTATAAAACTACATTTTCCCAATATTGTTGGAACATAATGCTGCAGTACTCATGCTCTTTCTATGAAAAAAAACAAAGCAAAACAAAAACCCTTTGTCGTGTAGTCGATTCTGACTCATAGCTACCCTATAGGACAGAGAAGAACTGCCCCATAGAGCTTCCAAGGAGCGCCTGGTGGATTAGAACTACCAACCTTTTTGTTTGTAGCTGTAGCACTTAACCACTGCGCCACCAGGGTTTCCACTCTTTCTACAGTAGCCACCAATCTCTTATAACAAAAGGGTTAATAAAATTGGCCAATAGAGTTATTACTGCATTTGTGAAGGGACAATGTAACATTTGCTAACTTGAAGACTAGAAAATATAAAACTATGCGCAAGAGTTTCCTAGTCCAACGAAATCATATGTGTATGTAAAAACACAAAATAAAAAGTTAGATTTACTTATCAGTTTGTGTATCTTTATATACAATTTGGAAACCCTGGTGGCATAGTGGTTAAGTGCTACAGCTGCTAACCAAGAGGTCAGCAGTTCCAATCCACCAGGCACTCCTTGGAAACTCTATGGGGCAGTTCTACTCTGTTTTATAGGGTCGCTATGAGTTGGACTCAAAGGCAGTGGGTTTTTGGTGGGTTTTTTATATGTGTAGATTTATATCTCTTTCTTAGACAAGCAGCTAAAATGATTCTTTAACTCTTGAGTTCTTTCAGCCATCAATTGTGGGGTGCTTTTATACTTCAGTAAGTACTGAGTCTCCAAGCTCCTTGCTATGGTACAGCTAAACGTAACAATCTCTTCCAGAACCCTATGCTATTAGTAATACATTGGCTATTACATTTTTTATCTGTCATGGGGCAGGATGATACCCCTTGTAATTGTTATCTACCATCTTGCACACATTTTAATTGGGAACTTCTTCTAATTCCACCTCTAACAGCATTGCTCTTGTTGATAATAAGGAACGAATGTCAATCATCCTCTCTGCCATGTCCCTGGAAGACTATTATTAAGTGTCCCAGTCATCTTTTCTTCCACACTCCTAATCAAGATCCTCCCTGCATAGAACTTTCTCTTTCTACAAAGGAGCAGACTTTTCATCAATTATATATATTTTTCCATCATTTCCACATCCTTTCAGTTCAATGTCAAGGCCCTCTCAAAGCATGCGCTGCTCAGAGCTACATACCCACGTATTCTGTGATTCTTGTGAAAATTCAGAAGCTAGTGTGGGGTTGTGGGAAGAACAAAAAGTTTGGAGACACCCACTAGCTATTGTCACTTAAATTCTCTGAGCCTCCTCCATCTATTAAGTAAAGGTAGTAAAACCACCTTGCCGGGTTGGTGTGAGAATTAAATAAGAACACATACGAAGAAGCTGGCATAGTCTCTAGTGCATAGTAGATAGTTAATATCTGGTAGCTATTCTGCCTTCATTATTTACACATTGAATGATTTTTATTATTTTTTTTCTAAAGTCCTCTCAGATCATCCACTTATAAAAATTTGCTTTCAATTAGGCTGAGTACCTGATCCAAGCCATGATTTCTCAATTGTCTCAAATGCATGTAAAAGTTGGACAGTGGAAAAGGAAGACAGAAAAATTGATGCATTGGAATGATGGTTTGGTCAAGAATATTGTATATATCACGGACTGCCAAAAGAACAAACAGTCAGTCTCAGAAGAAATACAACTAGAGTGCTCCTTAGAAGCGAGGATGGTGAGATTTTGACTCACTTACTTTGGACATATCATCAGGTAAGACCAATCCCTAGAAAAGGACATCATGGTTGGTAAGGTAGAAGGCCAATGAAAATGAGGGAAACCTTCAATGAGATGGATTGACACAACAGCTACAACGAAAGATATCAGCGAAGATGGTGCAGGATGGGGAAACACTTTGTTCGGTTATACATAAGGTTGCCATGAGTTGGAGCTGACTGGAGGGCAACTAAAAACAACAAATGCTGAGTTAGGGAATCTGACAGTCCTAAGTAGCATCAGCCATCAATCTTCATCTCTCATCCCCCCCCACCCCCCCTTTGTTTTTTTTGAATTGTCTTTAAAGAGCCTCTGGGTGGGTTTGGACCATCAAACTTTCAGTTAGCAGCCAAGTTCTTAACCTTTGTGCCTCCAAGGCTCCTTTTTCAAGGTTGTAAAAAAAGAAAACCAGACCCATTGCTGTCGAGTCTTCTGACTCACAGCGACCCTACAGGACAGAGTGGAATTGCCCTATAGTGTTTCCATGGAAGAAAAAAAAAAAAAGTTAAAATGGTAATGAAACCCCAGTCTCCTGCGGCTTCTCACTTCACCTTTGTTCGCAGCCCGCCAAACTGCCCTTTGCTCCAAGTCGCCCTTACCAGCCGAGGTCTCTAACGTGGTTTGTATTTAGCTCCAGATCTTCAGCATACGTGGGCCAGGATCTTGCCACATGCGCAGATCTGAAGAACCGTGTCTTTACCTGACCCTGGACCTGAATATCGCCGGAGGGGAAGATATTCTTGGGCAAACAGTACCACCCAAGCCCCTTTGCAAGGTGAGAAGTCCCACACAGTGGACTTCCTATGCAGCATGACTCAGCACCCGGATCTCCAGATTCCGGCATGGGAGAGCTCGGGGTGTGGGGTTTCGGGGCCAATCCCTGCCCCCTGGGGACTCAGGGTCTTAAAAGATCCCTGATGCCCTTGGGCAAAGATTGCATGGTCTTTCGGACATGAGGCCCCACGTTGCTCCTGGTCTGTGCAGACAATAAATTGCTACTTTCTGTTTCCCTTGTTTTGGCACCCATCGTATTTCGACTGGTGAATAGGACAGGACAAGAACCCAAGGAATTCAGTTATAGTTAAGAGGACCTGTGAGGATAACCGCCCCATAACACTCAGCAGGTACTTAGAGCCAGGGTCAGGTTCAGAGTCCGAGGATACTCCTGCCAGGGAGCACCAGTCAGAGCAGATATTACAACCATTACAGAATTAAAAGTCAGGGGGCTCACATATGCCATTACAGCCATCTTTATTCCTTTTATTCTCAGCATTCTATAGTCTAGGAAAATATTAACACTATTTTCTAGAGAGAGGAACTGAGTTACAGCACATGAGGAAGTTCGCAGGGTATAGATACGGAAGGGGAAACACAGGGGCCCAGAAAGATAAATGTAAAGAACTTTTGAACTCTAAGCATAGAAAGGAATGTGATTAGAATCAATCAAACAACTAAAAAAGCCAGCTGGGTTTTAAAGCATAGATGACAATTAGGAAAATGTAGTGAAAGCAAATACAGGGAAACTACAGAAAAGAAAGGCAGAAATGAATGGACATTATCTCACTAACTCTATTGCAGATCACACATTTCTAGAGGGCAAGGTCTTTATCTGCAGCTTTTTAGTCATTTAGGCCATAATTAGAACTTAGTAAATGTTTGCTGATAGGGATAACTACAGGATTATCCAGCAATTTCTAGCCCTCTTTTTTTGAGGTACAATACCCTATTTTTTTTAACTTGATCATACCACTCATTCTACCACCCCTTCAAGAGATTACTCAACCTCTATAATTTTATGAATAAGGTACATTTGTTTTGATAATTTTCAACATACCTTGAATTCAGTAGAAATGTATTTGTGGGTATTAATAAATTTAAAATATGATTTCTACATGACACATATACTTCAGATGTAGAAGTCAAATCAAACCATTTGACTTTATATTTAAGAGTATTGAACTGCTAACTGGGTCCCTGGGTGGAGCAAATGTTTTGTACTTGACTATAAACCTAAAGGTTGGCAGTTTGAACCCATCCAGGGATGCCACTGAAGAAAGGCCTGGCAATCTTCTGTAAAGATTACAGCCAAGAAAACTCTATGGAGCAGATGTACTCTAACACATGGGATCACTATGAGTTGAACTGAATCAATAGCATCAGGTTTGGTTTTTGGTTTTTGGACTTCTGGCTAATGTTTATAAAATAATTTTGAGACTTTTGGTCAAGTAGGAGAAATTGAGATTACAGAAGTTATGTGTTCCATCATGGGATGTCCAGAGAACTTACGGGCTCCAGGAAGTTGGGGTGACCTTCCTGCCTCACTTAAGACTGTAATCTTGGTGCTTACTGTTGAATCAATATTTGCTAAATGCATAAACAATTCAAATTCCTTACTCAAAAAAAATTTATGAGTAAATGACACTCCAAGGATATAAAAAACACAGTACGGCGTGAAGAAACACCAAACAAATTATTTTGTGTTTTGATGATAAGCAGTTTGTTCAGGTTTTTCAAGATAATGTAGGTATGTATTCATATTCTCTTTTCAAAATACCTTTATAAGCTTTCTAGATGGGGTTGTTGAGACATTTTGTTATCAGAAAAGATGAGAGTGACATTAATGGCCTAAATACCACTAAGAGACCTTACAGCTGGCTTGTGGTAGCATTTTCCATGTTAAATTGTTTATTGTTAGTGATAAACATGGGGACACATTTCCCATGATACCACTGCTTCTAGATCTCAGCATAGTCTTAGTCTAATAAGAACCTGGAGGACGGACCACTGACAGCCTTGGAACAAATTGTCGGAAGAGTTTAATGAATAATCCAGCAAGATTGCCCTCCTAATAATGGCACACCAGATGGTTCAGCAACATCACACAGCTTGGCAAGATAATCACTAATTAATCTTCTTGTATAAGTGTTGTTTGCTTCACCCACACAGCTAAATAAAGTTCAACAACAAAAAAAAAAAACCTATAATAAAATTCTCATTTATTTTTCGTTTGGCTATTCCAGCCATGAATAAATTGAGAAATAAAAATTCCACTTCCTAACAACCATTGCCATGTGAACCTACTGGAGCTTTGCTAAACTTCATGTGTTCATAGCATTATTTCAGGCTAATCCCTGAAGCTATAGAATTATCAGCCACCTTTAAAAGCACAGGGAATTGTACATGGCATAATTCAATTTTGACCACACTTGTTTAAAAAGTTATTAGAATGAAAATCATGTTAGAAAAGAAGGTTGAGTTTTCTGGAGTAAAGTGCTCTATATTTGCACGTATTTTCAAAGTCATTAATTTTTTTCTTGAAGCCTTGGTGGTGCAGTGGTTACGAGCGTACCTGCAGGGGCTCAACTCCTAGCAGCCTCAGCCCTTCCCAAATAGAAACCGTAATTTTGAAGTGACAGACAAATGCCTCTGGGCCAGAAAAATAATTATCAAAAACTATCTCCCTAAATCCTATATATCTTTCTATTTCTGTCATATCTGCTTCTATTTTACGTACATGTATTTAACAAATGTGCTCATTTTACTTCTCATCACAGGGTATACTTGATGGAGCAACTAAGAGTGGTGTATGGGGAGAAGCCTTTTAGAAGGAAGTCCACTCAAAATAGAAAAAATGACAGCTGATGATACAGAATCAATGAAAGAGAAAAGTTAAAAAGTAAGTTAGTAAATAGTAAAACACCAGGCATTCATCACAACTACTGTGAGTCATAACGGAAAGATTCTATTGGAGTTGTTATTCTCTATTTAAGAAGGCAGGGAGGTGGTCATTTTAAAAATACTTCGAAATACTACATTTTCTTTTAGGATTGATATCTGAAAGGGTAAGATTAGTCATGTGGAAAAATCACATATGTAGAACATTTTATTCTCCAAGATGTCCAAATAAAAATGAACTATTACTATACTTAGTTATTACTGAAGTAAGCCTATTTTCTCAATAGCAGGAGTTTCTATTTAACTTCCTTCTAGAAGTGTCTGGATTTTCATTCATTTATTTTTATTTTTTTACATTCTTCCCACGTAGAAAAATCAAGAGCCATCTGCTTTTTGTAAACAAAAATCATGATTAGAATTAAATAACAAAGTGAAATACAATAGACAAGACATGGGTTCTATTTGGGAGAAATAAAACTGAATTCTAATTTGAATAAACTTTGAGGGATGCACTAGGTGATTAATATAAAAACCAGTTGTCACTGAGTGGATTCCAACTCATGGCCATGCCATGTGTTTAGTTAGCTGATGCTTACAAAATGGTATGTTCAGTAGCACTTAATCTAGTCCAAAAGAAATTGGGAACACTTGTAGCTAGTGTTGATCTAGGGTTCCAGGTTGCATTAAACATTTCCAATTCAACACTACTTAAAGTCTTCCAGGGGATCAACTAGGGTCTTCTGTGTGCAGATGATGAATCTGCTCTGCAATATACCTACATTTATTCCCAAGCAGCAAAGAAATCTCCTAAAAGCCCAAAGACCAAGGTTACATCTGCCAGGGGTATCATCGTTATAGCCAAAGATTTCTAAAGGCAACATATTCTGTACACTTAGTGTTCAAAACCAAACATGAATGACAGATGTCAATGAGGGAGTCCCCTGGTTCAGTCAACAGTGAGGACTAATATGAGGACACACTGAACCTAGAAATACTCGGAAATAACCGTGGTAGACAGAGTAGAGTGAGCAGCAGTCAGACTTGAGATGAATTCTTGGGGAAGTGTTATGGAGTAAATTGTGTCCCTCAAAGAGATGCGTTAAAGCCCTAACTCCTGTACTTATAAATATGACCTTTTTGGAAACAGGGTCTTTCTTTGAAGATATTATCAGTTAAGTCATACTGGAGTAGGGTGGGTCCTAGTCCTAATCCTTCCTGAGTGGGTTTTAGAAAGCGGAAGGACATAGCAACTAAATCACACACAGGGGGAAGGCACCATGTGAAGATACATGACGTATACAAGCAGCAAGGGAATGCCAAGGGTTGCCAGCAGACACCAGAAACTGGGGGAGAGGCATGGAACAGTTCCTCTCTCAAGGCCCTCAGAAGGAATTGACATGGCTACATAATAGTTTGGATCTCTAGCCTCCGGACCCATGAGACAATAAATTTTTGTTCTATAAAGCCATCTACTTTGTGATACATTTGTTATAAGCCCTAGGAAAGTAAGACAGGAGCATAACATTTGCCCAGGACTCAAAGCAATCAATCTATAACCACCCTCTCCTTCAAAACAAAAGGGCAGTTGGCACTGAGAGTAACCAGTAGCCCCACATTGCATATCCAGGCTAAAATAGTCTGATTGTCCAACATCAGCAGTTATGATGCCTTATGAAATTTTTCAAATATGAAGAAGAATGCTAAAAAATTTTAAAAAGATCTATGCGATACTCAGTGTGGAGAACTAGTCTAAGATCTATATTATATAATAACTATGTGATATCAGGGTGTTCATTTAGTATCTCTCTCTGCATAATAGGTAGTTCCATCATGGTACAAAATAAGCTATACTTTAACAAGATTCTATTACTTTTAGATGATAGAAAAATCATACTGAGTTGGTCCACACAGTGTAAGGAAACTATAACAATCACAAGAGCCAAGGCCATATTAAATTATAGAGGAAAACACTATTCTCTTTAAAATTCAGCATACAGCCTACAAAATTTCCATCCATTAGTCAGGCTGAATGAGTTGGAAAGGGAAGTGGGGAAGTAAGTGTACTTCATAATAGACAGAGTAGTTTCTGTAACATGTGTTGCTCTGAATCAGAATGACAATACCCACCTCTGAAGAAGCTCACGAGCATATCATGGAAAAACCTTCTCCACCGCCAAGTCAGGGGACTGGAATCCTAATCCTAGTTTCGTTCTGTAACTTCCTATCTTGGATTGCTGTTGGGTGTCGGTGAGTGGATATTGATTCATAGCAAACCCATATGACAGAGTAGAACTGTCCCATAGGGTTTTCTAGGCTATAATTTTTTTTTTTTTAATCTTTATGGGAGCAGATCACCAAGTCTTTCTCCTGCAGAGGCACTGGATGGGTTTGAACTGCCAACCTTTCAGTTAACAGCCAAACACTTAACCATTGAGCCATCAGGGCTCCTCTTCTATATTGAATAAGTTACCTGATTTCTCTGGACCTTGGAGCTGGTGTCTGTAAATGCAGGGACAGATCACCAAGTCTTTCCAACTCGGTTATTCCGTGACACTGTGCAATGAAAACGCAAGCTGGAAGCTGGGGCAGAAATGTGCCATTCTTATTTTTCCTCTTTGTGTCAAAGTGAAATTGACTTCTCTTTCTTCCTCTGACACTCTTGGCATTGTCAGTGTGCCAATATTATAACAATAATTTTTTAAGCATCCAATATTAAATATAACAGGAGACCTGAATTTCCGTCTCAGATTTCTTTGCCTAAAACTAAATTATCAAGATGGTCGAGGGTGGCTATGGTGAAGAGTTTCACACGCACAGAGCAAATATAATGCTTCTTCCAAGTAGATTAGAACTGGATTCATGTATGTGTTCTATTTACTGTATTTTTACCCAAATAACATGCACCTTCTGTGTTTGTTTGCCAGCCGTGCCCTCCGCTGGGGAGACACCCTCACAAGTGCCGCCATGCCCTTCCTCTTCCACATGTTGCTGTAAAATGAAAATTAGCTTAACACACTTACAAAAATACCTCGCAAAGGCAGGCAGGGGTGGGGAGGAGTGGCCGACAAACAAACCCAGAAGGTGCATGTTATCTGTATAAAATACTGTGTATATTTTCAAAAGATAGTTGTATAAATATACATATGACATGGAATGAACCAGTAACTCACCTCATGTAACAAAATGCCCTGTATGCAATTGGCTTGAAAATTGAATATCACCCCTAAAGAATAAGCAGCAGTCTTCTGCTAGTACATATAAATGTACCTCTTTTTTAAATCACCATTTCTTTGTGATATTTAAACCAGGAGGACGAATAAAGATAACTTCAGAGCCACAGTCTTGATCACTGAAGCAGTCACATTTATTATGAAATTTCAAAACAAAGCCAGATGGAATTCTCTTTTATCTGTATTTTGCAGAAGTAAATGTTTCAACTGGAAGAGGGTTACTGGAAAGAAAGACCAGCTCAGGACTGATGTCTGTAACTGTTTACAGAATCTTTATAACATGGTGTCCCGCCTCCCCCTCTTATTTTTAAATCCCAATTAGGATAAGCACATTACTTATCAGTTTTTCATTTTAGTCCGTGTGTTCGTGTGTTTGTGAATGTGTGTGTTAGAAGCCAAAACAATCTGGAAATAAACATCTTCTAGGAATACCTGAATTCTAATATACAATGCATTCCATGGATTCACCATGATAGAGACCAAGGAACAAAGCTAGTTTGGAAATTGTATGGAGTAAATTTATTAAATGAGGTATATTAAAATCTTTTTATTTTTGCAGTTTTAAAATCATCAAGTTTTCTATCACCAATTTCATTTCAATTTCAAATACCATAACGATAGCATAAGTAATGGCAATAAGGCAGGTTCAGAATGCATTGTGAAGAAATACAGATGAGCTAATAAAGGATTAGTTCTTTCCCAACCCATTTCTCTATTTTTGTATAATAAACCAGATGTTAACACCAGATTGCTTTTATAGGATAAAAATAAGTTAGCCTTTAAAAATATGGTTTCCTAAGATCCTTCTAATAAATGTATAGGATATACAGCTCTATTGTAAGAATTCAATTCAGTAAATTTTAGATGCTGCATAGAATATTAATGATAAGAAATGACTTTGACCCTCAAGGGATTTGTAATCAGTATGGACAGCATTTAAAACACGTGAACCTGTTGGAGAGAGTATACTAGTGTATGGTGCAGTGGTTATGAGGATGGCCTTTGAGCCAAAATGCCTGGCCCTATACATATTAGCAACCTTCTACTTTTGGATATTGAGGTTTTTAAAAATCATCTCCAGCTTGACTTCTCTGAACTCAAGGCTTGTACTTCCAACAGCCTATGTAACATGCCCACTTGAATATCTAATGTTGTTGCTCTTGTTGGTTGCTGTCAAGTCGATTATGACTCAAGGAGACTCCATATGCTCTGAGTAGAGCTACTGCAGAGTGCTTTCAAGGCTGTGATTTTTGAAAGCAGATCACCACACTTGTCTTCTGAGTCACCTCTGGGTGGGTTTGAAGCATCGGCCTTTTGGCTAGTACTCCAATGCTTAACCATTTGTACCACCCAAGGAACCCAAACAATCTAATAAGCATCTCCCATTTATCAACATAAAATGGAATTTTTGACTTTTCCTCTCAAACTTTCTTCTTGCAATATTCCCCACTCAGTAAATGTCAGTGGTTTTTGTTCACCTGCTCAGGCCCAAAACTTAAATTACCTATCATGGCTCTCTTTCTCCCATTCACCACATCCAATCCAAGATCACATTCTGAAGGTTCTGCCTAGAGAAGATACCTGCTTATCTCCACTTCCGCCATTACCACTCCAATCCCTTGCTTAAGTCACTGCAACAGCTTTCAAACTTGTTTCCACTCATGCCCCACTGAAGTGATTACTTTAAAATGCAAATCAGGTCACTTCACTGGCCTTGAGGCTTTGCACTTGCTGTTCTCTCTGCATGGAAAGCTTTTCCTCCAGAGAGCTACAAGGCCCATTTCCTTCCTTCAGTTGGTCTCTGTTCATAGTCACTTCATCAGAGATTCACAGTGCAAAACAGAGGTCACTCTCTACCTATCCTTTTACTTTGCCTTAATTCTCTTCATAGCACCCATCATAATGACCTCTTTTTAACTTTTTAAAAATCTGTTCATTTATTAGTGCCTTAGCTTTCTGAAATATTGCAATCAACTAAACACATATGAGAGAACATAGATAAGTAAATTTTACATTAGTTCATAGAACAAATTCTTAGAAATGAAAGATGGAGTCAAAAGTTACACACATTTTACAAAGTGTTGCTATATATTGTAGAATTAATTTCCATAAATGTTATATAATTTCTGTTCCCAAACAGGAGGTTATATATGTACTGGCATCGCTGTGAACTTGTGAACCACCTGGCATTATGATTTATTTCCTCACTATACATTTGCTGAGAAAAAATGGTGTCTTACTTTAATTTCAACTAATATGAATTGTGTTAAATATATTAAATCTTAGATAAAATGAGGAGTCTTTTTACATATAGCTAGGGGAAAGAAAGGGCATTTAGAGGTGCTACAGAAGGTCTCAAGAAAGGGTGGACTAGACTAGACATGCAGGAATTTTAGAATGGTGGTAAAAAATAAGGTCTTTTCATTTCTCTTCAAATCTCCTAAAAAAAAAAAAAAACCCTCTCTTTTCTCAATCTTCTCATCCTTCATTTTTGATTTTTTTTTCCTGGGCTTCTCTAATGCAATTGATAAAATTACATTTCCTTATGTTTCCTCTAAGTTCCTTGCTCCATTATTAATTTACACTTGGCTTTATTAATTTTTTCTATGATTCTTCATTCCTTCATTCATCCATATATAAGTCCACCACCCACCCACCCGTCCGTCCGTCCATCCGTGCATCCATCCATCCATCTTGCTATCCATCTAAGAGATAATTAGTTACTGTCTGCTTAATTTCAGGTACTTAATTGAGTCCCAAGGATACAAAAACGAATAAGACATTCTTTCTACCTCTACTCTCAAGGGTCTCACAGTGCAGTGAGATAAATTATGCTTAAAAGAGCAACCATTTCTGGTTTCAATGGCAACATGTCTTTGCATATTTGGATGTTGTCACTCCCTTCCTTACAACAAGAAGTAGCTGAACAAACTGAAAACCAATTACTTTTCTTGGACCAATCAGAAGACCAAAGTAGTAGGACAAATATGTACCCTGAAATCTAAAGAGATAGGCTCATCCAGAGAGACAAAGCCAAGATCAGCTTGCTTGAAGCAGATGCCACAGAATTCATAAACTGGTAGAAACACTGAAATAGTAATTTTGACTAGGACTCATAGTCCTAGGTGGGACCTTCATATTTTCATAGGCTATACTTCCAGGAACCCCACCATATTTTTGTGGTGAAGATTCAAGAAAGATCCTTTATAGCTTTGGCAGAGGGAGGGGAAGAATAATCATTGGGAAATACGCCCAGAGCCTTCTCCATAAGAAAGGCCTATATCCCAGAGAGAAAGACTTTGTCAGAGTCTTATTGCAGCTGGGAAAAGGGCATTCTTTCTATTCCCACCCCCTCTAGACTTCCTATCTCACCTAAGGAGTAACAAAACATAGTTAACAGGAGTCAGGGCTGCACAAAATTGATTGAAAAAGTTAAGCCAGGGAAGGAAGAAAGGGCCTTAGGTGGTGAGGGAATTATATCACCAGAGAACACTTGTGAAGGTCATAGCAGTAAGGCTCAGGTCTACAAAAACATTGGAATTTAACTGGAACATTGTAGAACTCTCCTGCTCCCAATATCTTACCACCACACCTACAGGGCTCCAGTAAAATAACAGGAGATTAGAGCTAAAATAGCTGTAAAATACAGACTCTCTTTGAGAAGGAGTAGTTAGGGAAACCCAAAGTCAAGAGAAGAGACAAAAAGCAAAAACACTAAAGTAATTTTAAAGCTCTGGCTCCTATACCTACAGTAAATATTAAACATAGCCCAACTACTTGGCAGATTACCATAAATCATCACCCTAAAGGCCTCAGTTCCTATTAACCAGTATAAGATGTCCAGATTTTAACAACAACAAAAATACAAGGCACACAAAATGGCAAAGAAAACAAAACAAAACCATAGTCTGAAGAGACAAAACAATCATCAGAACCCAGCTCAGATATCTACGACACAGAAGTTAGAATTACTGAACAGAGAATTTAAGATGACTAGAAGCCCTGGTTGCCCAGTGGTTAAGTAATGTGGCTGCTAACCAAAAGGTCAGCAGTTCGAATTCACCAGCCACTCCTTGGAAACGCTATGGGGCAGCTCTACTCTGACGCATAGAGTCACTATGAGTCAGAATCAACTTGAAGGCATCAGATTTGGACTTTTTTATGGGTGGCACAAAGGCTGGACTACTAACCTAAAGGTTGGCAGTTCAAACCAACACAGCAGCATCATGGAAAAAAGGCCTGATGATCTGCTTCCATAAACATTACGGCCAAGAAAACGCTATAGCAGTTCTACTCTGTAACATATGGGGTCACCATGAGTCAGAACCAATTCAACAGCAATGGGTTTGGTTTTCATATGATTAATATGCTGGGCGTTTTAATGGGAAAATGTAGATGAAATGTAAGAACAGACAATGTAAGCAGAGAGATTCTAAGAAAGATATTCTGAGAAATAATCAAAAGGAAATGCTAGAAATTATAAATATAGGAACAGAAATGAAGAATGTCCTTAATGGGCTCTTCAGTAGACTAGGCAGTCAGCTTTAAGATAGGTCAGTAGAAATTGCCCCAACTGGAATTCAAACAGAAAAAAATAATGGGGGAAAAGAATTGAAGAACAGTAAGAGAATATAAAACGATACATGCATAATGGGAACAGCAGAAGGGGGAAACGGAGCAGAAAAAATATTTGAAATAGTAACGGCAGAACACTTTCCCAAATTAATGACAGACGCTAAATCAAAGATCCAGGAAGCTCAGAGAACACCAAGAAGATAAATAACAAAAAGTCTACACCTAGGTAGGCATATCACATTCTAACTGAAGAAAACCAAAGACAAAGAGAAAATCTTGAAAGAAGTCAGAAGGGGAGAATTTTTTAACTAAAGAGAAATAAGGATACAAATTATACTGGAGCTCTTGTCAGAAACCGTGCAAGCAAGAAGAGAGTGGAGCAAAATATTTAGTGTTGGGGGGAAAACAAAACAAACAAAAAAACACACAACTATGAATTATATATCCAGTTGTCTTATCTAGTGCTGCTATAAAAGAAATATATATAAAATATATATAATATTAACAATCAGAAATTTATTTTCTCACAGTCTAGATGGCTAGAAATCCGAATTCAGGGTGCCAGCTCTAGGGGAAGGCTTTCTCTCTCTGTGGGCTCCTGAGGAAGCTCCTTGTCTCTTTTGAGCTTCTGCTCCTGGGTGACCTTCATGTGGCTTGGCAATTCGCTTTCCCCCTCTCTGCTTGCCTAATCTGCTCTTTTTATCTTTTGTAAGAGATTAACTCAAGACACGCCCTACACTAATTCTGCCTCATTAACATGACAGAAAACTCATTCCCAAATGGGATTATAACCACAGGCATAGACGTTGGGAGTTACAACACATATTTTGGGGGGACACAATTCAGTCTATAACACCTTCAGCATTAAAGAAGAAATAAAAACTTTCTCAGACAAACACAAACTGAGTGCTTCATTGTCAGAACACCTGTCCTGCAAGAAATGTTAAAAGTTCTTCAGAGAAAACGAAAGTGATAATAGGGCAGAAATTGTATAGACATAAAGAAAGGAAAAGTATCATAAATGAAGATAAAATAAAATCTTTTATTTGATCTAAAATATAAATGTTTAAAATAACAATATATTGAGTTATTACAGCAAAAGTGAAATGAATGACAGCAATGTTATAAGGGAATGGAGGGATAATACTGTTAAAAGGTACTGTACTACACATGAAGCAGTATAGTGCTATTCGAAGATGGAATTGGATTAGTTAACAATATAAATTTTAAACTCTAGTACAACCAATAAAACATTTTTAAAAAATGAGCATAATTGATATACTAAACAGATAAAACAGAATCATTTAAAATGCCCAATTAAAACCAGAAAAGGTAGAAAAAGAGAAGAACGGGACAAAGAATAAATTCAGCAAATGTAAAACAGACGCAAACGTGGTAGATATTAATCTAAACATGCCAGCTAAAAAAAGAGATTGTCAGAATGGATTAAAAAAAGAAAGAGAGAAAGAAAAGAGCCAACTATATTGTCTGGGAACACTTATGACATAGTGGCTAAGAGCTAAGGCTGCTAACCAAAAGGTCAGCAGCTTGAACCTACTAGGCTGTCCTTGGAAACAGTATGGGGCAGTTCTGCTCTGTCCTACAGGGTCACTATGAGTCGGAATCGACTCAACAGCAACAGGTTTGTTTGTTTGTTTGTTTTTGGTATATATTGTCTACAAGAAAGTCACTTCAAATACAAAGAATTAGATATGTTAAAAGTAGAGAAATGAGAAAGATCATGCTAACACTACTAAAAAGAAAGATGGAGTATCTACATTAATTTCAGACAAAACAGACTTCAGAACTAGGAAGATATTAGATAAAAATGAAGGCATCACATAAATCATAAAGAAGTCCATTCTTCAAGAAGACACCACTACCCAAAATGTGTACACATCTAATAACAGGGTATCAAAATATGTGAGAGAAAATCTGATAGAACTGAGAGGAGAAATAGAAAAAACAAAAACTACAGCAGCTGGAGACATCAACACCCCTCTTTCACTAACTGATAAATCAAGCAGCCAGAAAATCAATAAGGGATAGATGACCTGAAGAGAACTACCAATTAACTTGATCTAATTGACATTTGGAAGCCCTGGTGGCATAGGAGTTAAGAGCTACAGCTGCTAACCAAAAGGTTGGCAGTTCAAATCCACCAGGTGCTCCATAGAAACCCTATGGGAAAGTTCTACTCTGTTCTATAGGGTCGCTATAAGTCAGAATTGACTCGATGGCAACAGGTTTGGTTTTTCTGGTTAACTGACATTTATATACAATACTTTACCTAACTGTTATGGATTGAATTGTGTCCCCCAAGAATGTATCAACTTGGCAAGGCCATGATTTCCAGTATTGTGTGGTTGTCCACCATTTTCTGATTTGATGTGATTAACCTGTGTTTTGTAAATCCTAACCTCTATGATGTTAAAGAGGCAGGATTAGAGGCAGTTGTGTTAATGAGGCAGGACTCAATCTACAGGATTAGGTTGTATTTTGAGTCAATCTCTTTTGAGACATAAAAGAGAGAATTGAGAGGCAAGGGCCTTCTACCACCTAGTATGCGGAGCCAGGAGTGGAGCATGTCCTTTGGACCCGGGGTCCATCCCTGCGTTTATATGTTCCTAGACCAAGGGAAGATTGATGAAGAGGACAGTCCCCCGGCGCCGACAGAGAAAGAAAGCCTTCTCCTGGAGCTGGTGCCCTGAATTCTAGCCTCCTAAACTGTGAGAGAATAAATTTCTTTTTGCTAAAGCCATTCACCTGTGGTATTTCTGTTATAGTAGCACTAGATAACTAAGAGAGACATTTATATATAATACTCTACCTAACCAAAACAATTTACTTCATTTTGCTAGGATTCACAATCAACACCCATGGAAGTAGCAATCAAGAAATTAAAAGACGCATTGCATTTGGCAAATATGCTGCAAAAGACCTCTTTAAAGAAAAGCAAAGATGTCACCTTGAAGCCTAAGGTGCACCTCACTCAAGCCTTGGTGGTGTTAATCTCCTCATATGCATGTGAAAGCTGGGCAATGAATAAGGAAGACCGAAGAAGAGTTGATGCCTTTGAATTATGGTGTTGGCAAAGAATATTGAATATACCACAAACTGCCAAAAGAGCAAACAAATCTGTCTTGGAAGAAGTACAGCCAGAACGCTCCTTAGAAGAAGGATGGTGAGACTACATCTTATCTCACATACTTCGGACATGTTATCAAAAGAGATCAGTTTCTCGAGAAGAACATCATGCTTGGTAAAGTAAAGGGTCAGTGAAAAAGAGGAAAATGGATTGACACAGTGGCTGCAACAATGAGCTCAAGCATAATGATTGTGAGGATGGCACAGAACTGGGCCATTATGAGTTGGAACCAACTCAATGGCATCTAACAACAACGTGACCAAAACAACATACATGCTCTATAGCTCACATGGAATATTCAGCAACAAAGACGGCTTTCTGGGCCATAAAACACACCTTAACAAATGTAATCAATAGCAATAAGTCATGCTGAAAACATGTATTCTTAAGGGCATACTGCTAATGGAAAGAAAACAGTTTACAAAGGTCATATGTTATGTGATTCCATTTATATGCCCTTCTGGAAAGGGCAAAATGAGAGAGAATCAAGAGGTTGGCAGTTCAAATCTGCCAGGCGCTTCTTGGAAACTCTGTGGGGCAGTTCTACTCTGTCCTATAGG
Source organism: Loxodonta africana (assembly GCF_030014295.1). Taxonomy (NCBI): domain Eukaryota; kingdom Metazoa; phylum Chordata; class Mammalia; order Proboscidea; family Elephantidae; genus Loxodonta; species Loxodonta africana. Next base: position 42,594,766 of record NC_087366.1, read on the forward strand.
TCGCTATGAGTCGGAATCGACTCGACAGCAGTGGGTTTGGGTGGGTTAACAAAAATATAAGTGATTGCCTGCTGTGATGAAAATGGCACTATAATTCTGTGGTTTTCCTCCCTACCACCCTTAACCTCAGTGTAATCGTGAGACAAATCCCAGTTGAGAAACATTCTTCAAAACATCTAACCAGTACTCCTCAAAACTGTCAAGGTCATAAAAAACAAGGGAAGTCTGAAATTCTCATAGTCTAGGAGAGCTTACGTAGACATCATGACTAAATGCAATGTGGTAACTTGAATTGGATCCTGGAACAGAAAAAGGACACTAGGTAAAAATGAAGGCGATCTGAATAAAGTATGGACTTCAGTTAATAATAATGTATAAATATTGGTTTATTAGTTGTGACAAATATATCATAATAATGTAAGACGTTAATAACAAGAGCAATGGGGGTAAGATATAAGAACTCTTTGTACTATTTCTGCAATTTTTCTGTAAATCTAAAACTATTCTAAAATTGAAAGTTTATTTAAAAAAAAAACAAACTACAACCCTCCAAAAATTATTCTATTGCATACTCTGTGATGAAGGTCTGTACAGGGTGTTAAGGAACGAATAGGATGGAGAAGTCAGGGAATGTTTTACAGAGATAATGATCCTTGAGTGGAAGCATGAGTAGTTGGGCAAGGAGGGAGAGTGCAATCTAAAGCTGAATCATGCATGCAAAGGCCCTGAGGCACGCGGTGGTGACTGGGCACATTTGAGGAACTGCAGGTTTTTTTTTTTTTTTTTTTTTTGCCATCACCACAAAGTGAGAAATCAGGAAATGAGGCTGGAGAAGGAAACAGGCTGTATCCTGAAAGTCCTTATTTGTACTTATTCCTCTGAGAAGGTAGAACATTTAAATAGGTTCATCTTGAAAAGTAATCAAACAATAACAGCTGCATTGATTTGTTTCTACTATGTTCTACATACTGTGTTAGGTGCATTAGATACATTACCTTTGATTTATACAACAAACACAAGGTGGAGGTTTGCTCTTCAGAAGATCAAACGACAATATGGTGGAAAACAGATCGGAAGCCAGTAGGTCTGGAGGCCCTTTGGGGATGTGACTGATAAATCTTTCATCTCGTCTTGTCTGTTGGCTTTATTCTATGTGCTTGAAAATAATTTCAACTCTTCTATGTTTTTGAAAAAGATAGGCACCAATTGCTGTCTTCACTTTCTCTCCATCACCTAACTCCCTTGTTAGCTGATGCCCCGCAGTAGAACTTTCATCTGTAACCTCAGGAATGTGACCCTAGTACCTTGCGACATGTTTTCTCCTATTCAAAATGGGTGATTGAAACTTGACATAACTAATGCCATAATGATGCTCTAAGTAATCTATAAGCGTTTTTTATTACACCAGCTGCACTGGTCTTTTTCCAAAGGGGTGTGGAGCCCTCTCAGCTCCTGTGGCCTTGGTCTCTCTCCTATTCTTTGCTCTCTTGGGAAATGACCTTCAGCCTGCAAGGCGGTAGCTAGGAAGGCTGCCTGGCGCTTTTGGCCTGCAACTTTCTTTTTTGCTCCTTATCTCAGTCAGAGTGGATTTGGCAGGCCAGTTTCACTAGCCGAGAGATTCTTAAACTAGTTTTTTTCAGCCTGTTACAAACATACAGGTTTGAGTCCAGATGTCTGACGTGCATATCTTTAGTTTAAGAAAGAGTTTCTTGTAGTTGTTTTGTGATGTATATGACCATCTGTGGGCTACGTTCTTAAAAACATTAGGTAACTCTTGCCAAAATGATACATAAGCTCTGATGTAAAAACTGCTTTTGGGGGGACTCCATAAAGGACTGCCTGCATTGCTGTCGAGGTCCCCCCAATTGGTGTCACCTCCTAATAAACTTCCTCTCTCTTTCTGACTTGGCTTGGCTGCTCCAGGGCACGGGTCCCAATCAAGTAACGGTAAGGAAACGGCTCTCCGAACTTAACCGGCCTAAGCCCTGCCCCTGCTTCACATACACCATACTCTTTGTTCCAGTCAAACTGAATGACTTAGTGATCAGGCTGGCATTCTCCTCTATGCCTTTCCTGTAGTGTTTATTTCATTCAGAAAAGCCTCCTCCAGGCTTACCTTCACCAGATGAAAATCTACGTAACCCTCTGTTCGACTCAAATATAGCCCTTCCTCATGAAGACATTCCTTAACCTCCAGGAGTGAGCTCTCCCTCCACTGAGGCCCCAAAACCTGATGTCTTTTATTGTAACTAGTTCTGTTCTGGTATCAAGCTTTCCTAGGAGTCCCTGGGTGGCATGAACAGTTAAGTGCTTGACTACTAGCAGAGAGGTTGGCTGTTCAAACCCTCCCATAGGTGCCTCAGAAGACAGGCCTCGTGATCTGCTTCTGAAAGGTCACAGCCTTGAAAACACTATGGAGCAGTTCTAATGGGTTGCCATGAATCGGAATCAACTTCACAGCAACTGAAAACATTAGTTTTTCCTGTTATTTCATAAAAGGAGCCTTGGTGGTGCAACGGTTAAATGCTTGGTTTGCTAATTGAAAGGTTGGCAGTTCGAACCCACCTACCGGCTTTGGCAGGAGAAGGGCCTGGTGATCTGCTCCCATTAAGATTACAGCCTAGAAAACCCCATGGGGTAGTTCTACTCTGTCACATGGGGTTGCTATGAGCCAAAAATTGACTTAATGGCATCCAACAACAACATTATTTCATAAAGATCCTAAAAGGCAGAAACTCTGTTCCAAATATTTTTGTTTCTCTGGCCATTATTGGCAGAGCACTTTAGATCTGGTACATGCAGAATATATTATTTTGAATTGAAAATAAAATAAGAAAAAATGAATTTAATTTGAAAAGAAAACATTATTTTAGGGTGTTTTTTTCTTAAATAATTTTTATTGTCCTTTAAGTGAAAGTTTACAAATCAAGTCAGTCTCTCACATATAAACTTATATACACCTTATTGCATACTCCCACTTCCTCTCTAATGAGTCAGCCCACTCCCTCCTTCCAGTCTCTCCTTTCCTGACTATTTTGCCAGTTTCTAACCCTCTCTACCCTCCCACCTCCCCTCCAGACAGGAGATGCCAACATAGTCTCAAGCATCTACCTGATGCAAGTAGCTCACTCCTCATCAGCATCTCTCTCCAACCCATTGTCCCAGTCCAATCCATGTCTGATGAGTTGGCTTTAGGAACGGTTCCTGTCCTGGGCCAACAGAAGGTCTGGGGGTCATGACCACCGGGTTCCTTCCAGTCTCAGTCAGACCATCAAGTCTGGTCTTTTTATGAGAATTTGGGGTCTGCATCCCACTGTTCTCCTGTTCCCTCAGGGGTTCTCTGTTGTGTTCCCTGTCAGGGCAGTCATCGATTGTGGCCAGGCACCATCTAGTTCTTCTGGTCTCAGGATGATGTAGTGCATGTAGCCCTTTCTGTCTCTTGGGCTCATAATTACCTTGTGACTTTGGTGTTCTTCATTCTCCTTTGATCCAGGTGGGTTGAGACCAATTGATGCATCTTAGATGGCCACTTGCTAGCGTTTAAGACCCCAGATACCACACTTCAAAATGGGATGCAAAATGTTTTCTTAATAGAATTTATTTTGCCAGTTGACTTAGATGTCCCCTGAAGCCATAGTCCCCAAACCCCCGCCCCTGCTCCGCTGACCTTCAAAGCATTCAGCTTATTCAGGAAACTTCTTTGCTTTTGGTCCAGTCCAGTTGTGCTGACCTCCCCTGTATTGAGTGTTGTCCTTCCCTTCACCTAAAGTAGTTCTTATCTACTATCTAATCAGTAAATAACCCTCTCACACCATCCCTCTTTCCCCCCTTTCATAACCACAAAAGAATGTGTTCTTCTCAGTTTAAACTATTTTAGAGTGTTTCTTTGATAGTGTACTTACAATAAATGTCCACTTTGCTATGGTACCTATGATTAAAGCTAGCTTTATGGTAGCTGATACACACCCACTCCTCACTTATTGAGATGGTTACATTCCAAAGACCAGGTCGTTAATGCAAAAATTGGCATTATGCAAAAAATGGAGGATAACAACATCAGATCACAAAATGGAGAATGGCTATATTATTACATAACTGTCAAATGACATCATTACATAACTGCCAAACCACTGAGAACCCTGGCCCAGACAGGTTAACATATAACTTTAACCATCACAGCCAGTGTTACTCTCACCTCACACCTTGGTGTTCATTATTGCCAGACATAAGTCATTAATGTGAAAAATAGTTGCAGAGTAGATTTTTTACTACTGCCATGAAGGCTAAATGTCAGAAAACAAGATAGTCAATATGTAAGGAGTAGGTGTATTACTTTTGACTGAATGAATTAAAAGAGCATTGAAGCCCTACATTTAATAGTTGTTCTCAGACTAAACAGGAGAAACACGTCATATGTATTAAAGGATTTTAAAATTGTTATTTTGCATCTTAAAAAATCACACGATTTACCATAAAAGCCTCAAGTTAAAATTTTAAAACAATAGATAATAATTTCAAACATCATCTGCTAAGTTTTTAATTATGTCATTGTTGTTGTTAGGTGCCGTTGAGTCGGTTCCGACTCATAGCGACCCTATGCACAACAGAACGAAATACTGCCCGGTCCTGCGCCATCCTCACAATCATTGTTATGCTTGAGCTCATTGTTGCAGCCACTGTGTCAATCCACCTTGTTGAGGGTCTTCCTCTTTTTCGCTGACTCTGTACTCTGCCAAGCATGATGTCCTTCTCCAGGGACTGATCCCTCCTGACTACATGCCCAAAGTATGCAAGACGCATTTTCGCCATCCTTGCTTCTAAGGAGCATTCTGGGTGTGCTTCTTCTAAGACAGATTTGTTCGTTCTTTTGGCAGTCCATGGTATGTTCCATATTCTTCGCCAACACCACAATTCTAAGGCGTCAATTCTTCTTCGGTCTTCCTTATTCATTGTCCAGCTTTCACATGCATATCATGCGATTGAAAATACCATGGCTTGGATCAGGCGCACCTTAGTCTTCAGAGTGACATCTTTGCACTTCAACACTTTGAAGAGGTCCTTTGCAGCAGATTTGCCCAACGCAATGAGTCTTTTGATTTCTTGACTGCTGCTCCCATGGCTGTTGATTGTGGATCCAAGTAAAATGAAATCCTTGACAACTTCAATCTTTTCTCCGTTTATCATGAGGTTGCTCATTGGTCCAGTTGTGAGGATTTTGGTTTTCTTTATGTTGAGGTGCAATCCATACTGAAGGCTGTGGTCTTTGATCTTCATTAGTAAGCGCTTCAAGTCCTCTTCACTTTCAGCAAGCAAGGTTGTGTCATCTGCATAACGCAGGTTGTTAATGAGTCTTCCTCCAATCCTGATGCCCCGTTCTTCTTCATATAGTCCAGCTTCTCATATTATTTGTTCAGCATACAGATTAAATACGTATGTGAAAGAATACAACCCTGACGCACACCTTTCCTGACTTGAAACCAATCAGTATCCCCTTGTTCTGTCCAAACAACTGCCTCTTGATCTATGTAAAGGTTCCTCATGAGCACAATTAAGTGTTCTGGAATTCCCATTCTTCACAATGTTATCCATAGTTTGTTATGATCCACACAGTCAAATGCCTTTGCATAATCAATAAAACACAGGTAAACATCCTTCTGGTATTCTGCTTTCGGCCAGGATCCATCTGACATCAACAATGATATCCCCGGTTCCAAGTCCTCTTCTGAAACTAGCCTGAATTTCTGGGAGTTCCCTGTCGATATACTGCTACAGCCGTTTTTGAATGATCTTCAGCAGAATTTTGCTTGTGTGTGATATTAATGATATTGTTCTATAATTTCCACATTCCGTTGGATCACCTTTCTTGGGAATAGGCATAAATATGGATCTCTTCCAATCAGTTGGCCAGGAAGCTGTCTTCCATATTTCTTGGCATAGACAAGAGAGCACCTCCAGCGCTACATCTGTGTGTTGAAACATCTCAATCAATATTCCATCAACTCCTGGAGCCTTGTTTTTCGCCAATGCCTTCAGAGCAGCTTGGACTTCTTCCTTCAGTACCATCGGTTCCTGATCATATGCCACCTCTTGAAATGGTTGAATATCGACTAATTCTTTTTGGTATAATGACTCTGTGTATTCCTTCCATCTTCTTTTGATGCTTCCTGTATCATTTAATATTTTCCCCAAGGAATCCTTCACTATTGCAACTCAAGGCTTCAATTTTTTCTTCAGTTCTTTCAGCTTGAGAAACGCCAAGTGTGTTCTTCCCTTTTGGTTTTGCATCTTCAGCTCTTTGCACATGTCATTATAATACTTTGTCTTCTTGAGATGCCCTTTGAAATCTTGGGTTCAGTTCTTTTACTTCATCAGTTCTTCCTTTTGCTTTAGCTACTTGACTCTCAAGAGCAAGTTTCAGAGTCTCCTCTGACATCTATCTTGGTCTTTTCTTTCTTTCCTGTCTTTTCAGTGACCTCTTGCTTTCTTCATGGATGATGTCCTTGATGTCATTCCACAACTCGTCTGGTCTTCGGTCACTAGTGTTCAATGCGTCAAATCTATTCTTGAGATGGTCTCTAAATTCAGGTGGGATATACTCAAGGTCATATGTTGGCTCTCGTGGATTTGCTCTGATTTTCTTCAGTTTCAGGTTGAACTTGCATATGAGCAATTGATGGTCTGTTCCACAGTTGGCCCCTGGCCTTGTTCTGACTGATGATATTGAGCTTTTCTGTCTTCTCTTTCCACAGATGTAGTCAATTTGATTTCTGTATGTTCCATCTGGCGAGGTCCATGTGTATAGTCACCGTTTATGTTGGTGAAAGAAGTATTTGCAATGAAGAAGTCATTGGTCTTGCAAAACTTTATCATTCAATCTCCAGCATTGTTTCTATCACCAAGGCCATATTTTCCAACTACTGATCGTTCTTGTTTCCAACTTTCGCTTTCCAATTGCCAGTAATTATCAATGCATCTTGATTGCATTTTCAATCAATTTCAGACTGCAGCAGCTGATGAAAATCTTCTATTTCTTCATCTTTGGCCCTAGTGGATGGTGGGTAAATTTGAATAATAGTTGTATTTTATCACTGACAGCGTTGTACTTCAGGATAGATCTTAAAACGTTCTTTTTGACAATGAATGCAACAGCATTCCTCTTCGAGTTGTCATTCCCAGCATAGTAGAATCTATGATTGTCCGATTCAAAATGGCCAATACCAGTCCATTTCAGCTCACTAATGCCTAGGATATTGATGTTTATGTGTTCCATTTCATTTTTGACGATTTCCAATTTTCCTAGGTTCATACTTGGTACATTCCAGGTTCCGATTACTAATGGATGTTTGCAGCTGTTTCTTCTCATTTTGAGTCGGGCCACATCAGTGCCTTCCAACCTGGGGGGCTCATCTTCCAGCACTATATCAGACAATGCTCCGCTACTATTCATAAGGTTTTCACTGGCTAGTGCTTTTCAGAAGTAGACTGCCAGGTCCTTCTTCCTAGTCTGTCTTAGTCTGGAAGCTCGGCTGAAACCTGTCCTCCATGGGTGACCCTGCTGATATCTGAACACTGGTGGCATAGTTTCCAGCATCACAGCAACACACAAGCCCCCACAGTACAACAAACTGACAGACATATGAGGGATGTTTTTAATTACAGCGTGAGTAAAAAAAAAAAAAATTTCAACTCACAAGTCCCGATTCTAAAACGCAAGTACATCCATACCTGCTTAGATACAACTGTAATGGAAAATGGCTAAAACATCAATTTATTTTTCTTTTAGAAGTCTTTGAAGCCAACTTAAATAATTGAGTAAAAAGGCTCAGAAGACTAATCACACTTGAGATGAGGCACATGGAACTTGAGACCTCCTCAGATGACATGAATTAACCTATGCGCAGTCCCTTAATTCTTTGCACAGGAAGCTTTGTTACATTTTCCAACACTGAGCTGAAAACACTTTTTTAGAAGAAGCTAACTCAAACAAATCCTGAAATGAAATTTTTTTTTATAAAAGCAACACAGCTTAAGGCTTGACCATGCTTTGGGGATAAAAAAAAAAAAAAACAAGTACGTTTTTATACCAGAGCAAATGTTATTAGTGAAATTCAGTGTAATTACAAAAGTGCCTGACAGGAATGGCATATGAAGTGTAATTATGGATAAAAATATCTTGACTAGTAGAATTCATTTTAATTAAATTTATACTTTAACATTTTCCGAATCTGAATTAGAATGCTAAGAGAATTTTTTGAAATTGACATCCAGAAGACAAAAGCTATGAGAAACAAATAGTTGATTCCAGAAACTATTTTTTAATTAAAAAATCAGTAAGGCAACTAACTATTTGAATTATTTATTTATTTTGATTATCAAAATGGTGGAATCAATGAAAATGATCAGTAAAGCCACATATAAATGAGCACCCAACTTAAGGATAAACAGAGCAAAGTTGCTAGAAAAATCACTCTTATCAAGAAAATTAAAATACCACCCTTTCTTTTAGTTGAAGATTATGCATTGGTAGGGGAAAGTGCTGCATCAGAGAAATGATACTTTCACAGCAATATTTTTGCTTCCCTTCTTCTCTTCTCCTCTGCCACCTGCTCTTATGTGTCAGATAATGCAGGAGTGATATCAATGTGTGAGTACCAGGTTGTACGTATAGATGATAAACAACATCTTACCTTCCTTACAAGAAAAAAAAAACACTTAAATCAGGAGTTTATTATAGCTTTAAGTGGTGTATTTATAGATTTACTATGATCATGCTTATATTTTTCACTTATTACAAATGACAACTGCAGTTCAAACTACTGAGGTGTCAAAACATACCAGAACTTGAACAGAATTGGCATACTGTACCTAACTTTAAATTTGTAACGTCCCTTTTTTTTTTACTGCCAACCATAAGGTTTACAGTTCAAATCCACCAGGTGCTCCTTGGAAACCCTCTGGGGCAGTTCTACTCTGTCCTGTAGGGTGGCTGTGAGTTGGAATCGACTCTACGACAACCGGTTATGATGTCTACAATGAAAATATGTAATGAGAATGCACTCCTTCAGGTAAGCACTTCTTTCTTGAGAGTTGTTGAGCTTTTTATCCTCACTAAATTCCTTTTCTTGGCAACCCTCTAAGTATACTCAAACCTTCCTTAGTATTAAAAGAGAAAACAGGAGGGGAGAGGAAGAGGAGAAAAGAGGAGGAAGAGAAAAGAAAGGAAGAAAAGAAGGATGCAAGGAAGGAAGGGAAGAGGGACAGGGAGGGAGACAGGGAGGATGAACAAACCTGTTCATGATGTTGCTACCTTCCCAAGTACTACCCTCTTAGAACTTTGCTCCCTTTCTTTTTGAAATCACTCTTCATGAAAGAGCATTACATGTACCTTCTTCACTTGTTCACTCTGAGATTCTTCCTTAGCTCTTTCTACTACGTCTTTCACCCCCAAAACTCTACTGAATCTACTTTCAAAGATCACCAATGACTCCCTAGTAGGAAAACCTTACACTTTCCCCCATCCTCCCAGTCCTTACTTGCTAACATTACTGAGGAGTCGCTCTTCCTTTTTGACTTCCACCACACTCGCCTCTGCTGACTTTCCCTTTGCTCCCCCACCTCTTCTTCTCTGCCTTCCTTCTCCCTCGCATTCTCTATGTTGAGGAAGTGTTTCAAAATCTTCTATATTATGGCTCCCTTTTCCTTTGTCTGTCTTTCTATATTCTTCTTTGGCAAGCTCATTGAATTTCAAAGATTTAATTACCAAATGTATATACCTCATGGGGAGAAAACACTGAATAAGAATTGAGCTTTGTCCTTTAGAAATCTAGAAAATTGAGTACATTTGTGAGTTAAAGTGGCTGGTTGTTTCGTTGTTGGTGCAGTGATTTCTAACATGTCTTACCCAGGAGAGTGGCAGTCGTGTGTATCTTGATCACCACTGGCCCCCAAATGCAGGCACATTTTGCATGTGCCTTGATAATTTATTAAATACTTGAAAGATTCTCTCTGTAAACCTGGTCTCTCTTGCTACGATTTTATCACTGCATCATATCACAGGGAGAGTTACCAGATTCCTTACTCCATGAGAGACCAAAAGTGGCACTGGACTCTAACTTGAGGCCAAAATAACACTTAGTTTATCTTTTGGCCATCAGAGATGAACAGACAGCTAATCTACATAAAAGGGACATCTCTTTGCCTTCCCCGACACCCCACTAGTTTTAAAAAACTTTCCGTTTCAGAGCATTTATTCTCTCTTCCGGGTAAGTTCATCACTTGCAGTCTAAGTCTTGAGCTCTGTCCTCTGAACAGAGCACTGAGTTGGACACCATCACTAAAACTCTTCCTATTTGAAAAGAAATAACATACTGCATTGCCCTCTTTACCTTCTCATCTCCCACAAAGAATTGTAGTACTATTTTGATTATTCTCATATACTCTTTTCCAATTCTTCAATGACCTTTGTGTCTCAATGAAGTCTCTCCCAAGCCTCTACCTCCCTCATTACACACAGAGTATACGTTTTTACAAAGGTCCTCTGAAATATGATGGGAGAATTTTCACATCGTTCGTTAGATACAATCTAAGCAATAGCTGTATTTTTGTCTCACTCTATTTTTAAATTGTATACTTCACTGCCACTTCACTTGCATCTTTTTCTTTGACTTGATTTGCCTCAAATAGATTGTCTGGCAAGATGCCTCAGTGACCAGTTACAGAGTTTTTCCCAACCACACAGGTTTTTTGACCTTTAGGTAGCAGCCTTTATAGGCCATATCCCCAAGATTTTTTTGGAGTGAACAAGTAACATTTGACAGAATCAACAGGTGGCATAGGTGGAGAGTAAGCAGAGGCTGAGATAGCTTCCATCAGGCCCTCCTTTCCGGCGTCACCCAGGGCCACCAACTGCCGGGCACTTAATGCTCAACTGTTTGCTCCATTTGTTTTGTCAAGGGCTCTGTGGGACAGAAGGGGCGTGACACCATGATTTCCAGGTAAGAACATTTTAGCTCATGTTGGCACTAGGGTTGGCACACAAGTAATAGAACTGGATAAGGGTCTTTTATAGTTTCAAGAATTTGTTCCTGTTTATGACAAATCAATGATCAAAAATTTATTAGGCTGCCATGGGACATCTGGCAGTAAATGAGGCAATTTACCAAATCTGGAGGCCTGATGGGGAGTTGGAAATCGTCAATAAAATTTAGAGCATATGTGCATAAAAAGGCAAGGCAATGGAACTTTGCTTATTGTAGAGATGAGACACTCTCCTTCCCTGAAGGGCTGTTCATTGTACACCAGAACAAGTAGAAATTTCTCAGCAGAGAAGTTCAGGGCTTTGCATGATCCAAACACCCAACTTCTTCAGTTTTGTAATCATACTACTCTCCTGCTTGAATCCGTCATTCCAGAACGGCTGACCTGCTCACACTCCCTGAACTATAGGAAAAGAAATGTCTAGAGCTGCTATTTTTCTAAGTGGGAAGTGAGTGGTCTGCACTTGAATCATGTTTAAAGAGATGGACTATCCATGGGGTGTCAGGATTCATTCCAATGGCTTTAAATTTTTACAAAAACTCACAGGAAAACAAAACAAAGAATAACCTAAAGCAGCTTTTTCACTTAATATGATAGCATTTTTGGCCTAGGGATAAATTTTCCACCCAGTAGTTTTTTTATTTTAAGACTTTTAGGAGACTCTTGTTATGACCTTGCAATGCCTTTGCTTGAGTGAGGCAGAGGGCTACAGCTTTTCAACAAAGAAGTCAGGTTTCATTTCTAACGGGAGCTACTCTTAACTCATAAAACTCATTTTCCGTGGAAAAAGTAACTTCCTTTGGCCAGGAGCCTACTGTTTGAGAACATTTAGAACATTTTCCTGCAGGTGAGTAACCTCTTTCCTTACTTTACTTAGAGAAAATTGGATTATTTGAAACCTATGGATTTATAGCCCTAGGAAGTTTCATTTTGCTTTCTATAACTGAACACCTTCTGTGTTTTGGATGGCTATGGGAACCTTGGGTTTTTCACTTTGAAGTAAAATTCCACCCAGGGCTTGAACCATGAAGGAGGAGATGTCCATTACATAATGCCAAGTGAAATACGTAAGATGCAAGCAGCCTTTTTATTTTTCATGTTAATGGTCTCTTATGTTCAAGTATGATTAATTCAATCACTATTTACTCAGCACCCACTAAGTACAAATAGTGGGCAGAGGCTGGGGATGCAGCAAGGTATAAACCAAATTTTACTCAACTTGGTGGCATCGTGGCAAAGAGCTACCGCTGCTAACCAAAAGAGCGGTAGCTTGAATCCACCAAATGCTCCTTGGAAACCCTATGGGGCAGTTCTATTCTGTCCTATAGGGTTGCTATGAGTTGGATTTGACTCAACAGCCTCAAGTTTGTTTTTTTTTTTTTTTTTTTGTACTCATAGAGCTCAAGTCCCCCACGTGTCTGTCAGTTTGTCATACTGTGGGGGCTTGTGTGTTGCTATGATGCTGGAAACTATGTCAACAGTATTCAGATATCAGCAGGGTCACCCATGGAGGACAGGTTTCAGCTGAGCTTCCAGACTAAGACAGACTAGGGAAAAGGACCCGGCAGTCTACTTCTGAAAAGCATTAGCCAGTGAAAACCTTATGAATAACAGCGGAACATTGTCTGATATAGTGCTGGAAGATGAGCCTCCCAGGTTGGAAGGCACTCAAAAGCTGACTGGGGAAGAGCTGCCTCCTCAAAGTGAGCCGACCTTAATGATGTGGATGGAGTAAGGCTCTCGGGACCTTCATTTGCTAATGTGGCACGACTCAAAATGAGAAGAAACAGCTGCAAACATTCATTAATAATCGGAACCTGGAATTTACGAAGTATAAATCTAGGGAAATTGGAAATCATGAAAAATGAAAAGGAACGCAAAAACATCGATATCCTAGACATTAGTGAACTGAAATGGACTGGTATTGGCCATTTTGAATCGGACAATCATATAGTCTACTATGCTGGGAATGACAACTCGAAGAGGAATGGTGTTGCATTCATTGTCAAAAAGAACGTTTCAGGATGTATCCTGAAGTACAACGCTGTCAGGGATAGGATAATATCCATACACCTACAAGGAAGACCAGTTAATACAACTATTATTCAAATTCACCTACCATCCACTAGGGCCAAAGATGAAGAAATAGAAGATTTTTATCAGCTGCCACAGTCTGAAATTGATCAAATATGCAATCAAGATGCATTGATAATTACTGGCGATTGGAATGTGAAAGTTGGAAACAAAGAAGAAGGATCAGTAGTTGGAAAATATGGCCTTGGCTGCAGAAACAATGCCAGAGATCGAATGATAGAATTTTGCAAGACCAACAATTTCTTCATTGCAAATACCTTCTTTCACCAACATAAACGGTGACTATACACATGGACCTCACCAGATGGAACACACAGAAATCAAATTGGCTACATCTGTGGAAAGAGACAATGGAAAAGCTCAATATCATCAGTCAGAACAAGGCCAGGGGCCAACTGTGGAACAGACCATCAATTGCTCATAAGCAAGTTCAACCTGAAACTGAAGAAAATCAGAGCAAATCCACGAGAGCCAACATATGACCTTGAGTATATCGCACCTGAATTTAGAGACCATCTCAAGAATAGATTTGATGCATTGAACACTAGTGACCGAAGACCAGACGAGTTGCAGAATGACATCAAGGACATCATCCATGAAGAAAGCAAGAGGTCACTGAAAAGACAGGAAAGAAAGAAAAGACCAAGATAGATGTCAGAGGAGACTCTGAAACTTGCTCTTGAGAGTCAAGCAGCTAAAGCAAAAGGAAGAACTGATGAAGTAAAAGAACTGAACAGAAGATTTCAAAGGACATCTCGAGAAGACAAAGTAAAGTATTATAATGACATGTGCAAAGAGCTGGAGATGGAAAACCAAAAGGGAAGAACACACTCGGCGTTTCTCAAGCTGAAAGAACTGAAGAAAAAATTGAAGCCTCGAGTTGCAATAGCAAAGGATTCCTTGGGGAAAATATTAAATGATGCAGGAAGCATCAAAAGAAGATGGAAGGAATACACAGAGTCATTATACCAAAAAGAATTAGTCGATATTCAACCATTTCAAGAGGTGGCATATGATCAGCAACCGATGGTACTGAAGGAAGAAGTCCAAGCTGCTCTGAAGGCATTGGCGAAAAACAAGGAATATCAACTGAGATGTTTCAACAAACAGATGCAGCGCTGGAGGTGCTCTCTTGTCTATGCCAAGAAATATGGAAGACAGCTTCCTGGCCAACTGATTGGAAGAGATCCATATTTATGCCTATTCCCAAGAGAGGTGATCCAACGGAATGTGGAAATTATAGAACAATATCATTAATATCACACACAAGCAAAATTCTGCTGAAGACCATTCAAAAACAGCTGTAGCAGTATATCGACAGGGAACTGCCAGAAATTCAGGCCGGTTTCAGAAGAGGACGTGGAACCAGGGATATCATTGCTGATGTCAGATGAATCCTGGCTGAAAGAAGAGAATACCAGAAGGATGTTTACCTGTATTTTATTGATTATGCAAAGGTATTTGTGTGGATCATAACAAACTATGGATAACACTGAGAAGAATGGGAATTTCAGAACACTTAATTGTGCTCATGAGGAATCTTTACATAGATCAAGAGGCAGTTGTTCGGACAGAACAAGGGGATACTGATTGGTTTCAAGTCAGGAAAGGTGTGTGTCAGGGTTGTATTCTTTCACCATACGTATTTAATCTGTATGCTGAACAAATAATACAAGAAGAACGGGGCATCAGGATTGGAGGAAGACTCATTAACAACCTGCGTTATGCAGATGACACAACCTTGCTTGCTGAAAGTGAAGAGGACTTGAAGCACTTACTAAGGAAGATCAAAGACCACAGCCTTCAGTATGGATTGCACCTCAACATAAAGAAAACCAAAATCCTCACAACTGGACCAATGAGCAACCTCATGATAAACGGAGAAAAGATTGAAGTTGTCAAGGATTTCATTTTACTTGGATCCACAATCAACAGCCATGGAAGCAGCAGTCAGGAAATCAAAAGACGCATTGCGTTGGGCAAATCTGCTGCAAAGGACCTCTTCAAAGTGTTGAAGAGCAAAGATGTCACCCTGAAGACTAAGGTGAGCCTGACCCAAGCCATGGTATTTTTAATCGCATCATGTGCACGTGAAAGCTGGACAATGAATAAGGAAGACTGAAGAAGAGTTGACGCCTTTGAATTGTGGTGTTGGTGAAGAATATGGAATATACCATGGACTGTGAAAAGAATGAACAAATCTGTCTTAGAAGAAGTACAACCAGAACGCTTCTTAGAAGCAAGGATGGCAAGACTACGTCTTTCATACTTTGGACATGTTGTCAGGAGGGATCAGTCCCTGAAGAAGGACATCATGTCTGGCAGAGTACAGGATCAGCGGAAAAGAGGAAGACCCTTAACGAGGTGGATTGACACAGTAGCTGCAACAATGAGCTCAAGCATAACAACGATTGTAAGGATGGCTCAGGACCAGGCAGTGTTTCGTTCTGTTGTGCATAGGGTTGCTATGAGTCGGAAGGGACTCGATGGCTCCTAACAACAACAGAGCTCAAGTTGAAGAAAATGTGTGCCCTAGGCTTTGGGCAATGCACTGAAGTCAGACCATCCTTTGACAACGGGGACAGGCCACACCCCTGTCAAGAAGGAAGGACCCCTGTACTTGGGAGGGGTCAACCAGGGTCATGTATGGGAATTCAGGCAGTGTGGCTAAGCATAGGACGAAGGCAAATTGTACCCTTTTTCTTTGGTTAGGAGTTGATTTAGCTCAGAATCTGGGGCTGGATATGCCTGGAAGACTCTCAGTGTTAGGACTGTTGGCTGCTCTCTGAAGACATGAGGAGGGGCACAGGGAAAGCTTTTAAAGGACCTACAGACAGATCAGGGTTGTGAAGGGGCCATTCATTCCTCTTGTGTATTATTTTTCTTCTACTATTCCTGAAGCTCAAGTAAGTCTTGTTAAGAGAGTCTGGGAGATCGAGGGGGTCTGTGTAGTGCAGCAGGTTTCAGAGCACCCTTGGTAGGAGTGGTGCCCTCAGCTGAGGTTAGGGCAATGGGAGCAGAGTGTCAGGGCGTCTAAGAAGCAGTGACCTCACAAAGGGCAGTGGAAGCAATGGCCAAGGTGTGGGGCATCAAAAGCAGGTGGGGGCAAAGAAACATGAGAAGTTGATTCAAGAATTCTTAGGAGTGCCCAAGAAAACTCTCAGCATGGGAGAAGGGGAAACACAATGATTGGGACTGATTTCCAATAATAAAGTCAGCAGGAGCTCATGCCTTCAAACAAGACTGGAGAGATGTGTCAGAATATTAGCAGGGGCTGTGTCAGGGGGGCTTTTGATAAGTGATTTCTATTCTCTTCTTCATATTTTTCTTTATTTCCCAAACTATTTACAGTGAGTGGATTTACATGACTTTTTATAATACAAAACATTTTAAAGAAAACACACATATTATAAGGTATGTGACATCTAGCAGTAAGCAAGGGCTGCTGAGCCTTTTTCCAAGCAGTTATCAGGAAACACTTGAGCAGACACCCAAGAAGACTTGGTGCGTCATTTAAAGAAGGTCAGTGGTTCCTTGGTGAAGCTGCCAGAGCACAGAAGTGTCCATCATTGCTTACCTGGATCCTCACGACTACCAGACACATACTTCATCATGGATGAACCCTGTTATGGACTGAATTATGTTCCCAAAAATATTTGTTGGAATCCTAACCCCTCTATCTATGGATGGAGTCCCTGGGTGGTGCACACAGTTAATGTACTTAGCTGCTAACCCAACGTTGAGAAGTTTAAGTCCACTCATGGGTGCCTCAGAAGAGGCCTGGCAATCTAAATCTGAAAGGTCACGGCTTGAAAACTCTATGGAGCCCAGTTCCACTTGGCACACATGGGGTTGCCGTGCATCAGAACTGATTAGACTGCAACTTTATATATATATATATACACACCCACACATATAAAACCTTTGGATGTAATCCTATTTGGAAATAGGGTTTTCTTTGTTATGTTAATTAAGTCATACTTAAGTAGGGTGGGCTCTAAATCTAATCACCTCTGAGTTCTAAAAAGAGCAGATTAGGCACAGAGATATGCACAAATGGGGGAAAACAGATGCCAAGTGAGGATCATCTACAAGCAAGGAACTGGGAACACCTGGGACAACCAACAAGGAAGGACTGGACAGAGCCGAGACCCTGATTTGGATTTTTAGCCCCTAGGAACTGTGGGAAAAGAAATTTCTGCTCTTTAACATCACCCATCTGTGGTATTCCTGTTACAGCACCACTAGGACAGTAGGACAAACCATGACAAAAGAAGAATCAAAATGTCGGTTTTGGTGAAACAGGAGAAAAATCCTAGACACCGAAAATCTGACACTTCCTCTTCCCATGAACTTCCAGGAGAATCAAAATGCTAGTGACGGCATTTTGGTTTAAATAAAAAGAGCATTTACTGCTCAAGAGGACAAGCCACAATTGGAGCATGTGGAAGGAGCCTATCAAAAATCTACGTGGTGTTCGCAATATATGGGTGTGAGTGGATACAGTGGAAAGCTGGAGTTCTGGATAATTCAAGAGGTCCTAATCACTTGAATTATAACATAGCTGCAAGATTTTAAGAAAGTGTTGTAGTCTTATTGGATTTGAAAAAAAACTTGTTTAAGGAGGAATTTTCAAAATTTAAAAACCATATTATATTTACAGTGTGTTCCTTAGACTCATTATTTCAACCTGGGTGATCTTTTAGGTGCTAAAGGAGTAATCTGTCTGTGTGGTTCCCGACTAAGGTGTAGTGAAGAGATGGTACATTCACGGCAGGGTCACAGTTAAATTACAAAGCTTCTATCAGCGTTTGCACAGTTGTAGCTACCATTTCCTATCATCTTAGTTGTAATAAAAGGAAAAGCTTCATGAAATATGACATAGAAGTATAACAAGTAGCATTTTTCTCAACTCAAATATAGCGGGGAAATAAACTAACTCATGCTTCAGCTGGGAATTAAAAAAAAAAAAATACTGTGTTATCTTTAATAAAAGGTAAAGGTGCCTGACTTGTGAGAGGCTCTCACACGGCTGTCTGTGGCCCCTCTGGATAACATGTGCAATCACATACATTTGCCTGTTATTTTCTCTGAGTGGCTGGACCTGATGAAGAGTGATATTTTAGGATGATGCTCTGTGCTACAGGTCATATTTTGTTGTTAGATGCCACTGAGTTGGCTTTGACTGGGCAACAGAACAAAATATTGCCCGGTCCTGCACCATCTTCATGATCATTGAAATGCCTGAATGCATTGTTGTGGTCGCTGTGTATTTTGAGTGTCTTCCAGCCTAGGAGGTTTATCTTCCAGGACTACATTGGACAATGCTCCATTGTGATCCATAGGTTTTCACTGGCTAATTTTTGGAAGCAGATCACAAGACCTTTCTTACTAGTCTGTCTTAGTACGGGAGCTCTATTGAAACCTGTCTACAATGGGTGCCCCTACTGGTATTTGAAATATCAGTGGCATAGCTTCCAGCATCATAACAACACACAGGCCACCAGAGAACCACAAACTGACAGACCGATAAGCCACATTAGCTTTACCAAGTCCTTCCTTCCTTCCTGTCTCCTTCCCTCCCTCCCACCTTCCTTTCTTCTTTCTCTCTCTCTTTTAGGTTGCTTATGCCCTATATCTTCACCAAAACCAAAAAACCAAACCCACTGTCATTGAGTCGATTCTGACTCATAGTGACCTATAGGCCAGAGTAGAACTGCCCCATAGGGTTTATGGAAGCAGACTGCTTTCTCCCATGGAGCTGCTGGTGGGTTTGAATGGCTGACCTTAAGGTTAATAGCAGAGCGCTTAACCACTATGCCACCAGAGCTCCTTATAAAAAGAACGCGATTTACAAAAACTTTAATAAAATAGAAAGTGAAGACCTAAAAAAAACAAAGAAAAAAAATTAGGCCAACCAACTACTGCAGGAATTCAGCAGTGCCACAGGGCAATTGTGTTTTTCCATTTGTTCTATGGAGTAATCTTGGTTTTTGCTTTTTCTAATGGAATCGGTAAACAACTATTTAGCAGTATATTGAACCCTGGCCTCATTATGCTTGTTCTAGTTTTACAAGAGAAAAGACAGCAACTCTAATTACATTTCCAGGTACTTTCAGTATTTTGCTTAATAACTGGCAACTCTAACAGGCAATATACATAAAATAAGTCAATTAAATAAAAAAAAAGAGAGAGGCCACAAAACTCAGAGACTGGTATTTATGCATATGCTGGCCAGTACAAAGCAAAAGAGGGAGCCAGGATAGCAAGAGGGCACCTTCTGCGTCCCTAACAAACACATTGTGTTGACATCAAGTCAGACCTACAGGGGATGAATCAGCTCTGCATCATACTAGCTCTACTCTGACTATAGGGTTTGCAGCTGTCAAAGTAAAACCAACAGTCCTTATCTCGATTACAGGGTCTCTATGAGTCGGAATTGACTTAAAGGCAACCAGTTTTCTTTGATTTACAGAGCCCTGGTGGCACAGTGGTTAAGCGCTCAGCTGCTAACTAAAAAGTCAGCAGTTCAAACTCACCAGCCGCCCCGAGGAAGAAAGATGTGGCAGCCTGCTTCTGTAAAGATAACAGCCTTGGAAGGCCTATGAGGTAAGTTGTATCCTGTTTTATAGTGTCGCTATGAGTCAGAATCAACTCAACAGCAATGAGTTTTGTCTTGATCTGAAAGTATTCATGTTTTGACATCAAAAGGTCTGAGTTTAAATGCTGGTTCTATCTCTAAGTAGCTTCATGATCAGAGACTTAGTTTTCTATCTACCACCTATTTCATGAAGCTTTCTCTTTTTTTTGAAGACTGAATTAAGTATCTATCTATCTATCCATCGTAAACCCTGGTGGCATAGTGGTTAAGTGCTATGGCTGCTAACCAAAGGGTTGGCAGTTTGAATCTGCCAGGCGCTCCTTGGAAACTCTGTGGGGCAGTCCTACTCTGTCCTATAGGGTCGCTATGAGTTGGAATTGACTCGATGGCACTGGGTTTTGGTTTATCTATCCATCTACCTACCTAACTATCTACCTATTTATCTATTGATGATCTACCTACTCAGCTCTCGACAGGGTGTGTGGCACACAGTTGGTGTTCAAGTATGTGAGATCTCTTTCCCTCTTCCCACTTACAAGAATTAAAAAAGTGGAACTCACCCAGCATAGCACCTGGGAGCACCCAATTAGTTAATATTCATGTATGATAGTTATTTTCTGCTGCTACTACTGCAATAAAGTAATAGAAGGAGGAGGTAAAGGCAGCTGGAAGGCAAAACCAGAAAACGCCTTTGTCAACAGGTGACTGAAACCATGGCAGTCATGCTGGGGATAGTAATCCCTGTTCTGCCAACAAAAACTTCCATTTGTGGACTTTACACAAACTTTTGAATATGTTCTGGGGTTTTTATTTTTAACTGTGTAGAGCAATGGCATAATTATGACCAGCCAATGACAGAAACAGTCATTTGTTCGACTATGAAATGTAGTATGCAAATGCAAAACAAAAAAATAAAAATTAATACTAAAGGGAGGAGAGCAAAAGAAAGGAATGAAGCTAGCTAAGAAGTTAAATGAGAGAGTTGTTCACAACAGCTGGATGTGCTGGGGCTGGACTCGGTGGCCTGAGTACTTTGAAGGGCAAACTTATGGAGCAGACATTTACAAGACTGCTCACTTTCTGCCTTGCTAAGAGGCAAGGCTACCAAAAGAGGGGTTTCTGATGATATTAAATGTACAAGATACTCTTTTTTTTTTTTATTACATTGGGGTACTAACGGAGTACCTGCAAAGAGGAATCACTTCTCTCTTCCAAAGAGAAATTACTAAGACACCAATACACAGAAGAAACTTTGGCTCTTGCTTATCTCACACAAAATAATTAGAAGAGCATATAAGATTCCTCGTGTACATAACTTGGAAGCTCTGGATACAATAGTAGAGACACGAGTTGGGTACTCAAAGACATTAATTTTTTTTCCTTTAAGTATTATTTATTAACAGAAAATGCACATTTGCAAGTTGACCTCTTGGATAATATCTATTGCCTTAAAACTAGGTGAAACTAATCAATCTTTTCAAGTGTATGTGATGACTCTGGTCTATGAGTTCTTATATATATATTATTATCAGAAGACTTAAATACTCAAGTGCTAACTGAAAGGTTGGTGGTTCAAACCCGTGCAGCTGCTCTGTGGAAAAAAGACCTAGTGATCTGCTTCCACAAAGATGGCAGCCAAGGAAACCCTATGGGGCAGTTCTACCCTGTTACATGGGGTCACTACGAGTTGAAAGTCAACTTGATAGCATCTAACAACAACAACACTGAAACAATAATAATGGAGTGTCTTTTATTTAGTTCATATTGATACGATAGTTTACAGAATGGCCAATGAAATATGCAATTTTATAGGTTCATAAAGGTCTTCATGATTTTTTGCAAGGGTGTTTTAAATACTTCTCCATCACTCAAGCAAAATTGTTTGAAGCAATTTCATGAGCGCACAGAAAAGATGGCTTTTGATTTTATCTGTAATACTTATGAGTTGAAACATGCAGGAAATGGCTCTAAGAAAAGGGTATGCTCAGAATACAATGGTTAAATATAATACCAAAGCCAAGAAAAACAACTACTTTATTCCAAAAGACACTATGTAAAATGCCACCCTGTCGCGTGAGCCCATGTTCCGCTCATGGTTCCACCAATTTCTATAAAAGCAGAATCCCGGTCTGGAATAATTTTTCAAAAATGAGCCAACATACAGGGGAGAGATTGGAAGAGCTGGGCTCTACTTCTTTGAACAGGGTTTTGTGTGATTTTAGGGCTTCATTAGTTTCTCTCAACTGATTTTCCAGTTGCAAAATGGTGAGAATGCCTGCCCTGGCTACTTCACGATATTGTTGTGATGATCAAATAAAATAATCCAAATAAAAATGATCTGAAAAAAACATACAATGCGTCACAAGTACAAAACATTATCAAGGATACCAGAGACATTACGTACCGTGTTGTTGCTGATACATTCCTATGCTCCTAATGCTATGATTTCTCTGGCAGTCTAACCAAATTCATGGAATACAAAGGCAGTTTGTATTGGAATTTTATTAAGTTCATTAACAGAATTTAGATCACTTTTGCCAGAGGACTTGTGTCAGGCTGGGGAGACAGATAACGGACTGTTTCAGGATGAACATAACAAATAGGTGTAATTAATTCATTGACAATTAAGTTACTCAATCCAGTTGTTTGACGATGTGTTTTACCAAACATCTGGTTGGACTTGCCTGAATCCCAATTTTCACTGGTTGTTTTTACAACAGATAATACATGTAGAAGAAGAAATTTTGCAACTGTGGCAAGACCTGTTCCCGCTTTCAAATAAACTAGTCAAAAATAAGGTAATTTAGCAAAGTAGCAATATATAAAAATAGCATATACAAATCAATAATTTATATATATGGAAATAATAACCTGTTAAATCATATAATGAAAGAGTAGCTCCACACATATTAACCCAAAATAAAATAACTAAAATAAATAAGAAATGTGCAAAGCCTATATAAAGAAAACTTTAAAACACTCCTGAAAGACCACAAAGCAAGCCTGAAGAAATGGGAAGACATACCATGCTCTTAGATAGAAGACTCCACATCATAAATGATACCCATTGCCTTTGAGTCAATTCTGACTCATAGCTACCCTGTAGGACAGAGTAGAACTGCCTCATAGGGTTTCCAAGGTTATAAATCTTTATGGAAGTAGGCTGCCACATCTTTTTCCCGCAGAGTGGCTAGTGGGTTCAAACTGCCGACCTTTTGATTAGCAGTCAAGTGCTTTAACTACTGTTCCACCAGGTCTCCATAAATGAGGTAGGAAAGACTTAAGGGAGCAGGTTTGAGAGGTGGGGAAATCAAGGGTTCTATCTTGGTTGAGTTTGACGTCTCAGAAGAGAAGTCAAGTAGGCATTGGATAGGTAAGTATGGAGCACCATGGAGTGGTTTGCATGGAAGCTATGAATATAGGAATCCTTAGTATATGTCACTTAGCAACAGTGTGCAGCTGGGAAAAGGAAAAGCAGCTAGGACAGACGTCTGCAACATTTATAGATCAGCTAGAGAGTGAAAAGCTATCACAGAAGGCTGAGACTGAGTGGCCAGTGAAAAAGGATAGCCAGGAGAGTGTGCTATCCCGGAAGCCAAAGACAGTCATTCAAGGAGCGTATGCTCACCAATGTATTCACAGACCTGGCTCGTAGAAAGAATTCAGTGAATATTTGGTAGGTGAATGAAATAATCAAGGCATCAATGAAGAAACGAATTCTCCCTAGAAAAATATAAAATATAAATTTTGAAAGTAGACTCAAAAAGTAGAAGAAAACAAAAAATGTATATTATTCCTGTGTATTATACGTACATGTGGAACCCTGGTGGTACAGTGGTTAAGCATTTTGGCTGCCAACCAAAAGGTTGGCAATTGGAACCCACCAGTTGCAAACCCTGTGGGGTAGTTCTACTCTGTCCTATAGGGTTGCTATGAGTTGGAATTGACTGGACAGCAATGGATTTGTTTCTGTTTTGTGTTTTACGTACATGTGAGTGAGTAATCTTGTATAATCCTAACTTTAACAAAATCCTAAACTCCAACTAAAAGTTCAAATCCAGCTTTAAAGAAAAAAAAAAGAATAGTACCGTGTAACCACATGTCTACTTGTTCTTGTTGTCAGGTGCCATCGAGCCAGTTCCGACTCATAGTGACCCTTTGTACAACAGAAGGAAACACTGCCGGCTCCTGTACCACCCTCACAATTGTTGCTATGTTTGATCCCATTGCTGCAGTCACTGTGTCAGTCCATCTCTTTGAGGGTCTTTCTCTTTTTCGCTGACCTACCGCACATCTAAGAGTACCAAAATCTCTAGAAAAATATTCAGCTAAATATGCAATGAACTGCTGTAATAGAAATGAAAAGGTATGAAACACTCAATTATAAAATACAGAACACTAAAAGTACAAATAATAAGGATTTATCAGTCTTCCATAAGATCCTGAAAGATCATAAACCCTCTTCTCCTGTCCCCAGATAGGCCATCAGGACCTGCTCCCTTACCTAGGCATTGGTCTGTTCTTCCAACTTCCCTTAAAACCCTCTTTCAACAAATCATTGAATCCAGAATTTCAAATGATCCCTACAGGTCTTCAAATGACCACTTATCCACTAGGCACAGCACAGGGACAGAAACCAGGCATGGATTTCTCTCTCATTTTAAAACATCTTCAGCAAGTGAACTGGGTTAAATTATAATAACTACTTAGTCTTTCTTCACAAAGAGTTCCAAAATCATATTTTAATTGCAAATATGCAGCCACCAAAGTAACAACTTTCATGATGTCGCCTACATTGTTGATCATATTTAATAGGAATCAGTATGGCTGTCAGATTGATTCATTTTCTGTGCACATTATCTTTTTTATCTTCAGAGCAATCAGTAACGCTTCTTCTTACTCTACTGAAAACCTAATACAGAGCTTGTACTCTGTAGAGGGTGAATTAGTTCATTCAAACAAACAAAAGAAAAACTAGTCTTCCAGGCTTCCATAAATACAATAATGCACATTTACCTTCTGAGCTGGGTATGATTGGCTTTATCTCTTCATTCCCTTCTAATGAAGCTGTACAACTTCTTTAAAGAGTTGAACAAGCAAGCAAAGTAAGTTTTTCATACATGGTGACACAGTGGTTAAGATCTCGGCTGCTAACCAAAAGGTTGGCACTTTGAATCCACCAGCCACCTCTTGGAAACCCTATGGGGCAGTTCTGTTCTGTCCTAGAGAGTCACTATGAGTTGTAATGGAGTCAACGGCAACGGGTTTGCTTTTTGGTTTTATAGCTAAAATGATATCCCATGCATAAATTACAAACGGTGATTATTTCTTTGTTGCGATTGTAAGCTGCTATCCAGTATGTCTCCCACTCATGGCGACCCATCACACAACTGAACAAAATGATACTAGGTCTTGTATCACCACAATGACCAATTATAGATTGGACCATGGTGAACCATATGGCTTCCACTGGCTGATTTTCGGAAGTAGATTATCATGCCTTTCTTTCTAGTCTGTCTTAGTCTGGAAGCTCTGCTGAAACCTATTCAACATCCTAGCAACACAAAAGTGTCCACTGACAGACAGGTGGTGGCTACACATGAGGTGCACTGGCTGGGATTCAAAACCCAGTCTCCTGCATAGAAGGCAAGAATTCTACCACTAAACCACCAATGTCCCCTTGATTATTTCTTACTAGCTTTTTTTTATTATATCTGTAAATCTCTTTCCTGCGTATCAGGCTATTTCTGAAGTACACCTTCAGTCTTATACTTAATAAAATAATTTACTCTTTTGAATATATATTACGCTCTGAGCTATAATATTCTTTGCAAATCAGTTGTTCCCTGGTTCTCAATGACTGTGTCAATGTGATATTTAGCATTAGGATGGAGCCTTGGTGGCACAGTGGCTAAGAGCTCCGCTGCTAACCAAAAGGTCGGCAATTTGTCATTCACCAGCCGCTCCTTGGAAACTCTATGGGGTAGTTCTACTCTATCTCATAGGGTCACTATGAGCCAGAATCGACTTCAAGGCAATGGGTTGGTTGGATCTTTCTGGTGCTATAGTTTATAAATCAGGTGTTCCTTGAGGTAGGTTGAATCTGAAATTCAGTAAGACCATGGCCTCCTTTCCTCAGAATTATCTCCTCTTTTCACTTAGTAATAATATGGTGCCAGAGTAGCTGCCTCATCTTTACTAATTGTTTTAATCCTGTTTAATCTGCTAGAACAAGTACTTTGAAAGGTCATGTACCTGGTGAGCTGGGTGTGTACACAGGCACTTGTGTACAAGTTAGAGCCGCATTTTTCACCATGTGGTTTTGCTCAGTAGCTCAAAAAGGGGATAGAAACATTTGCATCTCCGTCAACTGTTATTTCTAAATCTTTGTAAGGTGGTAGCCGTCAGAGGTAGAAGTAACCAAAAACCCACTGCTGTCAAGCTGATTCCGACTCATAGTGACCCTACAGGACAGAATAGAACTGCCCCATAGAGTTTCCGAGGAGTGCCTGGTAGACTCGAACTGCCGACCTTCGGCTTAGCAGCCCTAGCTCTTAAACACTACGCCACCAGGGTTTCTGAGGTATGCGTAAAGGCCATGCGAAATTTATCTTTGATCTGAACGATGGTGTATTGCATAGTTTCATGGACTCCTTCTCTGCCGGGACACTGACAGGTACTGCAATAACTGCTTTTCATAAGATATTTTTCTTGATTTCTCGGCATCTTCTCTAAGCAATATGCATCTTATTCTCATTTTAGTGATGTGAATTATTTACCACATAGAAGACTTTTGCACGATACTTTAAAAAAGCCATTCGGTGCCTCATATGCGTAGGAATCTGTTCTATGAAGTATAAAATGTTAAGTGGTAGAAATTGTTCTCGTACTTTGGAACTGAGTTTACTGCTGCAGAATAGACATAATGCCTACCACAGTGAATAGGTCCAGGACTTACAAGTATTAAAAAAAATATGTAGCATACAGGTACGGTAAAAATAACAATAATAATAAAAACCCTGAATTACAAATGACATATTGTTTTACAACTTCATGCAAAAGCAGAGTTAAGGCAAAACTATAAACCAATCAGATTTACTTTTGAGTCTTATGAAGGGAAATTTCATTACTTCATAATGATTTTCTATAAGTTATATGTATAATTATTTATGTATATGTACTCGGCTTACTTTTTCTAACAATTGTCAATTGCCCGAATCAAATTTTATAAAATGGAACACTACTGAAATATATGGAAAATTATAAAATATACTAAACTTAGTTAAACATGTTGATTACCATAAAGTCTGTATAAATGCTAAAATGCACAATTCAAGTTTAATCATAATTTTTCAGAAACAAAAAAAAAATTTTACCAGTGGAAAAATGAGGTACATACTTACCTGGATCTTCTATAGTTAAGTTCTTTATTAACCATTGGACAATGTCTGACCCTAGAAAAAAGAGAAAAATACACATAGAAATGAACATTCTGTTTGTACGTGTTAACTTTGAGAACCCAGACTTTTGGTTATATTAGTAGGAACAATTTTAATTGCTAAATTAACAGGTTAAACATTATACGGAACATTGAAAACAAAGAATATCTATTTTCTTCAGAGAGCCAAGGTGCAAACTTGTAAATTATTAAATATAAAATATTTAAACATAAAGATTTAATATACTAGTAGTAGATGAAGTTTTTCATTCATTCATTCATTGAATACATGTTTATTGGGTTCCTACTACGTTTGAGGCACAATTCTTAGTATAACAAGAACTTTATAATAATATCCCCACTCATTTCTCGTAGTCCTCATCCCATTCTTAAATCTACTTTCAAGCCAAGCCAAATGTGTTGTTGCTCTTTGAGCATTCTGGGATGTTTCAAGCCTTGGTGTCTTTATTGTGCTATTCTCTTTGACTGACATGTCTTTCCATTATGTTCAAGACACTCAACATTCATCCACATAATAGAGCTTTCTTTGGCTTTTGCCTTTGTCCAATGAGTTTACAACCCTCTCCTTGGAGCCTGCCCCATGTGTCCGTAAGTTTATTGTACTGGCAAGGGAGAGAGGGCTTGTGTGTTGCTGTGATGATGGAAGCCATGCCACTGGTATTCAAGTTACCAGCAGGGTGACTCATGGCAGACAGGTTTCAGCTGAGCTTCCAGATTAAGCCAGTCTACTTCTGAAAAGAATTAGCCAGTAAACACCTTATGAATAGCAGTGGAACACTGTCTGATATAGTGCCAAAAGATGAGCCTCCCAGGTTGGAAGGCACTCAAAAGACTACTGGGGAAGAGCTTCCTCCTCAAAGTAGAGTCGATCTTAATGACGTGGATGGACTCAAGCTTTAAGAAGCTTTATTTGCTTGAGGTGGCATGACTCAAAATGAGAAGAAACAGCCACAAACATCCATTAATAATTGGAACCTGGAATGTTCAAAGTATGAATCTAGGAAAATTGGAAATCCTCAAAAATGAAATGTACCACGTAAACATTGATATCCCAGGCATTAGTGAGCTGAAATGGACTGGTATTGGTCATTCTGAATTGCACAATCATATGGTCTACTATGCCAGGAATGACAACTTGAAGAGGAATGGTGTTGCATTCATCATCAAAAAGAACACTTCAAGATCTATCCTGAAGTACAATGCTGTCAGTGATAGGATAATATCCATATGCCTACAAGGAAGACAGTTAATACGACTATTTTTCAAATTTACACACCAACCATTAAGGCCAAAGATAAAGAAATTGAAGATTTTTACCAACATCTGCAGGTCTGAAATTGATCTAACATGCAATCAGGATGCATTGATAATTACTGGTGATTGGAACAGGAAAGTTGGAAACAAAGAAGGATTGGTGGCTGGAAAATATGGCCTTGGTGATAAAAATGATGCCAGAGATCACATAATAGAATTTGGCAAGGCTAACGACCTCTCCATTGCAAATACCTTCTTTCACCAACATAAACAGCGACTATACACATGGACCTCACCAGATGAAATACATAGGAATCAAATCGGCTACGTATGTGGAAAGAGACGATGGAAAAGCTCAATATCATCAGTCAGAACAAGGCTAGGGGCCGACTTTGGAACAGACCATCAATTGCTCATATGCAAGCTCAAGCTGAAACTGAAGAAAATTAGAACAAGTCAATGAGAGCCAAAGTATGACCTTGAGTATACCTCACCTGAATTTAGAGATCATCTCTAGGTTAGATTTGATGCATTAAGTACTAATGACCGAAGACCAGACAAGCTGTCAAATGACATCAAGGACATCACACATGAAGAAAGTGAGAGATCATTAAAAAGACAGGAAAGAAAGAAAAGACCAAAATGGATGTCAGAAAAGACGCTGAAACTTACTCTTGAGCGTCAAGTAGCTAAAGCAAAAGGAAAAAATGAAGTAAAAGACCTGAACAGAAGATTTCAAAGGGCAGCTCCAGAAGACAAAATAAAGTATTATAACGACATGTGCAAAGAGCTCGAGATAGAAAACCAAAAGGGAAAAACATGCTCGGCATTTCTCAAGCTGAAAGAACTGAAGAAAAAATTCAAGCCTTGAGTTGCAATAGTGAAGGGTTCTATGGGGAAAATATAAAATGATGCAGGAAGCATCAAAAGAAGATGGAAGGAACACACAGAGTCATTATACCAAAAAGAATTGGTCGATATTCAACCATTTCAAGAGGTGGCATATGATCAGGAACCAATGGCACTGAAGGAAGAAGTCCAAGCTGTGCTGAAGGCACTGGCAAAAAACAAGGCTCTAGGAACTGACGGAACATCAACTGAGATGTTTCTATAAACCGATGCAGTGCTGGAGGTGCTCACCCTTCAACGCCAAGAAATTTGGAAGACAGCTTTCTGGCCAACCGACTGGAAGAGATCCATATTTATGCCTATTCCCAAGAAACGTGATCCAACTGAATGTGGAGATTGTCAAACAGTATCATTAATGTCACATGCAAGTAAAATTTTGCCGAAGGTCATTCAAAAGCGGCTATAGCAGTGTATCAACAGGGAACTGCCAGAAATTCAGGCCGGATTCAGAAAAGGATATGGAACCAGGGATATCATGGCTGATGTCAGATGGATCCTGGCTGAAAGCAGACAATACCAGAAAGGTGTTTACTTGTGTTTTATTGACTATGCAAAAGCATTCGACTGTGTGGATCACAACAAATTATCGATAACACTGCGAAGAATGGGAATTCCAGAACACTTAATTGTGTTCATGAGGAACCTGTACATAGATCAAGAGGCAGTTGTTCTAATAGAACGAGGGGATGCTGAATGGTTTAAAGTCAGGAAAAGTGTGTGTCAGGGCTGTATCCTTTCACCATACCTATTCAATCTGTATACTGAGCAAATAATCTGAGAAGCTGGACTATATAAAGGAGAGCAGGGCGTCAGGATGGTGGAAGACTCATTAACAATCTGCGCTAGGCAGATGACACAATCTTGCTTGCGGAAAGTGAAGACAACTTGAAGCACTTACTGATGAAGATCAAAGACCACAGCTTTCAGTATGGATTGCACCTCAACAAAAAAGAAAACAAAAATCCTCACAACTGGACCAATAAGCAACATCATGATAAACAGAGAAAAGATTGAAGTTGCCAAGGATTTCCATTTACTTGGATCCACAATCAACACCCATGGAAGCAGCAGTCAAGAAATCAAAAGACACATGGCATTGGGTAAATCTGCTGCAAAAGACCTCTTTAAAGTGTTGAAAAGCAAAGATGTCACTTTGAAGGCTAAGGTGTGCCTGACCCAAGCTGTGGTATTTTCAATTGTATTATATGCATTCAAGAGCTGGACGATGAATAAGGAAGACAGAACTGATGCCTTTGAATTGTGGCGTTGGTAAAGAATATTGAATATACCATGGACTGCCAAAAGAATGAACAAATCTGTCTTCTAAGAAGTATAACCACAACGCTCCTTAGAAGCAAAGATGGCAAGACTACATCTTATGTACTGTGGACATGGTGTCAGGAGAGATCAGTCCCTGGAGAATGACATCGTCCTTGGTAAAGTACAGGGTCAACAAAAGAGGAAGGCTTCAATGAGATGGATTGATGCAGTGGCTGCAACAATGGGCTCAAGCATGACAAGGATTGTGGGCATGGCGCAGGACCAGGCAGCATTTGTCCATAGGGTCCCTATGAGTCGGACCCAACTCGATGGCACCTAACAACAACAACAGCCTTGGAGCCTTACTAGAATCTGTGCTGTCTGTTATTGTAGTGCAGAGAGTATGGTGCTACGACTGTTTATTTGTTTAAAGCCCTAGAGTAAGTACACTGAGGCAGACTATCTTATTCATCTTTGCGTATTTGAAGTTAGCAGCAGCTGCAATAAATAAAAAGGTGAGCAAATACGTTTTCACTTCATACGGAAGTGATCGGGGAGGTTCTGCAGGAAATGCGATGCTTGGGGTAAATTTTGAACGATGTATTTTGATGTATGAAAAAGAGAAACTTAGTTACTGAAAGGTCTATGTAAAAAGTTAAAAGTTGGGAAACATTTAATAAAAACCACTTATTGCACATTTTCTCAATACTAGGTGTTGGGACTAATAGGAACTCGAGACACAGTTCATGGTACATTCAGCAAGTTTTGGATTCCAGGCTAAGGAATTTGGATATTTTCCTATTAGAAAGACAGAAAAGGAGAAACGCAATGCTTTGAGCAGAAGAATGCCATTATCAAAGCTAGCGTAAGGAATTTGACGGCATTTATGTGGCAAGGCTTTGTCTAGGCAGGAAGAAAGTAGGCCACCAACATTCCTACTGGTTGTGAGCCAGGACTGATGGGCTAAGGTCCTGAACTAGTTCAATTTACAAACAAATCCAAACACAATTAGAGTCTTGTTTCAGGGCTTTGTGACTAATTACATATGGGGGTGGGGAGCAGGAGAGACTAAATGAGAAGTCAAGGTTTCCATCTCAGGAGCATGGGTAAAAAATATGGTACAAATATGAGCAGAAATGGGAGATTCAGGAAAAGGAACTGATGTGCCTGAGATAGTGGTTTTCAGCATAGTTCATTTCTGCCTAAAACAGCACAAGAATAAAATAGGTATGTAAGTAGTTGTGTATACAGAATAAACTGAGTCATGGCTGCATGAGTGAAATTCTGACGTGAACTGAGATTCCCTTCCAATCTCTCCTAGAGATGGGCTAAAGTTGTTGCCTACCCACCTCAAAGATCTTGAAAATGAGTTACGATAATTCTGTAATATTGGCTGCTTGAATTAAAGTAGTTCAAAACTGATTTAAAAGTAAACTTGATGCATGCCACAACATGGATAAACCTTGAAAACATTATGCTGAGGGAAATAAGTCCGTTCCAAAAAGACAAATACCGTATGATCTCATCTACATAAATTAGCAAAAATATAATAGAAACCAAAAATTATTAGTGGTTACCAGAAGTGCAAGGGAGGGAAAGGGAGATTTTTTTGCTTAGGGGGCACTGAGTTAATGATAATGGTGATGAAATAATTTCTTGACAGATAGCGAGAATGGTTGCACGACGTGAAGGGTCCAATCAATGTCACTGAATTATACGTGTAGAAATTTTGAGATGGTGTGGGTTTTGTTGTGCATATTTTCATCATTAAAGAAAAAGTAAACTTTATTATCAAATTTAATAAAAATTTCCTAAAGTTATGGAAACATTTATATCCAACATCAATTTCAGTCTATGTGCATTTTTTGTGTAACTTCAAGTGTTGAATCTATTTTTGACTTTTATAGCTGTTCCTTTTAGATCTGCTGGTGATTAAAATGCATTCGAGAAGATGGATTCATGCACGCCCCTAATGAAGCTTCAATAAAATAGATCTGAGGGAAGGGAGGAAGGGGAGTCACTCTCAATAGCACAAGTATTATAGTGTTGTGATTATCCCTATATCTTAAGTTATCCAATACAAGGCACGTGCACAAATTGTGGTATGGTGTTTGCTTAAAAAGAGTGGGAAGTCAGTATTTCAAATATATACATAGTGATGCTTGACCAGCATAGAATTCCAGGTACCCAAATTTAGTGCAATACGTTCAGGCACCCTGCTCACTTTTCACAGTTGAGCATCTATTTGGCCAACATATATGAGCAACAACTGGGAATTTTCGATTCTTTTGAAGAAAGCCAAACAT
Source organism: Loxodonta africana (assembly GCF_030014295.1). Taxonomy (NCBI): domain Eukaryota; kingdom Metazoa; phylum Chordata; class Mammalia; order Proboscidea; family Elephantidae; genus Loxodonta; species Loxodonta africana. The sequence goes on from NC_087366.1 coordinate 42,627,686, forward strand.
TGGTTGGTTACAGGACTATAATTTTTTTTTTCATTGTCAACATTGTTTTTTTTTTTTTTTAAATGCTTTTAGAGTAAGTGAAGAAAAGTTCTCTTCTTTTCTGTTTTTTTCTTAGCAGAAAGAAATACAAAGAAGTTTAATTTGGAAAAGATTTTAAATTCAGGAAACCGTCCTAGTTTAGAGTTGGGTATTTCTGTCATGTGCATATTCTAAATTCGGCTCTGAGTCAATTTATTCTGACAAGATCAGTCATCAGATGTTCTAGTATTTCATTACTGTTTAATCACCCCACCTATTTATGAATTTAAGTTGAAAATTATGAATTACTTTTTGTTGTGAAATGCACCCTCAAAGTCAACATATTTACCTGTTTTGCATCAATGCCAACAAAAACTGAACTCTCTGGTGAGAAAGATACAAAGAACAGGGAAAAAGCCAGTATGTTAATGGAACCAGAAGATTGAAGGAGAAATATTCTATCATAAAGTTACCTGGTGAACTGCTATTCAAATTTAAAAGTGAGCATTACAGCCAGGAACGGTGTAGGAAGGACTGGCACCTTTCCAGCAATTTCTCAGCTTTATGTTTAAGGAATAAATGGGTAGATCTGCTCAAATTTTCCATACACAAATGTGTAATCACAGAATATTTTCGAGTTTCACATATCTTTATTCTCAGGACTGCAGAGTAACATACAGGGTTTTTTGTCTTTTTTTGTCTTCTTTTGATTTGTTGGATTTTTGGCAAGAGAGCTGTTGACTAACTACAGAAGAGAAACTAGTTAAAAGATGCAATGATATCTCGTACCCTAAGAGATAAAAGAAACATCTCTTCGACTATAGCCTACGGAAAGTTCAGCCTAGGCCAGTGCCCATAGTCCTGTTTTGAATTGTTAGAGGTGTTTATCACTTTTGGAGTTACACAATTACGTGTTCTCTCTACTTGGCAGAAGCAGCAGAGGTTTTCTTATTGTGTAATCACAAATTCAAATGAAAACAAGTAAAACCAAAGAAGCAAAATTCTTCCTTGCCACACTGCTCGTGATTCTTCTTGTGCTGTGTTGTTTTTTTATTTCCATGAGTTTGCTAATGCTATTGGCTTTGCTTTTGGTTAATTCCAAGTGACTCTACAAAGTCCTGGTGGCAGTGGTTAAGGGCTCAGATGCTAACCAAAAGGTCAGCAGTTTAAATATACCAGCCACTCCTTGGAAACCCTATGGGGCAGTTCTACTCTGTCCTATAGGCTCGCTATGAGTTGGAATCAACTCGATGGCAACAGGTTTTTTTTTGGTTCTATAAAGTCCAGCTCAGATATTATCTATAACAGGAAGCCTATTTGCCTTACTTCACCCTACTTTACTTGATAAGATGCTTCTCTATGTTCCATTAAGATTCCCCTCATTTGTCATACTTCCCACTGGTTTTATCATCCTATCTTTATTTCTTTCTGTCTTCCCCTTTGCACCATGAATTCCTGGAAGGCAGGGAGTGTGTACTATTCCTCTTTGGATCCCAACCACCCAGACCAGCACCTGCCATATAGGAAGTGATCAATTAAGAAAGAATGGATGAATAGACTGAAGGACTCCCCTCTTACAACCCTCTTTATAACCTAGAGTTTAAAACAAAACAGCATCCATCGTACGAAAAATATTCTACAGACATGTAATTTTCAGCTACCATAATCACATTTTGAAGTGATAGTTTTCCTTTAACAAAGCTATCACTTCTCCATCCAATTCATAATTAAAGCAAAAAATCGAAGTAATTGACACTATATGATTTCCTCAGTTAATGAGCTCAACCGCTAACCAACAGGTTGGAGGTTTGAGTCCACCCAGAGGTACCTCAGAAGAAAGGCTTGGTGATTTACTTCTGAAAAATTAGACATTGAAAACCCTGTGGGGCACAGTTCTACTCTGACACCCATGGGGTTGCTGTGAGTCAGAGATGATCTGGTGGCAACTGGTTGGTTTATTACGTCCTTACCCACGTTACGGATGAGAACACTGAGGACCCAAAGTGACTTCCCCAAATCTACTGACCTGCTGCAGAGTTATAAGGTCTGAAAAAGATCTTATGTCCTGAGTCCTGTATTACTTCTATTACAGTCAATATCCCCTCCAGAGATCGGTGCACACCCTCCATTACAAGTGTCAACCGTTGTTGTTAGGTGCCATCGAGTGGGTTCCGACTCACAGCAACCCTATGTACAACAGAGGGAAACACTGCTTGATCCTGCACCATCCTGACAATTGCTGGTGTGTTTGAGGCCTTCTTGCAGCCACCTTGTAAATTCATCTCATTGAGGGCCTTGCTCTTCCTCGCTGACCCTGTACTTTACCAAGCCATGATGTCATTTATCCTCGTTTCTATGACATTTTGGCTGTACTTCTTCCAAGACAGATTTATTGGTTTTTCTGGCAGTCCATCATATTTTCAATATTCTTTGCCAACATCATAAATTCAAGGGCATCAATTCTTCTTTGGTCTTCCTTATTCCATGCCCAGCTTTCCCATGCGTATGAGGCGACTGAAAACATCATGGCTTGGGTCAGGTGCACTGTAGTCCTCAAAGTGACATCTTTGGTTTTTAACACTTTAAAGAGGCCTTTTGCAACAGATTTGCCCAATGCAATACATCATTTGATTTCTTTACCGATGCTTCCATGGGTGTTGATTGTGAATCCAAGTAAAATGAAATCCTTGACAACTTCAATATTTTCTCCATTTATCACAATGTTGCCTATTGATCCACTTGTGAGGATTTTTGTTTTATGTGGAGGTATAATCCATACTGAAGGCCACAGTCTTTGATTTCTGTCAGTAAGTGCTTCAAGTCCTCTTCATTTTCAGCAAGCAAGGTTGTGTCATCTGCAAATCTCAGGTTGTTAATGAGTCTTTCTCCAATCCTGATGCCGCATTCTTCACATAGTCCAGTTTCTCGGATTATTTGCTCAGCATATAGATTGAGTAAGTATGGTGAAAGGGTACAACCCAGATGCACACTTTTCTTGATTTTAAACCACTCAGTATCCCCTTGTTCTGTTCAAAGAGCTGCTTCTTGGCCTATGCATGAGTTCTGCATGAGTACAATTAAGTGTTCTGGAATTTCCATTCCTCATAATGTTATCCATACTTGTTATGATGCACACAGTCAAACGCCTTTGCATAGTCAATAAAATACAGGTAAACATCTTTCTGGTATTCTCTGTTTTCAGTTAAGATCCATCTGACATCAGCAATGATACTCCATGTCCTTTTCTGAATCCAGCTTGGATCACTCACAGTAAAAAGGTTTCAGTGGAGCTTCCAGAAGAGGACAGACTAAGAAGAAGGTCTTGGTGGTCTACTTCCAAAATAGACTGGCCAGTGAAAACCTTATGAATAGCAGTGGAACAGGTGTCAACTAGTTATCTGCATTCTGAACCTGAACTTCGAAGTTCACGAAAATACTAAGTACTCATGAAAAGAAATATATTGTTAACCTTTGTTACCATATGAGAACTTTTTGAGCAATCAAAATGTTACAGATTTGATCTGTATTCTTTATAAAAACAAATGCTCATTGTAATTTGTGCTAATGCCATGAATTAAAAATTTAACTTTTAATGGATGGGGCCAGTGTAGGGGGACCAAGTCTTACTGGGGCTGACACTGACCTTTACAATGTCTTTCTTTCAGGTGAATAGAATAGGCTTTTTGTAGTGCCTAAATAAGTTTTGTTCAGCATTCATAATCAAGTAGATTCAGTGCTGACAATATGAATGTATTCTTATTTAATGAGTACTATAAATATTCCACTTTTTCCAATAGGATTAACTTCTTACAATCTCTTGCTGAAGACAATAAAAACATTCTATATTTAGAAGATATTTTTGAACATTATTTTTAGTTCTCTGAAATAGGCACAATAAGTGTCCATCATCATCATCATGAAGTAATACATAATATATATTGAGTTTCTACAGAAGTCTGGCTGTGGATCTACAATTTTTACGACAAGAAGGAAAGAATGTGGAGCAAAGATGCGCTCATCTGTGAGTCCCTGGAGGGAAGCAACCATGCCTCACTCATCACATTTTGCCAGTTCTCCTTGAAGTGCCTCCACACATTCAGTCATTAAATGTTTATTGCAGGTATGACTCAATGTTTATAGACATAGACTTAATACGCAGACAAAAGACCAAAAGGTCTGGAAAATCAGCTCCACTGGTAATTCCCAACCAGCACTTTATAACACCCCAGCGTCCCTCTGTCAAAATTTTTTAAATTCTTCATACAAAATCAATTTCCATTCAGTTTAGTAAAAAAAAAAAACAGAATTTCATTAAGTTTTGAGAAACTGTTTTTTTTAAAGTTACCATTTTATCCTTTTTCAAATAGCTGAAAGAATGAACAGAATTTCATCACTTTCAAATAAATACTTGCTAATATCTAAGATTAATAACCACCATGCATCTGTCAGTTTGTTGTACTGTGTTAGCTTGTGTGTTGCTGTGATACTGGAAGCTTTGGCACCAGTATTTCAAATACCAGCAAGGTCACCCTTGGTGGACAGGTTTCAGCAGAGCTTCCAGGTTAAGAAGACTAGAAAGAAGGATCCAGCATTCCACTTCTGAAAAAACTGGCCAGTGAACACCTTATGAACAGCAGTGGGACACTGTCTGATATAGTGCTGGAAGATGAGTCCCACAAGTTGGAAGGCACTCAAAATACGACTAGGGAAGAGCTGCCTCCTCAAAGGAGAGCCGGCCTTAATGACACAGATGGAGTCAAGCTTTTGAGACCTTCATTTGCTGATGTGGCATGACTCAAAATGAGAAGAAACAGCTGCAAACATCCATTAATAATTGGAATGTGGAACATATGAAATATGAATCTAGGAAAATTCGAAGTTGCCGAAAATGAAATGGAAACCATAAACATCAATATCCTAGGCATTAGTGAGCTATAATGGACTGTACTGGCATTTTGAATTGGACAATCATATTATCTACTATGCCAGGAATAACAGCTTGAAGAGGAATGGTGTTGCATTCATCATCAAAAAGAACATTTCAAGATCTATCCTGAAGTACAACGCTGTCAGTGATAGAATGATATCCATATGTCTACACAGAAGACCAGTTAATACAACTATTATTCACATTTATTCACCAACCACTAAGGCCAAAGTTGAAGAAACTAAACATTTTTACCAACATGCAGTCAAATGCAATGATAATTAATAGTGGGAATGCAAAAATTGGAAACGAAGAAAGATCAGTAGTTGGAAAATATGGCCCTGGTGATAGAAATGATGCTGGAGATCCCATGATAGAATTTTGAAAGACCAACCAATGCTTCTTTGCAAATACGTTTTTTTTCAACAACATAAACAGTGACTATACACACAGACCTCACCAGAAGAAATACACAGGAATCAAATTGACTACATCTGTGGAAAGAGATGGTGGAAAAGCTCAATATTATCACTCAAAACAAGGCCAGAGGCTGACTGTGGAACAGACCATCAACTGCTCATGTGCAAGTTCAAGTTGAAGCCGAGGAAAATAAGAACAAGTCCACAAAGGCAAAAGTACAATCTTGAGTGCAGCCTACCTGAATTTAGAGACCACCTCGAGATTAGATTTGACACACTGAACACTAATGACCAAAGACTAGATGAGTTGTGGAATGACATCAAGGACATCATACATGAAGAAAACAAGAGGTTATTAAAAAGACAGGAAAAAAAGAAAAGACTAAAATGGATGTCAGAAGAGGCTCTGAAGGTTGCTCTTGAACACAAAGTAGCTAAAGCAAAGGAAGAAACGATGAATTAAAAGAGCTAAACAGAAGATTTCAAAGGGGGGCTGGAGAAGACAAAATAAAGTATTATAACAAAATGTGCAAGGAACTGGAGATTGGAAACCAAAAGGGAAAAACATGCTTGACATTTCTCAAGCTGAAAGCACTGAAGAAAAAATTCAAGCTTCGAGTTACAGTATTGAAGGATTCTACCGGGAAAATACTAAATGACACAGGAATCATCGAAAGAAGATGGAAGGAATACACAGTCACTGTACCAAAAAGAATTGATTGACCTTCAGCCATTTCAGGAGGTAGCATATAATCAAGAACAAATGGTACTGAGGGAAAAAGTCCAAGCTACACTGAAGGGATTGGCAAAAAAGTAGGCTCGAGGAACTTACAGAATACCAATTGAGATGTTTCACCAAACAGATGCAGCTGTGCAAGCACTCACTCATTTATGCCAAGAAATTTGGAAGATGGCTACCTGGCCAACCAACTGCAAGAGATCCAATTTTGTACCCATTTCAAAGAAAAGTGATCCAACTGAATGTGGAAATTATCGAACAATAACATTAATATTACACACAAGTAAAATTTTGCTAAAGGTCATTCAAAAGCAGTTGCAGCAGTACATCTACAGGAAGCTACCAGAAATTCAAGCTGGATTCAGAAGAGGACTTGGAACGAGGAATATCATTGCTGATGTCAGATGGATCTTGACTGAAAGTACAGAATACCAGAAAGATATCTACCTGTGTTTTATTGACTATGCGAAGGCATTTGACTCTGTGGATCATAACAAATTATGGATAACATTGAGAAGAATGGAAATTCCAGAACACTTAATTGTACTCATGAGGAACCTATACATAGATCAAGAGGCAGTTGTTCAAACAGAACAAGGGGATACTGAATGGTTTAAAGTCAGGAAAGGTGTGCGTCAGGGTTGTAACCTTTCACCATACTTATTCAATCTGTACACTGAGCAAATAATCCGAGAAACTAGACTATTTAAACAAGAACATGGCATCAGGATTGGAGGTAGACTTATTAACAACCTGAGATTTGCAGATGACACAACCTTGCTTGCTGAAAATGAAGAGGACTTGAAGCAATTACTGATGAAGATCAAAGACCACAGCCTTCAGTATGAATTATGCCTCAACATAAAGAAAACAAAAACCCTCACAACTTGAGCAATAAGCAACATTATTATAAACGGAGAAAAGACTGAAGTTGTCAAGGTTTTCATTTTACTTGCATTCACAATCATCATCCATGAAAGCAGTAGTCAAGAAATCAAAGGACTCACTGCATTGGGCAAATCTGCTGCAAAAGATCTCTTTAAAAAGATAAAATGCAAAGATGTCACTTTAAGGACTATGGTGCTCCTGACCCAGGCCAAGGTATTTTCAATCGCCTCATGTGCATGTGAAAGCTAGACAATGAATAAGGAAGACCAAAAAAGAATTGACACCTTTGAATTATGGTGTTGCCAAAGAATACTGAAATGTACCATGGACTCCCAGAGGAATGAACAAATCTGTCTTGGAAGAGGTACAGCCAGAATGCTCATCAGAAACAAGGACGTGAGACGTCATCTCACATACTTTGGACATGTTATTGGAAGGCAGTAGCCCCTGGAGAAGGACGTCATGCTTGGTAAAGTAGACGGTCAGTGAAAAAGAGGAAGACCCTCAATGAGATGGATTGACACAGTGGCTGCAACAATGGATTCAAGCATTACCATGATCATGAGGATGGTGCAGGACTGGGCAGTGTTTCGTTCCATTGTACATAGGGTCGCTATGATTTGGAACTGACTCGATGGCTCCTGACAACAACAACAATGATTAATAAACAACAATTTGTTTCTGACAATTACTTGTGTTACAGCTTGGCCAAACTCTTGAATGTAACGGCATGCCCACTGAAATGTTAGAGGATCCAGCAATGCACTCTGCACCAAAAGGAGCAGGAGAGACTAATTCCAGTCCAACATAGACTATGTTCCCTACACAACCGCCTGATCAGGCAAATCCTGGCTGTATCAATCAACTGTGAGCAAGAAAGGTATAGACATGGTCATGCGGGTGGGAGGCATAGAGGTAACAGTTTTCAGAGGCATAGGTGCTGAGGTGTACTCTTCTGCTTGTTTCTAGTTTCTTCAGTTTTATATTTCCATTAGAAAAAAGGAAAAGAGTGGGGATGTGGAGCTCAAAAGCATGAAGTCAAAATTTGAATGAAATGTATATGCTACTCTGCCTTGTCATGAATATAAATGTGGTTTGCTCTATGAAATAATTATATTCCTGAAAAGCAGAGTGTGAATACATTTTCTCATGAATAAAGTCACATTTTATGCACACTAAAGGAGCTACTCAAAGGACGCTCACGGTGCGTATGTGCATGTGTGTTTATATATGTTTGTGTATCCTTCTAAATGAAGGATTTACTCTCTAAAATGAATGCTGTAGTGGTTAAGAGCTCGGCTGCTAACCAAAATGTTGGCAGTTCAAATCCAACAGCTGCTCCTTGGAAACCCTATGGGGCAGTTCTGCTCTGTCCTTTAGGGTCATTATGAGTCAGAATCAACTCAACGGTAATGGGCTTTTGGTTTTTAACTGAGTTTTGCTATGTCTGCATTTTTACATTTCAGATACAGTTATAGCAGGCTATTCAGGTTTCAAAGAAGTAAAATTAAATTCTGAGAACAGTTTGAAATGGGATCAACTTATGATACAGAAGCACATTATCCAGTCTTCCACAGCTATGGAGGCCCATGTAATTCAGAGACTTATGGGAAAGTAGGAAACGCTGGTGGCATACAGGCGGCCTAGTGGGTAAGTGCTATGGGTGCTAACCAAAAGGTCAGCAGTTTGAATCTACCAGGCACTCTTCCAAAACTCTGTGGGGCAGTTCTACTCTGTCCTATAGGGCCACTATGGGTTGGAATCGACTCAACATTTTTTTTTTTAATGTTATAGTAATAATCAAAATAGAGATCATTCCTTTCAACCAATCTGAGACATATTTTAAAGCTCGGTCTACAGCACTGAAAAGCAGGGAGGAGGGCATTTAAATGCTTTTATAGGCATGATGGTAAAGAGCAAATTACCTGGTTGATTATGTTTTCTTTCCAGATTGTTGCTCTTGAGAGTTCTATGAGTCTCGCTCAAAAAACAAAATCACAGACAAACGCTCGACTCTGTAAACATAACCTGAATCTGCAAATCAAAAAAGGATGAGTCCAATGAAGACAGAGAGAGTAACACATACATTTCTCTAACCTCAGAGACAGCACAATGAAAGCACGTGAGCATTGTGGGATAGTTATGGTGGTTTTTAAGCAAATATGTAATCAAGAAAATGGGAGTTGGATTTTTTTTTACCTTTGATGTACAAGCTCCATAAACCAGAAAAAGATTTCCTCAGACACAAAGCAGGAATTCTGAGTCTCTTGAAAGCATAGGGAGCTTAAGCACAGGCAGCAAAACAGTAGGCCACAGAGATGGCGATAATGGAGGGATAAAAGGAAACTGAGTACACTAAGGATTGTTTCCCGCTCTCTGCCACGGCTGACCAACGAGCGCAGCATGTCCCAAATTGTCTTCAAGGAACATCACTCGTGTCACTTGTGTGGGAATGCTGAGAGTAAGAGTCGGAGATACTGCTGGGTTAGGTGAAGGAAAGAAAATATGGTCCCTTGATGTAGCCTTTATTTCTATTAAACGCACTGTGAAGATTCAAGAGGAGACTAAGTCTGCAGTGTTTTCCAGAAGATGGAGTCATCAGGGCACTTGTAACTGACATTTTCTTTTTCTTTTGGTTCTATGATTATTTAGACCTAAAAAAAGGACTATATATATATATATACACACACACACACACATACGTATGCATGTACATATGTATATAAAAAGCCAAAGGAAAAAAAAGAAACCCATTGCCATTGAATCAATTCTGACTCATAGCGACTATAGGATAGAGTAGAACTGCCCCGTAGGATTTCCAGGAGTGGGCAAAGGATTCGAACTGCCGACATTTTTATGAGCAACTGAGCTCTTACCCACTGCTCCACCAGGACTCCAGGTATATATATATATATATATATATATATATATATATATATATATATATATATATTTTAAGTCAGCTAATATACTGGAACTTATAAAAATAAATTATTGATTGATTAATCAATTAATTCCATATACTAGCTGCTAGGCATAAAGAGGAAACCCTGGTTGCGTAGTGGTTAAGTGCTATGGCTGCTAACCAAAAGGTCAGCAGTTCAAATCCACCAGGTGCTCCTTGGAAACTCTGTGGGGCAGTCCTACTCTGTTCTATAGGGTCGCTATGAGTTGGAATCCAACGGCAACGGGTTTGGGTTTTTTTTTTTTTTTAGGGATAAGGAAAAGATTGGGAGACCATCCCTGCCCTCAAGGCATATCTTTTTTTCAACTAGCCAGAGGCCTAATTGTCTGTTTGTCTCTATGAGGAATATGTGAGATGAAGAATATATTTATTGACTGATAAATGAAAATATCCTCTAGTGCAGTCCACAGCTGCATCAGGAAAGGAGAGTAAACAGCTACTCAGTTCTGGTTGCATACTATGCTATGTATCTTCACATATTTTTTTATTAGTTCTGACTCATGGTGACTCCACGTACAACAGAATGAAATGTTGCCTGATCCTGAGCCATCTTCATAATCATTGGTATGCTCAAGTCCCAGGATTGTGGCTATTTTGAGTATTCTCCAACCTAGGGGGCTAATCTTCAGGCATTATATGGGACAATGCTCCTTTGTGAGCCATAGGGTTTTTACTGGTTAATTTTCAGAAGGAGATCACCAGGCCTTTCTTCCTTGACTGTCTTAGTCTGGATGTTCTGCTGAAACCTGTCCACCAAGGGTGACCCTACTGGTATTTGAAATACCGGTGGCATAGCTTCCAGCATCCCAGCAACACACAAGCCACTACAGTATAGTAAACTGATAGAAGGCTTGTGGTCTTCACATATAATATCCTTTTAAAATCTCCATCTTTGCTTTCATTTGCATTCAAATTCTCAGAAATGCAATATTCAAAAATGTCTAGAATCAAAACAAGAATGGGCTATGTAAAATGCATATTTAAACATGATTCTCTCACTGAAAAATCTTCAAAGGTCTTCTCATTGACACATAGAATCCAAAGTACTTGCACAGGATACAAGGTCTTTTATGATTTGACTCCTTTGTGCGTCTCAAGAGCCCCAGGTACCACACTCCCCCTTTTTGATTTTGTACTTAAGGGGAAAGAAAAAGGCATCAACTTGAAGCTTTCTTAACATAGCACATTTTTTCATATTTCTGTGCTCTTATTAATGATTTTCTCCATTTAAGACTCAGTCAAGTGTTACTTTCTCTTAGAAGCCATCTTGGTTATTGCCTCCTTTCCTTCCCTCCTGCTCCATACTGAATAGGCCCAAGTAAGGGTCCTCCATGGGGATCCCATAGCTCCACGTCCCTTCTTCCATTATACCACTTATCATGTTGAGTTGATATCTATTCATGCACCGGCTTTCCCTCTCTAGACTGTAAGCTCCTCAAGGACTAGAACAGCATTTCTTATTCATTCTTTAAAGGTTCTGAGTACAGTACCTGTGAGAAACTCAAGAACTACTAGTTAAAAAAAAAAAAAAATTAGGATACTGAAATTGAATTTCTCAAAGATCAAACATAGAACAGAATATTCTGTAATACCCTGAATTCTTCCTTTTTTTTGAGTAATAACACTTTTTAGCTGGGTTCTATGCCTAAACAAAGATTAAGAATCACTTGACTCTTCTGAAATTAGGACACCTTATGAAATAATCAGAGACATTTAATAAGAATAATAATAGTGGTTCAAACGCAGATTCTGATTTAGTAGGTCTGGGGCGGGGCCTGAGACTCTGCATTTGTTTTTTATTTACTTACTTTTATTGTACTTCAGATGAAGGTTTACAGAACAAACTAGTTTCTCATTAAGCAGCTACATTTTTCTTCAGCTCTGTCCAGGACCCGCAACTGTGATCCCTGTCATGAGACTCTGCATTTCTCACAAGCTGCCAGGTGACATGGTTACGCTTGTCCTGGAGTAGCAAGGAAGTGGGTCACCTGTCTAAATCCATTTTGAGTGGACTTACTGAGGCTTTTGTGCTTGACATTCTAAGAAGAAAAGCTGTCAGATCTTATCAGATCTTAAGAGTAAGGGGAAAAGGAAGGAGGCCCTCTGCCTCTCTGTGGTGAAGGAATCTACACTGATCTGAATTCCAAGACAGTCCCACAGCCTTGGCAGTTATAGTCCCAGTAGGAGGCTTCATTCACAAACTTCCCCAGCCATTACTGGGTTGAAAACTGGCAGTGTTAGCTGACGCTCTGGGAATGGACTAACGCATGATGTTACACAGGAAATGGGAAGTGTCATGTTTGTACTTGAACAGGCACTCTGGAAGGCAAGCTGTTGATGACTGGAAGGGGAGCTAGTGATGGGGAAAAAACTGTAAAGCAGAAGGAATGGGTCAGATGAACGTTCAAAATTTAAGAGTTAAGTAGATGAGATGGCATTTGGGGGATACCTAGAACAATGGGGGTAAGAGGCATGGTGCAAATATCTGGACTTGAGTATATGAAGAGAACTTTGCTCTGAAGTGGTTGCCCTGCTGGCACTGTGAATAAATACTTATGGTGGTACCACTCCACTGGCTGGGTGCTTTTTGTACAGCCAAAGAACTGAGATCCTGCTATGGATTGACATTTCCAACACAATACACACAGATTTTAAAATTCAAGACAACATTTAGGAACATACTTTTGGATGTTGGAACATGCTAGTTTTCCTAACTCAAATGCATTGTGAGAAAGTCCCAAATGGATTGAGAACCCTGCTCTGTGACGATCTCTCTCTGCCAGGTCCCATACCCAGAAAAGAACAATGGCCAACCGCTTGTAGTACGCCAAGAATGAAACTAATTTTAGGCTATTTTATTCTGCTCTCCTCTCTAGAGGCCAAGAGGCAGAAATTAAATTAAAACCCATAGATCAAAAGCTTAACTTCTCTTCTAGAAATGCACTCTCACATTAGTTAACATTCATAATACCAGCCCTTGTGTGGTTTTGTGACTTTCAAGTTAATGTCTTTTTCAGCCAATGCTCCAGTTTCCTGCTGGTCCAATCAGTGGGTCTCATTTGGAAATCTGAGCATCTAGGATGTCACACAGGGAGATGTGTTGACTGCCTCGTGGGGAAGAGGTGGTGGCCTCCATCAAAGGCCTGGTCCTCTCGTCAGAAATGCTGCCACCACCTTTCTTTCTGCGTGGTTCCCCACTCTGTCCATGTGGCTCCCATGTCTGTTAACTGTGTATAATGAGGTAGTTTCATCAATCCTGTGTAATTGGCACACGGATTGTTTTGGCTTCCACCAGGACTAGGTGTGTTTTATTTTAACTAAAACTGAATATATAACTCTAGTGAAGGAAAAGGAAAGTTAGTTTTTGTCTCAAGCAGAGGAAAGCCTTTAAAAGAGGGCTGAGGCAACATCCTTCACTTTAGAAATAATCCTTTTGGGCTAGTTTAAGAAACACAAAAGGATTTTCTTTTTTAATTTTTTTCTTTAAGTTCTTGCATTGCCATATTCCACAGAAAGTACCAGTTGACTGCTACAAAAGAACAGAATCCATCATTCCAGACCAATCCAGATAAGTTTGGGAATCCAAAGGCAGAAGGATGAAACATATCACTTCCCTCCTAGCACCAGGTGAGGAGTCAGTCTATGGAGTGGAGGACAGAAAAGTGGAGCAGCCTCAGTAGAGAATCAATGGAAACTGGCCACCTCAGCTTGAGGAGGACCTTTGAGAGGTAGAAGGGATCCAAAAAATTCCTGAGGCTTCCTGAGTGCTGGGCGTGGAAGCCAGCTAAAAATTATGAATTATGTTGCCTCAGGGGATCATATCTACAGTGTCAAATGAGGGACCTGCAGATGAGAGTGGCCAGTTTCAGGGGGACAACAGTACCAGCAGGAACCAAAAAAGGCCCTGAGATAGCAGTGGCGGTGATGGTGATGGTGGTGGGATGCCTCTTACTGATCACGCCCAGCGCTCTGGCACAAGTTGCCCTAGTGTTGGAAAATTGAACCATGGATGCAGCTAGGGCAGAGAGTAAGACCCGGGACAATGTGGGACAAATGAAGCCAGTGGAGCCTTTTCATGGATTTAATTGTGTCCTCCCCCAAAACATCTGTCAACTTAGCTGGGCCATGAGTCCCATTTATTGTGTGATTGTCTACCATATTATGTGATTTTCCTATATATTGTAAATCCTATCACTATTATGTAATAAAATAGATTAGCAGCAATTATATTGATGAAGTCTAAGAGATTAGACAGTGTTTTAAGCCAGTCTCTTTTGAGATCTAAAAGAAAGAAGCAAGCAGAGGGACATGAGGACCTCATACCACCAAGAAAGCAGTGCCAGGAGCAGAGTGCATCCTTTGGACATGAGTGAGGTTCCTGTGCTGAGATGCTCCCAGACCAAGGAAAGACTGATTCATCACGAGGACCTTCTTTCAGAGATGACAGAGAGAGAAAGCCTTCCCCAGGAGCCGGTGCTCTGAATTCAGACTTCTAGCCTACTGGACTGTGAAAGAATAAACTTCTCTTTGTTGAAACCATCCACTTGTGATATTTCTGTTATAGCAGCACTAGATGACTAAGACAGGCTAGAGGACCAAATAAGGACCAGAAGCCAGTAAGCAGCTTCTGGTCCTTATTTGGTCCTCTAGCCTGTCTTAGTCATCTAGTCAGGTCTCTTCTGCAATGACATGATGTTGTGTTACGTAACTCTTTGCACCAGAATGCCATCCAAGAAAAGGGATGGAGAAGAGAAGGGGCTTTGGGAAAAAACTTTACTCAATGCTAGTGAGTTACAAGAAGTGACAGAATAAACAGGAAGTGATTCAGTTATACATAATAGGCAAGATGAATCCACCTTTCCAAAGTCTCTCACTCTCCCTCTTCCTGCTCTTTCATCTAACAGAAATAGGGCTCAAGGGGAAGTTCAGGTAAGTTATACAGATATAAAAAGACAAATATTCTGCCCATCTTTATTGTGTAATAAGTAAGGATCTGAAAAGGAACTCCTCTCCATTTCATAGCTCAAAAGGCTTGCTTATTCCTCCTCCTCCGCTGGTGAGAAAATCCAGTTAAATAAATGTGCCTTTTCTCCCCGATGCAGAGCAAAAGAAAATAACCTTGTCAATGGATTTAAGAAGCTGTTACCTTAAAGTGGAACAATGGAGAGGTTACCTACATCCAGTTCTTCAGTGTTATGCTACATAAGTAAGATGTTACTGCCCTATCGTATCAGTAAAAGACCCAATGATGGAAGGGTACCAAACAATATGATATGATATGATATGATATGCATATGATAACGCCACTTCTTACAGTGTGTGTATGATAACGCAAGTAACCTTGCTAAACTCTGCTCTCAGTAAAATTCCAAAGGGCAGAGCTGAAAGGATAGCATCCTTCTCAGATGGCCTGACCAGCATGAGGGCACTAATGTGAGAAACGGTAGTGATGGTTTGTTCCAGACTAAAGACTTTAGGACGCTGTCTCTAAAAGATCTGAGCAGTCAAACATCAGATTCACATCACCAAACTTGTGTTTTCTCTTTTTTTTTTCTTTGTGAAAATAATTTCTTTCACCATTTTTCATTTTCTATGTTTTCTGAGTTTTAAGTCTTCAAATGGAAAGACTAGAGTCTCTCCTATGGCGAACACTGAAAAATCAAAATTACCTCCTTCGATGCGTGTTCTGTGCTTACATCTACCCCTCGATATATAAAATTGGGTCCGTCCGACAATCAGGTAGCATTGCCTGGAGAGCATTTACATGTGTTTATGTTATCTAAAGATCAAACTTTAAACATTAATGGTTCCAACAGCACATTACCAATTTTAAATGCACTGGACTGATACCCTCTATTTTACTTGCCTGCAGAATTAAACCTTTGCAAGCCCTATTGAGTCACTTTGGCTGTGGCCCAAATGATACCATATGATTGTTAAGACAGCAGAAATTGCTGGGGCAACCATGTTGCTCTACAGTCACTTCTTAATCATGGAAACTGCTCAAGGCATTCATGTATTCATTAATATTCTTTGAATATTTATTGTGTTCCAGAAAGCACCATGTTACTAAAATGTCTACAATCACATGGAGAAAGTAAAACATTCCCATGTTCATAACTCATATGATTACTCAGATCTTTTAAAGACATCTCTAAATCTAAAGATAGCTTCAAAAAGCTTTGCACTGTTCATCTTCAGGCTCCCCCAGAAAGTCCAAGATCTTCTAAACCAAACACTTGCAAGCTAAAGAAAAACTATGACTCTCAACTATACATTGCATTTTATCTGGAAATCTTAAGTTTCATTATGTTCATCTGCCCAGTGCTTTCTAGAATGTTCTGCTATAGCTTCGAAGACAAAGTACACAGAAATCATTCAGTGGAGCTACTCATTCTCATAGTAAGTATTTTCACCATTTTTTCTTGGTTGCTAAAGAAGTAAAATGTATTCAGATTGCTTGACATAAATTTGCACAGTTTTAAAATCTAATATATACACATTTAACCTATTGATCATTAACAGGTTTATTTCATAATCCCTTATAACCAAAGTACATATGTTCAGCCGAACTTACTTTAGCAAAAATTTTACATTAAAATTCATAACAATATGAAAATAAACACAGATGTTGATAAAGGTTGGGTGACTCTGCCATGCTTTATCAACTTAGCAGCAGAACCAGGACTAGAATCTCTTTCTCTGCTATGAAGCATTTATAAATTACAGAATATACCTTAACCATGGAAGTTTACTAGTTAGTGTAATGAAATATGAGACTGAATAGTTCACTCTTTTTAAAAATATTCAACACTGAGCAACATATAGACATGGGCCAGCATCTGACTCCACAATGAGATAAAACTGAAATAGCTAAACAATTACAGTATTTATATATGCACGGGCAGCTGATATATCATAGTAGAAACAGAATGGCTTTGGAGCATTATAAACTGGGCTTGAATCTCAGTCTTGTCTTTCGATTAGTATTAACATGGTATTTATTTCTCCGTCTCTTTATTTTTAACCTATCTGAGTTTCTTAATTAGGACCAACGATTAGGAAATTAAGAAATTAGAACCAACAGTATGCTGTCTACATGAAAACCACTTTAAACATAAAGACTCAGACAAGTTAAAAGTGCCCATGCTTTGTACTACTCCTGAAGAAGGTTTGTGTCTTGCAGCTTTTTCAGCTGTAATCTATTTTTATCATACTGAAGGCTTATTGGTGAGATGGTAGACTGTAGCAGAAGGGAAGCATTCTATAATCTTCTTACTAAGTCTCAGGCAGTTAGTGGTACTTGATTTTGAAGTGTGGTCTTTGCAAATGTTTCTGTCCCTTCTCAAGGGGAATAGATATTTTTCCCTTCTGCACCTACTCCCTCCCTGGTTGAAGTACCCTAAACTTATTTCCTTAAAGCCCTGCCTCCTGACGACTGTTTTTTCTCTTTCTTTCCTTCCTTCCTTCCTCCTGCCTTCCCTCCCTCCTTTTCTTCCTTCCATCCTTTCTTTCTCAGGTGAGATAGTGATAAAATAAGACAGAGTTCCCTTCTCCTAGCAGGGATAAGGCATCAGAATTGTTCTTGGAAAAAGTCCTTCCCCTGGAGACTAGGCCCTTGTTAGGGAGAAGAATTTAGACGGTTTCTCTTCCCTTCCCTCTCCCAGGGCCACAAGGGGAAACTTCTTAGATCCTCATCATGAGAATTTGGTGAGGTTTCTGAGGGCAAAGTCCAACAAATATGGGGGCCGTCTATGACTATGGCCACCAGGAGTTTTTCAGTCTCATTCTAGTCCGTCCTCAGCTTCCAGTAATTCAGTAAAATTACTATTTCAATGTTCCTACTAATTTATGGTGTCTTGCAAGTTCTATTCCAGGTGAACAGATGTTCTCTGGATGCATCTGTCTTTCTAGATTTCAGGGGGGTGGTTTTCCCTATGACCTCAATTCTCTAATAGGATTGATTTTCTCTAATTGATTTTCAATTTTTCCAGGTTTTTCTTGTTGTAAGGATGGGAATGATGACTTTCCAGCTCTTTACATGTTGGAAATGAAATCAGTAGTTACCAGACTTTTCTCTTCTTGTCTATGAAAATCTTAGCAACTTACTAAATCTCTTTGTATCCTTTTTTTTTAATCTGCAAAATGGATATAAAATGACTTATTTCACGATGTTGTTGTGAAGATTGTAGGGGATTATCTCTATAAAGCACCTACTACAAAGCCTGGCATAAAGTAGGGGCTCAGTAAATGCTATCTCTGTCCCCATATAATGCCACGTAAACAATTAAAAGAAGTGAATTATTAATTTGCCCACTTGCTTTACATTTATATAAACATGGCATAATTTTTATAGTTAAGCAGATCTTATGTTATAATAGTGTACCAACTAGTCATTTCACAGACGGTAGCTAAAGAAAACAGAATAATCTAATGAATTGCTCATTTCACTGAAATGGTCTGTCTAGTCAGTAAAAATACGCACTAGTTAAATTAGCCGTTGGTTGAACCAACCTGTCAGTTTGGTCAAAGATTCAGTCGTGAAGTTCTAGATTGGCCTTGAAGAACAGAGAATGGTGTTATGCTCTTTTTCTTCCCTTGTTCAGAATAATATATACCATGATCCATGATACGATTATCAGGGTTATATACTCAAGGAAACAAGATCAACTAGATAAATGGACTGATTTTTTCCATGGCAGATCACCATATTTTATCCATAGAGCCAATTTTGGATCTTTTTTT
Organism: Loxodonta africana; assembly: GCF_030014295.1. Lineage (NCBI taxonomy): Eukaryota > Metazoa > Chordata > Mammalia > Proboscidea > Elephantidae > Loxodonta > Loxodonta africana. Next base: position 42,646,387 of record NC_087366.1, read on the forward strand.
TCAATAGGGAGGAAGCAAATAATATAGTTCTTATGTTGTAAATGGGAAATTAAGACAGAAGGGTAATCCAGTTATGTCTAAAGTTTAATTAGCAATGCTGACAGAAAGACTGGCAGCATTGGTAGAGCTCCTTATTAATGTTGTCAGCATAGCTGCACTGCCTCATCTTATTTTCTTTTCCGAATTTCAATCTGGGCTCCAGGACCAAAGAAGCTCTATTTTGCATGCATCAGTAACAATGAGCAATTTACACTTTGATATCCTCCTCTGAAACGCTACAGCAGCTGTTTGGGAGTCCTCATTCTACTGTGATAAGCAGGTTGGCTGTTTATTTGTCCACGGTTGAATGCACATGCCTAGGGTGTGTGGATGACTGGGTAAAGAGGAAAGAGGAGACAACAACATTTCATGTGAAAATAAGCAAAAAAGGGGGGTTTCGAAACCCAGCTTACTGTTTTCATTTGTGAGGTCTATAATTCATTTTTAAAATGTTAGAATATACCTTTGGATACAATGCTATAGCCTTGTTTCTGAGAATATACGTAGCATTTGGACAGAAAACACTCCTCTGATTGGTACAGAGCAATGGCAGATTTCAGAGTCCCTGGAAGGATGAATTCACAAGAATACTTATCTGGTTATGGAATAAGCACCAGGCACTAGCCAACTCACTCAGTGATATGTGGAAAGTTTTAGATTCTCTACCAGAAATGCTTCCACCACCCATCTGTTAGTCTGTCATGCTGTAGTGGCTTGTGTGTTGCTGTAATGCTGAAAGCTACGCCACCAGTATTTGAAATACCAGCAGGGTCACCCATGGTAGACAGGTGTGAGTGGAGCTTCCTGACTAAGACAGACTAGGAAGAAATGCTTGGCAATCGGCTTCCTAAAATTATCCAATGAAACCCTATGGATTGCAACAGAACATTGATGGACTTGTTTGCTTTAGACACATCAGGAGGGATTAATCAGTAGAGGTAAAGTGGAAGGCCAGCAAGGACAAGGTAGGCCCTCAGTGAGGTGGACTGGCACAACAGCCATAATGATGGGCTTTAATTTGCTGGTGATTGTGAGGATGACATAGGACCAGGCAATGTTTTGTTCTGTTGTATAAGACATCGCCATGAGTTGGAATCAACTCAATGGCATCTATCCATCCATCCAACCATCCATCTATCTGCCCAGCCATCATACATCTGTCTATAATCTTCAGACCTATTACAGAAAAAAAAAAAAAAAAGGTGGGTAGGTGGACTATTAACTGGTATATAATGCCTTATTCAGAGCCCTGGTGGCATAGTGGTTAACTGCTAACCAAAAGGTTGGCAGTTCGAATCCACCAGTTGCTTCTTAGAAACCCTATGGAGCAGTTTTACTCTGTCCTATAGAGCTGCTATGAGTTGGAATTGACTCAACAGCAAGAGGTTCAAGTTAAGGCCTTATTCAAGGAGCCCTGGTGGTGCGGTGGTTAAGGGCTCAGCTGCTAACTAAAAGGTCAGCAGTTCGAGCCCGCCAGCCACACCCAGGAGAAAGACGTGGCAGTCTGCTTCCATAAAAATTACTGCTTTAGAAACCCTATGGGGCAGTCTTACACTGTCCCATAGGGTCATTATGAGTCAGAATCAACTCAACAGTAACAGGTTTTAATGCTTTATTCTTTACTATTAAAAATCTATGTGGAGATTCTTAATATGTATGGTTTTATCCCAGTGTGTATATTAAGAAAACCTGTTTAATTTGTTCCCATTATCAAATAAGCATTAATCATTCGGCTGTCATCCTAGATAGCCCTAGTGTACTTTTCAATACATGAGCATGTGCTCTGTTTAACTGAGAAACATAGTGACAGAGGAGAGGGAACTGAGCCCCTGGCCTGCCTAATGTGGGGGTGTGCTAGAGTCAGTGATAAGAAGCCTGGCTGCCTCCTGGGTTCTCTCAGATCGTGACATGTTCTGCTATGCTGTTTAGGGAAACAGTGTTAGGTACAGAATGGGGACCTAAGATAGCAACAGCTGCCATTTATTGAGAACTGGTTATATGCAAAGCTTTTAATATCCAAGATCTCCTTAATTCTCACAACAGGTCTATCAGGTAGATATTTTCCATCTTGTATGATGTATAATAAAACCAAGGCTTCAAAGGTTAAGTAACTTCCTGTGGCATCACAAAGCAGGAATTTATCAGCAAGTCTGGTTGGCTCCAAACCCTACGCACTAAACCAGGGTTACTACCTATCCTGAATAATAATAATACTTTTTGAACAGTTATTTTGCACTTTATGTAGCTCTACTCATTTAATCATTATAACAACTATAGGGAGTAGGTGCTTTTAATAATCTTTTTAAAGATGAACAAGCTGAAGCACAGAGATTACCATATTTTTCTCAAATAATGCACCCAAGTAAATAACAAGCCCACGCATATAATGCACATAACGTGCTTAGGAAAATAACATGCCAGTGGGCTGCACAGTTGGCCAAAAATGTATAACACGCATATCATTTGCATAAAATACCATAATTTACACAGGAGCACAAAAGTGGAAGAGCCAGAATTAGAACTCAGGTGGGGGCGTTCGTGCCTCAGTGGTAAAATTTTCCCCTTCTATATCTACGGGGCAGTTCTACTCTGTCCTTTAGGGTCACTATCAGTCGGGATTGACTCGACGGCACTGGGTTTACTGGGATATAGGAGGCCCAGGTTCGCTTCCCAGTCAATGCACGTGATGCACGGGCAGTACCTGTCTGTCGGGGGGGCTTCTGCGTTGCTATGATGACGGTCAGGCTTCAGCAGGGCTTTCAGACTTCGATGGACTACGAAGAAAGGCCTGGTGGTTTACTTCTGAAAATCAGCCAAAGAAAACCCTACAGATCACAATGGTTTGATCTATAACCAATTACGGGCATGGCACAGGGCCTGGCAGCGTTTTGTTCCATCGTGTACTGCTATGAGCTGAGGGGTGACTCAATGGCAATTAACAACAAGCACAGTCCAGGAAGAGATGAGGGTGACTTTAACTAGGGTGACAACACAGGAGATGAGAACAAGTCAGGTTTTAAAGTCCTTTTAGTGATAGGACCAGTAGGGCTCCTTGATGCTGGGAGCAATGGGGAAAAGAGAGATCAATCAAGGAGGCTCCAGGTTTGAGTTTGAATAACTAGATGAGAGGTGGAGCCATTTACTGAGATGGGGAAGAATAGTGAAGAAGCAGGGTGAGGGGACAGGAATCAAGAATTGGGCTTTGCCAGACACAAAGTTGAGACATGTTAGATAGCCAAGTGGAGTTGTCAAGTATAAAACAGGACATAGAAATCCAAAACTCAGGGAGTATTCAGATATCAAATTTGGATATAACATATATAGCATACAGATGGCACTTGAAACTATGGGATTATGTTACCTATAACGGAAGATATGTGATTTGTTAATTTAATGCAAATTTGTGCTGGCTGGTTCATTTCCGACTAAAGTGAGAGGAAATGTCTCCACTTTGTGGGATGATCTCGGAGGAAAATGTGTACCTCCTGTGAGCATGGCTACGGGGCACTGGCCATGCTGAGTGCATGACATCAAAAACTGAAGATGGGGGCAGCATAGGAACAAAGAGCTGCTGATGTTTAAAAAGTGGGCACCAGCCTTCCCGTCATTTCAATACTTGGATGTTATGGTTGTGTAAAGTCTCGGGCATCCAAACTCTGCATGAGAATTCTGAAGAGGACGCTGCTTTGATTTGGAGTGAAATCACCTTATTGATTTGAATCGACTTTACCTGAAAGTGTCCATATTTAGTCTGATAGGAGAGAGTTTGGAAGTTGGTGTGCAGAAATAAACATAATTATTGTTTGTGCGTGGCTTTAATATACAGCCTTGTGTTGCTGGGTTCACTTCGATATTAGTTTCTAAGCCAGCAAAGGAGACTGAGCTGCCAGTGAGGCAGGAAGGAGAAGGAGAGCCAGGAGAGCATGGAACCTCAAACACCAACCAAAGTGTTTCAGCAAGAGGTGCAACTTAACAGTCAGTCAAATTAAAGGCAGAAAATATGGAGAGCAGGGGCAACCTAGACAGGTGCGATTAGTTGAATTGAAGGTACAGATGCTCCGTGAGTTGCAAGGCAAAGGGCAAGTGAAGAGACACAGTAACAAATTTTTGTCTTTGAGGAGCTTGCAATCAGGGTAAGGAGATAAGGCATACTCATAACGAGATACATCATAAAACAGGTGTGGCGGTTACTACCAAGTGCTGTCTGTGGTCCAGAAGATCTTAAAAGAAAGGTGAACTTGGATAGCCAGGGAGGGCTTCAAAGGATACACGACTTGATCTGTACTTTAAAGAATGTAGAAATTAGATGAGTAGAAAGAGGGATAAAAGATGTTCCAGGCAATGAGATTTAACCAGAATGTTCAGGTGGGAGATAATAGTCAGTGCACTGGCTGAAACATAAGATTTTTTCCTGAGGGATAATGGAGGATAAGATTAAAGAGATAGAGATCATGGCAATAAAGAGGTTGTGGAGGTGGCTCAGTGGGGTTGTAGGGTAAGGTCATTTAAGTGAGAAAAAAAAAAGCAGAAACTAGAGGAAGATGTTCTACAAGTGAGTACAAATCCAACTATTTCCTTACTGACACAAAATTACCATTAAAAAAAAAAAAAGTACCAAACTAGCAAATAGATTATGCATAATATCTTTTAGGTTCAGGCACAGGCACTAATACTTATTTTATGAAATTTTAAAAACCCATGTAATTATATTCATTCCTTTTAAAAATACCGAACAATTTAGCTTTTTAATTACAAAAGGAAATCTGACACAGGGTTTAGAATTGCGGATTAAGACGACTTTGGGTGGCAAGTCAAACATTCTGATAATGAGCTCCCACATATCTGCTACAGAACCTGTTTTTGCCATTTGAGAAGAATATTCCTAGTGTGGTGACATGTGCAAAATAAGAAATTTAATATTTCAAGCCGTCAAGATGAATGTTATAATATCTGAACAAGAATAAACACCATGATTATTCAATTATCTTGCATCCCAGGGTCTTATTTACCATCAGTTTTCCCAGCATGCTGATCTATTTACCAGTAAATTGAATAATTTCCCCTAAAGGGGATAACACACTCTTACTGACAGCTTGTTTCTAAAAGTCCCTGATTTCATAGCTTTGATACACAGATATAATGTACAGAAATGATCATTTATGTGCATTAGGTCTGATGTAAACAGCAGCTGCAACAAGACTGTATTTGCCTGATCTTATTTCGTTTCTCTTTGGTGGTATTCACATTTTTAAATATCACAGGTTGTGGCAATGTGTGAAACGCAGAGGCACAAATAACAGGCATCTGCACTAACTGATGATTCTGCAGTGTTCTCCTGAAGGCTTTCTCGAATGACGCACGAGGCAACATTACAGCTTCCGTGTTTGTCCAGGAGTATTTGATTAAACTATTAAGCAGAGAATAATGATTACTCTTCTTAGCTTGCCACGTTCCTACTGGTGTCTGGCAGTTTACTTAAAGGAATAGACTAGGTGTTATGTTCTACCAAGGAAATGGCAAAACTGTGTTGACTGTGAGGTTAAGCAGTGGCTTCTTTTTTCTTTTGACTCAGTCATGGTATGTTGAGACAACAAACAAGCACATTAGATACTGACTGATAGTTATGGGTTTCTACTATCCCCAGAGAATTGGAATAAATTTATATTAAGTTAGTCTGATTTTGCTTATGTGATTTTTACATATATATGTATATGCATATCTGGATAGAAAGAAATAAAATATTCATGTAGTCAAAAAAGGAAGTATTGGCCTTTGCGGTAAAGATCTATAGAAAATAGAGAAATGGGCTTGAAAATGTAGAGGACTGTCTTTTTGACACTGTTTTCTTTTTTTTAGAATATGTGTGTAAGGGGAAAATAGTCTTTTATTGGAGGAAAACATTTGTATATTTTCGGCTATAAGAGGTATAAGAATTACAGAAAAGGGAGTGATGTGAAGTAGCCAGTACAATTTTTGTTCTATCACTAGAATTTTAGAGGACCTCACAATAGCATAAAAACTTATTTTATTCTACATTTTTCCAATTAACTAATACTGAACTAAAATTTGTACATACGAATCGCAATGAGTAGACAAGTCTGTCTACCAAAATGTATCAACTAACCCACACATTCTGTGTTTTAGTCACATTGGCTCGAAGTGGGGTGGAAGTTGCAAAATGCAAGAGTAAAGTGAGAAATGTCTCCAACACAATCACCTGCTATTTTGCAGTCACAAGAAGACAGTTCTTGATTTGAAGGTTAGCAGCAGAATGCATACAGCAATTTGCAGAAATGACTTCTAAACTCAAAATATTCAAACACCCAATCAAAAAAGGGGGAAAGGAATTGAACAGACATTTCTCCAAAGAAGATATACAAATAGCCAATAAGCACATGAAAAGAAGCTCAGAGTTTTAAGGGACCCTTCAGCATTTAATTTCAGGGATGCATTTTATAAAAAGAAAAACAAAGCAAGGCAAGTGAGGGTGCTTGCTGATGTTCCAGACCTGTCAGGAGGTAGGTCCAGGCTGGACCCAGACCTTCTGAGTTCTCTCTCTTACACAAATCTACTTATTGTCAATGATTGACTGAATTATATTTTTTCCAAGAACATCCAAGTTTCACACACATACAAATTCACTATATATGAGAAGTTGTACAGAGAAAGGGGCTGAAGTCCATGTCTCAAGTAAATATTAATCTAGCTGTATATGCTTCCACTTTCTCACCATTTGTTCAGATACACACACACACGTGTGTGTGTGTAAGAAGCAGTTTTTTCTAGCTAAAAAAATATAAACACTGGAGTCTATGGAACCAGCAACATACTAAAAGGATTATACACCATGACCAAATGGGATTTCTCTCAGCAATGCAAGAGTGGTTCAACACAAGAATGCCAAGGTAATACCTCACACTACTAGAGTGTAGGAAAAGAACCACATGATTGTTTCAATTGATTCAGAAAAGGCATTTGAAAATCTCACACATTTGCATAATAAAAACACTCAGTAAACTAGGACTAAAAGGGAAATTCTCCAACAGGATAAAATCCACGACTAACACCATACTCAATAGTGAGAGGATGAAAGCTTCCCCCAAGATCAAGAACAGATATGGATGCCTGCTTTCACCAATAATAATAATTAGTAGTAGTAGTGTAGTATCAATAATAATAATTTACACTTCCTCAAAATTAAAAAATTTTGTGCATCAAATGACATTATCAAGAAAGTTAAAAGACAATCTACAGTATGGGAGAAAATATTTGGAAATCATATGCCTGATAAGGTCTTCATATTCAGGATGTAAAAATATCTACAACTCGAGAACAAAAAGACAAACACCCAATCAAAAAAATGGGCAAAGGAATTGAATAGACATTTCTCCGAACAAGATACATAAATAGCCAATAAGTACATGAAAAGATGCTCTACATCATTACAATTGCTATTGAGTCAATTCCAACTCATACCAACCCTATAGGGCTGGCGTCTAGAATTTGCAAGGTTGTAAATCTTTATGGGAGCCGACAGCCACGTCTTTCTCCTGTGAAGCAGCTGGTGGGTTCAAACCATCGACTTTTCGGTTTGCAGTCGAGTGCTTAACCCCTAAGTTACCAAGGCTCCTTTCAACATCATTAAACATTATGAAATGCAAATAAAAACCACATGAGATACCATTTCAGGTACCTAGGATGTCCTATAGGGTCGCTATGAGTCGGAATTGACTCGACGGCAGTGGGAGTGGGGTTTGGTTAGGATGGCTATTATCAAAACATTAGAAAACAACAAATGTTGGCAAGGATGTGGAAAACTGGAACCTTTGTGGGAATGCAGAAACCCTGGTGGTGTTGTGATTAAGAGCTACGGCTGCTAACGAAAAGGTCAGCAATTTGAATCTACCAGGCACTCCTTGGAAACCCCATGGGGCAGTTCTACTCTGTTCTATAGGGTTGCTAGGAGTTGGAATCACCTCGACAGCAGCGGGTTTTGTGGGAATGTAAAATGGTACATTACACATTCTTTGTGGAAAACAGTTTGATGTTTCCTGAAAACATTAAACATAGGACAACCTTATGACCCAGTAATTCTCTTACATATATACCAAAAAAATGTTGAAAGCAGGAATGCAAACAGAAACTTGTATACCGATGTTAATTAAAGCACTTATGCACAATAGTCAAAAGGTGAAAACAACCCAAGTGTCCATCAACATAAGAATGGATAAACACAATGTGGTACAGATATACATTGGAATATGTCTACTTTGCTCACTGAGTCGAATTGTCAACCCTACTTGCTCTGCCAAACCATTGGGTGAAGGTCCGAGGTCAAGAAGGATATGGCTTACGCATAGGCATTGAATGGAACAATGCTTTACTCTCACAGAGAAGAAACAAAGCAAAGCCAATTTCAATAGTGGGTGCTGGTCCCCCATGGCCAGGGGGTTACACCCCACAGTAGCTGATGCAGATATGATGGTCTGCGTGCAGCCCTCTTGTGCTGCAGAAGAAGGACTTCGATTTCTCAACACAAAAAGATAGAGATGTGGGGTTGGCCAGGTGCAAAATGATGCACACACTTAGGCAGTAAGCAGAATGTGTACCCTGAATAGAGAAGGAGTTTCTCTGATAAGGAAGAAGAAAAGACTGAAAAAAGAGAGAGGCTTAGTTTCAAGCCTCCATATCAGGGAATGTTCCAGGCCCCAAAGACTCTGATTAGGTGGTCCATGTGAGGGCTGTAAGGCCATGCAACAGCTCACCCTCCCAACACAGTATTATTCAACCATAAAGAAGAATGAAATCTTAATACATGCTACAACATGGAAGAAGCTTGGAAACATTATGCTGAATGAAATAAGACACAAAATGAGTAATAGTGTATGATTCCACTTATTTAAAATATCTAAAATAGGGAAATTCATAAATAAAAAAGAAAGGAAAAACTGCATTGCCATCAAGTCGATTCTGACTAATAGCAACCCTATAGGACACAGTAGAACTTCCCCGTAGAGTTTCCAAAGACCACCTGGTGGACTTGAACTGCTGACCTTTTGGTTAGCAGCCATAGCACTTAACCACTATGCAACCAGGGTTTCCAGGAAATTCATAGATACAAAAAATATATTAGAGGTTGCTGGGAAGGAGGAGAAATGGGGGAGTTATTGTTTAATGTGTACAGAGTTTCTGTTTGAGGTGATGAAAAGCATTGGGAAATAGATGGTGGTGATGGTTGTACATACAACATTGTGAATGTAAGTAATGTCAGTGACTGTACACTTAAAATGATTAAAATGGCAAATTTTATTTATATATAGTGGCATAGTGGTTAAATGCTATGGCTGCTAACCAAAACATCAGCAGTTCGAATACACCAGGCGCTTCTTGGAAACTCTATAAGGCAGTTCTACTCTGCCCTATGAGTAGGAATCGACTCAACGGCAATGTGGATATATATGTATATGCACGATAAAAAATTTTAAGAAGGTACTTTGTTCAGTCAAGAAGCCGGACTTTTGTTTTGTTTTAAAATCAGAGATATTAGTTGCAGGCAAGGTCACATGGTTGATGTGACCTGTTTAGGGGTAACTACAGGAGAAAATAATCTGTATAGATGGAGGGGAGATGGGATCATGGGTAAGAAAGCATAGGCCGTGGTTGCTAACATTTTCAATTCATTTCTCAGAATCCCAGTAAATAATTTTAGTGATTCAATACTAAAAATAAAATAAAACACTGCTCTCTCACTTGATCTGGACAACAGCACGAGGAGTCATATTTAGCGTAACTCTTTGTTGTATCTATTTTATTGTTAAGGAAATTCGAATTTATTGAGGTTACTTAACTTGACACAGTTCACATAGGTATAATGTCACAAGGTGTGGCCTTCAATTCAAGACTCCTGAGTTGAATTCTGTACCTTGTTCCACTATACAAATACCTTCCAGATTTGTCAGGTTGTAAAATTCGCCTGGGGATAATTCTTAATTAAAGAAACCCAGACTGAACCTACAGTGGGATACCGTTATTACTTGTAAGACTGACATAACGGAAAAGCTTGTCAACATACTCTGCTGCTGAGGCTGCGGGAAAATGGGTACTTTCAAACATTGCTGGTGGAGATGCAAAATGAACAATCGCTGCAGAGGGCCACAGGGCAATACCTACCAAAATTACAAATGTACTTAGTCTACAAACCCACAATTCCACTCCTGGGAATTTACACTATAGACATACCTGCACAATTAAATTATATATGTACAAGAATATTCACTCCGGCCCTGTTTGAAAGAGTAAAGGACTAGACACAAGTTAAATGCCCATCTATACAAGATTGGAAATGTACATTACAGTACTCCCACATAATGGAGAGCCATGCGGTTGTAGTTACAGAATGTGGAAGTTCTTTATGTACTGATGTGTGAAGATCTATAGGATATATTGTTATACATAAAGAAAAATTCTGAATAACATATATAATGTGTTACCTTTTGTGTAAGAAAGGAGTGGAAGAATATATACTTCTGTATTTTTTCTATTTCTTTCTTAAAGAATCCCTGGAGGAGTATATAAGAATTAAAAATGGTTAATTATAGGTGTTGGGGCACAGGGTAAGGAAGAAGTTATGATTATGATAAAAAAAAAAAATTACAACTGAAAGCTAAGGAGAAATATATTTCTTTTTATTAAAGCATCTTCCTTGAAATCCATTTGCTGTAAATGCAAATAGCTCTACAAACCTCAATAGTCCCTGAGATTGTCACTGTACTTCAGCACCTGAGCTGAATTCACACAAGAAAAGTAAACAGACTCCTGGGCTCACATACCTAGTAGAAACTTTAAGCACTTGGTGACAGAACGTGAGAACTTCAAAGATGCCAAGGATCAAAGTAACTTATACAACCAGACCATTTGGGCATACTGAAACAAAACAAGAAGCTAGGGCACAGTAAGGAAACATAAAATAAATAAATATCGTAACTAATTGATGGTCCAGAGGCAACAGTCAATATTAAAGCTCATAAAGAGGCAGACCTTGATGGCTTCAGCAAGCAGCTAAAACCAAGAACCAGGAAGCCTCCTGGAGAAAGATAAGGTCTTGGAATTACTGGAGGTAGAATTCAAAAGATTAATATACAGAGCTCTTCAAGAGATCAGGAAGAAGATCAGGCAAAAAGCAGAAAAAACCAAGGAGCACACAGACAAAGCAACAGAGGAATTTAAGAAGGTTATACAAGAGCATAATGACAAAACTAATAAAAAATAAAAAATAGGCTCCAAGAATTCATAGACAGCAAATAGAAATCCAAAAGATTAACAATAAAGTTTCAGAATTAGACAACTCAACACAAAGTCATAGGAGTGGAACTGAGGCAATGGAAGTCAGAATTAGTGAGACTGAAGATAAAGCACTTAACACTGATTTATGTGAGGAAAACTCAGACAAAATAATTTAAAAAAATGAAGAAACCCTAAGAATTATGTGGTACTCTGTCAACAGGAATAACCTATGAGTGATTGGAATACCAGAACGGGGGTGGCGGGGGGAGGGGCAGGGAACTGAAAATACAGAGAGAATTGTTGCAGGTTTGTTGGCAGAAAACTTCCCTGATACTGTGAAAAACAAGAAGTTATCCATCCAAGAAGCTGATCAAACTCCACACAGGGTAGATCCCAAAAGAAAGTCACCAAGACATATTACAATCAAGTTTGCCAAAACCAAAGCTAAAGAGAGAAACGAAATGTCATCTACAAAGGAGAATCAAGAAGACTGAACTCTGACTACTCAGCAGAAATCATGTGGGCAAGAAGGCAATGGGATGACATATATAAAGCCTTGAATGAAAAAAAAAAATTGCCAACCAAGAACTACATATCCAGTAAAACTGTCTCTCAAATATGATGGTGAAATTAGGACATTTCCAGATAAACAGGAGTTTAGGGAATTCATAAAAACCAAGCAAAAATTACAAGAAATACTAATGGGAGTCCTCTGGTTGAAGAATCAATAATATCAGATAACAACCCAAGACTAGAACACAGGACAGAACAACCAGCTATGAACCCAAATAGGGAAGTCACAAAAATAAGTCAAAGCTAAAACACTAAAAATAGGGAAACAGATGTCAATATGTATAAGATGACAACATTAAAAAAGAGGAACTAAATAATGTAGACACAGAACTTTCATATGGAGAGGAAGTCAAGGTGATATCAAGAAATAAAAGATTGTTTTAAACTTATAAAAATAGAGGTCAATTTTAAGGTAACCATAAGGGAAACTACCAAAGCTACACATTAAAATAAAAGAGAAGAAAAACATAAGGACTCAGCAAATACAAAATCAACAACAATGAAAAAGATCAAAATAAAATACATAAAGAAAAACAACTCAGCACAGAAAACTAAGTGGACAAAAAAACTGTCAACAACACAAAGAAAAATACATCAAAATGACAGCACTAATTTTTTTTTATGACCTATCAATAATTACGCTGAATGTAAATGGATTAAGTGCACCAATAAAGAGGCACAGAGTGGTAGAATGTGTAAAAAATCATGATCCATCTCTATGCTGCCTACAAGAGATACACCTTAGACTCAAAGACACAAACTAAAACTCTAAGGATGGAAAAATATATATCAAGCAAATCAACAATCAAAAAAGAGCAGAAGTGGCAATATTAACCTCTGACAAAATAGACTTTAAAGCAAAATCCACCACAAAGCATACGGAAGGACACTATATAATGATACAATTAATACACCAGAAGGACATAACCAAAATAAATATTTAAACACCCCAAAAGAGGGCTCCAAAATCCATAAAACAAACTATAACAACCTTGAAAACAGGAACAGACAGCTCCACAATAATAGTGGGAGACTTCAACACACCACTTTCGGTGAAGGACGAACCATCCAGAAAGAAACTCAATAAAGACACAGAAGATCTAAATGCCATGATCAACCAACTTAATCTCATAGATATATACAGAGCACTCTGCTCAACAGAAGCCAAGTATACTTTCTTTTCCAATGCACATGGAATATTCTCTAGAACAGACTATATGTTAGGCCATAAAGCAAACCTTAGCAGAATCCAAAACACTGAAATATTACAAAGCATCTTTTCTGACCATAAAGTCATAAAAGTAGAAATCAATAACAGAAAAAAGTGAGGGAAAAACATCAAATACATGGAAACTGAACAACACCTTGCTTAAAAACTACTGGGTTACAGAAAAAATCAAGGACAGAATAAAGAAATTCACAGAATCAAATGAGAATGAAAACCCATCCTACTAGGACTTTTGGAACACAGCAAAAGCAGTGCTTAGAGGCTAATTTATAGCAATAAATGCACATATCCAAAAAGAAGAAATGGCCAAAATCAAAACATTAACCCTACAACTCAAACAAATAGTGCAGCAAAAAAAAGCTCTGGGGTACCAGAAGAAAGGAAATAATAAAAATTAGAGTAGAAATAAATGAAATAGAGAACAGAAAAACAACTAAAAGAGTTAACAAGACCAAAAGCTGGTTCTTTGAAAAGATCAACAAAATCAATAAACCATTGGCCAAAATGACAAAAGAAAAACGGGAGAGGAAGAAAATAACCAGAATAAGAAATGAGATAGACGGTATCACAACAGGCCCAACTGAAATTAAAAGAATTGTAACAGAATACTATGAAAAATTGTACTCCAAAAAAATTGAAAACCTAGAGGAAATGGACAAATTTCTAGAAACACACTACCTATTTAAACTAACACAAACTGAGGTAGAACAACTAAATAAACCTTTAACAGAGGAAGAGATTGAAGAGGTAATTAAGAAACTCTGAACAACAACAACAACAAAAAGCCCTGGCCCTGACGGCTTCACTGGAGAATTCTACTAAACTTTCAGAGAAGAGTTAACACCACTACTACTAAAAGGAGCATAGAAAAGGATGGAAGATTCCCGAACTCATTTTCATGAAGCCAGCATAACCTTAAGAAATCCCCCCAAAAAGAAAGTTGCAGAACAATATCCCTCAAGAATGTACATGCAAAAATCCTCAAAAAAATTCTAGCTAATAGAATTCAACAACGTACCCCCCGCCAAAAAAAAATTCACCCTGACCAAGTGGGATTCATACCAGGTATGCAGGCATGGTTCAGCGTTAGAAAAACAATGTAATCCATCACATAAATAATACAGAAGACAAGAACCACATGATCTTATCAATTGATGCAGAGACGGCATTTAACAAAGTCCAACATCCATTCATGATAAAAACTCTCTGCAAAATAGCAATAGAAGGGAAATTCCTCAACATCATCCTAAATGGAGAGAGCTGGAAAGCACTCCCCTTGAGAATGAGAAGCAGACAAGGATGCCATTTACCACTACTCTTATTCAACACTGTGCTGGAGGTCCTAGCCAGAGCAATTAGGCAAGAAAAAGAAATAAAGGGCATCCAGATTTTTAAGGAAGAAGTACAAATATCCCCATTTGGAGATGATATGATCGTATACACAGAAAACCCCAAAGAATCCACAAGAAAACTACTGGAACTAATAGAAGAGTTCAGCAAAGTATCAAGATACAAGATAAACATACATAAATCAGTTGGATTCTTCTACAACAACAAAGAGACCTTTGAAGGGAAAATCACCAAATCAATACCATTTACAACAACCTCCAAGAAGATAAAATACTTAGGAATAAATCTAACCAGAGACATAAAAGACCTATACAAAGAAAACTACAAGACACTACCGCAAGAAACCAAAAGAGACCTACATAAGTGGAAAAACATACCTTGCTCATGTGTAGGAAGACTCAACATTGTGAAAACGTCAATTCCACCCAAAGAAATCTATAGATACAATGCAATCCTGATCCAAATTCCAGTGACATTTTTTACGTGACAGAGAAACAAATTACCAACTTCATATGGAAAGGGAAGAGGCCCCAGATAAGTAAAGCATTACTGAAGAAGAACAAAGTGGGAGACCTCACACTACCTGATTTTAGAACCTATTGTACTGCCACAGTAGTCAAAACAGCCTGGTACCGCTACAACAACAGATACATAGAACAATGGAACAGAATTGAGAATCCAGACATAAATCTATCCACATATGGGCAGCTGATATTTGACAAAGGCCTGAAGTCCTTTAAATGCAAAAAAGACAGTCTCTTTTACAAACAGTGTTGGGCATAACTGGATATCCATCTACAAAAAAATGAAAGAAGTCCCATACCTCACACCATGCATAAAAACTAACTCAAAATGGATCAAAGACCTAAATATAAAATCTAAAATGATAAAGATCATAGAAGAAAAAATAGGGACAACACTAGGAGCCCTAATACATGGCATAAACAGTATACAAAACATTATTAACAATGCACAAACACCAGAAGAGAAACTAGACAACTGGGAGCTCCTAAAAATCAAACACTTAGGCTCATCCAAAGACTTCACCAAAAGAGTAAACAGACAATGTACAGACTGGGAAAA